>NC_087369.1:79925396-80227838 GCF_030014295.1 Loxodonta africana | reverse complement strand
ATTTGGCCAAAGACCACCCTTATTCAAAGTAGGAATAGGTTTCAAAATGATTTGCTTCTTTTAGCCAATGTGGTGGTTCACAGCACATTTATCATCCACTGTTATTTCAGAAATCGTTGACAACCTGATTGTAAAAGTTAATTCACCTAGCATACCTGATGCAGTTGATAGACTCTTCACGGATATAGCAAAAATCAACAGGGAGTCTATGGCTGAAACACAGGATGCTCAGGTTGGTATAAAAAAAATTTTATTTATAATTTTCATTGAGTCATCATTTTAACTAATGCATAAATTAAAAAGTAATACTCACGATTAACCATTGTTAAGCATATACAAGTCTATTTTTGGATTTTTCAAGCTTTTAATGGAACATTTAGGGAAAATGAAGTTTTAGAAACCAATAAAAAAATGTGCTTAATTTTAATATTTATTATTTTATCTCTCTGAGCTTCAGTTTTCTCATCTGTTAAAGGAAGATAATAATACCCACCTTCCAGAGTTGTTGTGAATATTAAAAGAAATAATGTATATAAGGTCTTGGGTAGATGTTGTTAGTTGCCATCAGTTGTCTCTGACTTGTGGCAAGCCCGTTTAAACAACAGAAGAAAATGTTGCCTGATCTTGCACCATCTTCACCATCCTTGGTATGCTAGAGTCCATTGTTGCGGCCACTGTACATTTTGAGTGCCTCTAACCTAGAGAGCTCATCTCTCAGCACTATATTGGGCAATATTCTGTAGTGAACCATAGGATTTTCATTTGCTAATTTTTGGAAGTAGATCGTAAAACCTTTCTTCCGAGTCTGTCTTGGTCTGGAAGGTCTGCTGAAACTTGTCCACCATGGATGACCCTGCTGTTATTTAAAATATCAGAGGCATAACTTCCAGTATCATAGCAACACGCAAGACACCACAGTATGACAAATTGACAGGCTGAGGTGAATAAACCAAAAAAAAAAACCAAAACAAACCTGTAGCCGTCGTGTCGTTTCTAACTCATAGCAACCTTATAGGACAGAGTAGAACTGCCCCATAGGGTGTTCAGGGAACAGCTGGTGGAGTCTAACTGCCAACCTTTTGTTTACCAGCTGAGCTCTTAACAACTGTGCCACCAGGCGGCAAAGTAGGAAACTGCTGGACAGTGAGGAGCTAAGTTGCATATAAGCCTTTAGGTGGTGTTTTCATGGTGGTTAACTTTTCTAATGTTTAAATGAAGATCTGTCACTTAATTTGAAAATTGCCTTGAAGAAAGTTTATTGTAACTCTCTCTCTCTCTCTTTTATATGAGCTTTATTGAGATATAATTCACATAGTGTACAATTCACCCATTTAAGGTGTACAAGTCAGTGGCTTTTAGCATATTCACAAGAGTAGCGCAACTGTGGCCGTAATCAAGTTTAGACCACTTTCATCACTCCCAAAAGAAACGCTGTGCAGCCACTCTCCATTTTCTTCCGTTACCCCAGTACTACCCAGTCCCAACCAGTGCCGTCGAGTCGAATCCGACTCATAGCGACCCTATAAAACAGAGTAGAACTGCCCCGTAGAGTTTCCAAGGAGCGCCTGGCGGATTTGAACTGCCGACCCTTTGGTTAGCAGCCGTAGCACTTAACCACTACACCACCAGGGTTTCCTACCCCAGTACTAGATAACCACCAATTCACTTTGTTTCTCTCTGGATTTGTCTATTCTGAATATTTCGTGTAAAGGGAATCATACAGTATGTAGTCTTTTGTGGCTGGTTTCTTTCATTTAGTATAATGTTTTCAAGGTTCATCAATGTGGTAAGAAAGTATCAGTATTTCATTCCTTTTTATTGCTGAATAATGGGCCTGGGTTTGGTTTTTGTTTTTAATGTTCCATTGTATGGACATACCACGTTGTTTATCCATTTGTCAATTGATGTGATATTTGGGTTTTTTCTACTTTTTGGCTATTATGAATAATGCTGTTATGAACATTAGTGTACCGGTTTTAATATTTTTATTTCCCTTGAGTGTATACTTAGGAGTGGAATTGCTGGGTCATATGGAAACCCTAGATTTAATCTTTTGAGGAATGGCCAGAATGTTTTTCAAACTAACTGCAACACAAGCAGTCCACATCCTTGATAACACTTGGTAATATCTGTCTGTTTTATTATAGCCATCCTAGTGGGTATGAAGGGAGCCCTGGTGGCACAACAGTTAAATACTTGGCTGCTAACTGAAAGGTTGTCAGCTCAAACCCATCCAGTGACTCTGCAGGAGAAAGACCTGGTGATCTGTTTCCATAAAGATTGCAGCCATGAAAACTCTATGCGGCAGTTCTACTCTGTCACATAAGGTCACTATGAGTGGGAACTGACTCAATAGCACCCAACAGCGACAGCAACAATGGGTATGAAGTGGCATCATTGTGGTTTTGATATGCATTTGTCTAATGGCTAATGTACTTACTGGCTGTTTGTATATCTTTTTTTGAGAAATGTCTGTTCATATCCTTTGCAAATTTTTTATTTGAGCCATTTTTCTTTTTATTATTGAGTAGTAAGTGTTCTTTATGTATTCTAGATACAATTCCCTTATGAAATATATGAATTTGTGAATATTTTCTCCTGTAGGTAGTCTTTTTACTTTCTCGATAGTATTCTCTGAAGCAAAAAAGTTTTTAATTTTGATGAAGTCCAATTTATTTTTTTTTCTTTTATTGCTTGTGCTTTTGGTGTCATATCTAAGAAGGCTTTGCCTAACTCAAAGGAGCCCTGGTGATGCAGTGCATAAGTGCTCAGTTGCAAACTGAAAGGTCGGCTGTTCAAACCCACTAGCCACTCCACAGGAGAAAGATGTGGCAGTCTGCTTCCATAAAATTTATAGTCTTTGAAACCCTATGAGGCAGTTCTACTCTGTCCTTTTTAGGGTCGCTATAAGTCAGAAATGAACTCAATGGCAATGGGTTGCCTAACTCAAGATCATGACGATTTACTCTTATATTTTCTTTTAAGAATTTTCTAGCTTTAGCTCTTATATTTAGGCTTATGAGCCATTTTGAGTTCCTTTTTGTGTATGGTGTGAGGAAGGAATTCACCTTCATTCTTTTGCATGTGGCTATCAAGTTGTCCCAGTACCATTTGTTGAGAAAACTATTCCCATTGCATTGTCTTAGCACCCTTGTAAAAAATCAGTTGACCATAAATGTGAGTGTTTATTTCTGAACTCTTTGTTGTATTTCATTGATCTATATATCTGTCCTCATGCTAGTACCGGGGAATGGATTATCCAATAAGCAAGGTAAACACAAGTTCACTAAGTAAGCACAAGTACACTCATGCTTACCTTGCTTACTGGGTCATCCGTCCCTGTTAGGGATTGTAATTTGAAAAGAGGCTTTGATTCTGTAGGAATGTGCTGTGGAGTTGGGAGAGACAAATGCCAGCCATATCTAGAAGCAGAATCTTTGATGTGGTGAAAAAATGTGAAATTGGTTTTGGAAGTGGCTTGAATTTGTTTTCTTTCTAGAAAGCCTAATCTTCGTATTATTTAGTTCTGTTTGCTGCCTACATTTACTGTGTTTATCATTACACATTTGCATCAACCAAGCTTTTTTTTTTTAGCACAGCACCTGGCACATATTAGGTGCTCAATACATATTTGTTAAGTAAATAAGCGTATAAAGTGGTTATACTCGATTCGCCATATCCTTTTCTTTCTAACACAATGCAGGAAATATGAAAAAAGGTAAGATAATAAAATTTTACAGAAATTTTGAAAAATAGAGAAAAAATCACCCATAATCACACAGCTCTAATGCAACTACAATGATTTTAATATGCTGTCTTCAGTAATTTCCATCTTAAAATTTTATATAGCTATAATTATAATGTACATGCAGTGTGATTTGGGTGTCCTAACACATAACTTCTTGTTTTTTTCTCAACATTTTAGTATACAATTTTTAAACAGAAAAGTGGAAAGAATTTTACATTGGACACATCTATACCAACCACCTAGATTCTACAGTTGTTAACATGTTATTATATTTGCTTTATTACATATCTATCTTTGGCTGCTAACCAAAAAGGT
Organism: Loxodonta africana; assembly: GCF_030014295.1. Classification (NCBI taxonomy): domain Eukaryota; kingdom Metazoa; phylum Chordata; class Mammalia; order Proboscidea; family Elephantidae; genus Loxodonta; species Loxodonta africana. The sequence continues at coordinate 80,223,775 of NC_087369.1, read as the reverse complement.
CGGTGGTTTGAATCCACCAGCTGCTCCTTGGAAACCCTACGGGGCAGTTCTACCCTGTCCTGTAGGGTCCGTGTGAGTCGGAATTGACTTGACGGCAACAGGCTTGATTTTTTTTCTTTTTGGGTACCCATCAACCTACCTTATTTTTTGAATGTATTTCAAAGTAAGTTGGAGACATCAGTATACTTCACCCTAAATGCTTCAGCATGCATAATATGAACCAAAATTCAATATTTTATTATAGTTCTTTTTCTTGGTAAAATTTATATATGTACTTTTTTTTGTATCTACAATTTTGTATCTTGCTCTTTTCACTAGGCAGATAATAAATATTTTTCAATGTTAAGCATAGTTTCCATGACCACTATTTTAAATGGTTGAATAATACTCCATCTATGAGATTTGTCGTAATTATTCTACTTATTTATTAATGGATATTTAGATTCTCAGTTTTCACTATTACAAATAATTATATGAGGAACACTATTAAGTGAAAAGTTTACGCCTTACTTCCATTTTGAATGATTTCCTTTGAATAGAGTCTCAGAAGAGTAATTACTGTGTCAAAAGGAATGAAAATTTGGCTCTTTATACATATTGTGAGGAGCCCTGGTGGCGCAGTGGTTAAGCTCCTGGCTGCTAACCAAAAAGTCAGCGATTCAAACCCAACAGCTGCTCTGTGGGAGAAAGTTGTGGCAGTCTGCTTCTGTAAAGATTTACAGCTTTGGAAACCCTGTGGGGCAGTTCTGCACTGTCCTATAGGGTTGGTATGAATTGGAATCGATTTGACAGCAGTGGGTTTGGTTTGGTTGGTTTTATACATATTGACAAATTATTTTCCAAAAATGCCAAAGAAGGAAACCTCTTTAAGCTGTTTTATTCTGGGTGTTCATTCCCCCCTTTTATCTCCTGCCCAGGTACCTCAAACCATTTGTTCCTCTGAGCAATTTGGAGTCAAATATTAACTTCATGTGTTTTTGGTAAAATAAATACTACTTCATATGGAAATCATTGTTTGGTCAACTGTGGCCCGGGAATACTATGTGAGAGGGTGGAGATGGTCATGAGAATTAGCCCCAGAATAGTTAGTGAAGTGACAACCAAGCTAAATAAATCATCCGTTTAAAGGGAAACTTATCAGAAAAATTTGTAGAACTGTAGGTGAGAAAACTGGCACTGGAAGAAAAACTTAAAACTAAAATACAAATTTGAACTATCATTGCGCACAAGTTGTGTTCTTTTGGTTTATCCACTTAATATTCTTCTTAATCAGATACTACTGGTATGTTTATCATAAGATATAGCTTCTATAATAAATCTCCATATCACCCTGAAGATTTAGGCCAGGGCTGTGCCATATTGATCTCAGGCAATAGTTCCACCTGGTAGATAAACCCCAAATGAAGTTATTATTAGAAACCTTTCCCAACCTCCAGACAAAGCGTAACAAAACAACAAATATTATTTTAATGTGTATCCTTTGTTTAGCACTTTGACAGGTACTGGAAATTCTACTTCATGCTTGGTAAAGTACAGGGTCAACGAAAAAGAGGAAGACTGTCAATGAGATGGATTGACACAATGGTTGCAACAATAGCTTAAACATAGCAATGATTTTGAGGATGGTGCAGGACCAGGTGGTGTTTCATTCTGTTGTACATAAGGTCGCTATGAGTCAGAACTGACTCGACAGCACCTAACAACAACAACAAATAAGTGCTGCATAAGTTATACAAGACATTATCTTTGATACCAAGGATCTTAGTTGGGAAATGATAATAGCTAAAACCATTAAAATATAGATGATACAAAGTGGTATAATTAATTGCTAAATTGAGTGAAACTGAATCCAGGAATTCATGGAAGAGAGAGAATAATACAGATTGTAGTGGTTGCTGGAAACTTCGTGGATGGAACCGGTGAGTGAACTGGATTTGAGTTACATAAAAACAAAGTGAAGAGAGGTCTGTCAGGTTAAGGCAATAGTATGAATAAAGGTATATAGATAGGAACGAATAAGTTGTGTTCAGGGGCTAATGAGATAATTATCCTAACGGTGTATAAGTTTTTTGGGGGAGGGAGGTAGAATGGGACAAGATTATGGAGGACCTGGAAATGACTCACAATAGTCACTTAAGCATAAAGCATTTTAAATGCACAACATTTAAACTGGCCAAACAAATGTTTCTCTTTACCCAGGTGGAAAAAATGGCAGTAAAACTGTGGAACTGGGCAGTTACCAAGAGAGTAGCTTCGATTATTAGTGAAGAGCAGAAAGCTAAATGTATGTATACCGTTTGTGACTCATATTATGAGGAATATTCTTATTAAAAGTAGCTTGTTGCTGTTAAAGTAATGTTTTGACCAGTTCTCAGATGCAGATTTGTTAAAAGAAAACTCAGTGAAACAACCCATAAGCATTGGTTTCTTAAGCAAATAGCCTCCTTCTGTTTTATGATTTTTCAGCAGCTAGCTCCTTTTTTTTTTTTTTTAGCTCCTTATTAATGAAAGTTTAAAGACATCACTGTAAGAGATAGTCTGGAGGTGAATGACAAAGATGATTAAAGGTAGGACAATGAGAACTTGAAAAATTTTAAAGGGCATGAGTTATTTACCCTGGAGAAGAGACAATCGAAATCTTTAAAATCCTGGACTATCAAATGATAGCTTTCCCCCTCTTCATTAACAATAGGCTCTATAGATTCAACGCAATCTCGATCAAAATTCCAACAGCCTTCTTTACAGAAATGGAAAAACAAATCCTCAACTTTATATGGAATGGCAAGAGGCTCTGAATAGCTAAAAAAAAAACCTAAAGCAATGTTAAAAGAGAAGAACAAGTAGGACTCATACTTCCTCATTTTAAAACATGTTATACAGCTACAATAATCAAAACAGACTCGTACTGGCATAACAATAGACACATTGACCAATGGAATAGAACTGAGAGTCCAGAAATAAAGCCACACATCTGTGGTCAACAGATTTTTGACAAGGGTAGAAAGTCCATTTGATGAGGAAAGAAGAGTCTTTTCAATACATGGTATTGGGAAAATTGGATTTCCACATACAGAAAAATGAAACAGGATCCGTGCCTCACATTGTATACAGCAACAAATGCAAAATGGATTAAAGACCTAAATATGCAAACTAAAACCATAAAATTCTTAGAAGAAAATGAAGGAGCAACACTGTCAGGCCTAGCTTTTAGCAATGGATTATCTACCGTAATAACAAGAAAACCAACAGCAAAAGACAAAATAAATAAGTGGAACTGAATAAAAATGAAAAACTTTTGTTCATCAAAAGACTTTACCAAAAAAATGAAAACACAAGCTACTGACTGGGAGAATATCTTTGGAAAACATATATCGGGTAAGAATCTAATAACCAAAATATGTATGTTTAAAACTTTGACAACAACACAAAGACGACCAAATAAAAAAAATGGGCCAAGGTCTTGAATAGACATTTCACCAGAGAGGACATTCGAATGGCCACCAAACACGTGAAAAAATGTTCGTCATTAGCCATCAGAGAGATGCAAATCAAAACCACAGTGAAATACCATTTTGCTCCCACTAGAATGGTTAAGATAAAAATAACAGCTGCAGAAAATAACAAATGTTGGTGAGGATGTTGGGAAATTGGAACCCTTATCCATTGCTGGTGGGAATGCAAAATGGTACAGCCGTTGAGGAAAACAATGTGGTGGTTCCTCAAAAAACTAAAAATAGAACTACCATATGACCCAGCAATTCCAGTGATAGAAATATACCCAAGGGACTTGAAAACAGCTTGCAGACAGACATATGTACACCAATGTTCACTGCAGCATTATTCATTATAGCCAAAAGGTGGAAACAATCAAAATATCCATCAAAGAATGAATGGATAAACAGAAATACATACAATGGAATACTACTCAGCCAGAAAGACAAAGTCTTGATACATGCTAGGTATGGATGGAGCTTGAAGACATGCTGAGTGAAGTCAATCACAAAAGGGCAAATAATGTATGACATCACATATAAAAAGATAAGAACGGGCAAATGTATAGACACCAAGGTATATTAGTGGTTCCTCGACTCGACGGCGGTGGGTTTAGAGGTAGGAGGGAGGGGGAAAGGGAGGGTTATTGCTTACGGGGTACTGAGTTTTGGTTTACGATAATGGAAAAATTGCATTGATTAAGGCTTAGGGTTGTACAGCTAATTAATGTAATTGACATCAATATTTTGTAAATCTGTAAATAGTTGAATTGGCAACAGTTGTGTGATAGGTACAGGCATACCTCGTTTTATCGTGCTTCACTTTATTGTGCTTCATAGACATCGCATTTTTACAAATTGAAGGTTTGTGGCAACTCTGCATCCAGCAAGTCTATCGATTCCATTTTTTCCAAGAGTATGTACTCATTGGTATTTCTCAAAATACTACAAACTTTTTCATTATTATATCTGTTATGGTGATCTGTGATCAGCGATCTGTGATATTACTATTGTAATTATTTGGGGCACTATTTATTTTTTTTATGAGCCACGCCCGTATAAGAGGGCAAACTTTATAAATGTTGTGTATGTTCTGACCACTTCACCGACTGGCTGTTTCCCCATCTCTCCCCCTCTCCTTGGGCCTCCCTATTCCCTGAGACACGACAGTATTGAAATTGGGCCAGTTAGTACCCTCACAGTGTTGAAGTGAATGAGTGTTGAAGTGAGCCTCTAAGTGTTGAAATGAAAGAGTCACATATCTCTCAACTTAAATCAAAAGCTAGAAATGATTAAGCTTAGTGAAGAGGACATGTAGAAAACCGAGAAAGGCCAAAAGCTAGGCCTCTTGCACCAAACAGCCAAGTTGTGAATGCAAAGAAAAAGTTCTTGAAGGAAATTAAAAGTGCTACTCCAGTGAATACACAAATGATAAGAAAATGAAATAGTCTTATTGCTGATATGGAGAAAGTTTCAGTGTTCTGGCTAGAAGATCAAACCAGCCACATTTCTTTAAGCCAAAGTCTAATCCAGAGCAAGGCCCTAACTCTCTTCAATTCTATGAACTATGAAGACTGAGAGAGGGGAGGAATCTGCAGAAGAAAAGTTTGAAGTTAGCAGAGGTTGGTTCATGAGGTTTAGGGAAAGAAGCTACCTCCATAACATAAAAAGGCAAGATGAAGCAGCAAGTGCTCATGTAGAAGCTACAACAAGTTATCCCGAAGATCTAGCTGAGATACTTGGTGAAGAGGGCTACACTAAACAACAGATTTTCAGCGTAGACGAAGCAGCCTTATATTGGAAGAAGATGCCATCTAGGACTTTCACAGCTAGAGAGAAGTCACTGCCTGGCCTCAAATCTTCAAAGGACACGTTGACTCTTGTTACGGGCTAACGCGGCTGGTGACTATAAGTTGAAGCCAGTGCTCATTTACCATTCTAAAAATTCTAGGCCCTTAAAAATTATGCCAAGTCTACTCTTCTTGTGCTCTATAAATGGAACAACAAAGCCTGGATGACAGCACATCTGTTTACAACTTGGTTTACTGAATATTTTAAGCTCTTTGTTGAGACCCACTGCTCAGAAAGATTCCTTTCAAAATATTAACTGCTCATCAACAATACACCTGGTCCCCTGAGAGCTCTGACGGAGATGTACAAAGAGTTTAATGTTGTTTTCATGCCTGCCAATACCACATCCATTCTGCAGCCCATGGATCAAGGAGTAATTTCAACTTTCAAGTCTTATTATTTAAGAAATACATTTCTTAAGGCTATGGCTGCCATAGACAGTGATTCCTCATTGGATATGAGCAAAGTAAATTGAAGACCTTGTGAAAAGGATTCACCATTCTAGATGCCATTTAGAGCATTAGTGATTCACGGGTTGTTGTAAGGTACTGCCGAGTCAGTTCCAACTCATAGCAACCCTGTGTACAATAGAATGAAACACTGCCCGGTCCTTTGCCGTCTTTACAATCATTGTTATGCTTGAATGAGCCCGTTTTTGCAGTCACTGTGTCAATTCATCTTGTTGGGAGTCTTCCTCTTTTTCACTGACCCTCTACTTTACCAAGCATCATGTCCTTCTGCAGGGACTGATCTCTCCTGATAACATGTCCACAGGATGTGAGATGTAGTCTTGCCATTCTTGCTTCTAAGGGGTATTCTGGTTGTAGTTGTTCCAAGACGTATTTGTTTATTCTTTTGGCAGTCCATGGGATATTCAACATTCTTCGCCAACACCACAATTCAGAGGTGTCAGTTCTTCTTCGGTCTTCCTTATTCATCATCAAACTTTAGCGTACAAGTGGGGCGATTGAAAATACCATGGCTTGGGTCAGGCGCACCTTAGTCTTTAAGGTGACATCTTTGCTTTTCAACAGTTTAAAGAGGTCTTTTGCAGATTTGCCCAATGCAATGCGTCTTTTGATTTCTTGACTGCTGGTTCTATGGGTGTTGATTGTGGATCCAAGTAAAATGAAATCCTTGACAACTTCAGCCTTTTCTCCGTTTATCATGGTGTGGCTTATTGGTCCAGTTGTGAGGATTTTTGTTTTCTTTATGTTGAGGTGTAATCCACACTGAGGGCTGTGGTCTTTGATCTTCATCAGTAAATGCTTCAAGTCCTCTCTATTTTCAGCAAGCAAGGTTGTGTCATCTCCATATCACAGGCTGTCAATGAGTCTTCCTCCAATCCCGATGCCCCGTTCTCCTTCATATAGTCCAGCTTCTCAGATTATTTGCTCAGCATACAGATTTCGTTAGTGCAGTGAAAGGACACAACCCTGACACACACCTTCCCTGGCTTTAAACCTCGCAATATCCTCTTGTTCTGTTCGAACGACTGCTTCTTGATCTATGTACATGTTCCTCATGAGCACAATTAAGTGTTCTGGAATTCCCATTCTTCACAATGTTATCCATAATTTGTTATGATCCACACAGTCGAATGTCTTTGCATAGCCAATAAAACACCGATAAACACCTTCCTGGTATTCTCTGCTTTTAGCCAGAACCCATCTGACATCAGCAACGATAGCCCTGGTTCCATGTTCTCTTATGAACCCGGTCTGAATTTCTGGCACTTCCTTGTGGATATACTGCTGAACCACTTTTGAATGATCTTCAGCAACATTTTACTTGCGTGAGATATTAATGATATTGTTCAGTAATTTCCATATGCAGTTGGATAACCTTTCTTGGGAATAGGCATAAATAAGGATCTCTTCCAGGTGGTTGGCCAGGTAGCTGTCTTCCAAATTTCTGGGCATAGATGAGTGAGCACTTCCAGCTGCATTTGTTGAAACATCTCTGTTTGTGTTCTGTCAAATCCTGGAGACTTGTTTTTCACCAATGCCTTCAGTGCAACTTGGACTTGCTCCTTCAGCACCATGGGTTCCTGATCATATGCTACCTCTGAAATGGTTGAACGTCGACCAATTCTTTTTTGTATACTGACTGTGTGTATTCCTTTGATCTTCTTTTTTTGACTTTCAAAAATTTTTTATTGTGCTTTAAGTGAAAGTTTACAAATCAAGTCAGTCTTTCGTACAAAAATTTATATACACCTTGCTATGTACTCCTAGCTGCTCTCCCCCTAATGAGACAGCACACTCCTTCCCTCCACTCTCTGTTTTTGTGTCCATTCGGCCAGCTTCTGACCCCCTCTGCTGTCTCATCTCCCCTCCAGACAGGAGCTGCCCACATAGTCTCATGTGTCTACTTGATCCAAGAAGCTCACTCTTCACCAGTATCATTTTCTAACCCATAGTCCAGTCCAATCCCTGTCTGAAGAGTTGGCTTTGGGAATGGTTCCAGTCTTGGGCTAACAGAAGGCCTGGGGACCATAACCTCCAGGGTCCTTCTAGTTTCAGTCAGACCATTAAGTCTGGTCTTAGGAGAATTCGAGGTCTGCATTCCATTGCTCTCTTGCTCCCTCAGGTGTTCTTAGTTGTGTTCCATGTCAGGGCAGTCATCAGTTGTAGCTGGGCACCATCTAGTTCTTCTGGTCTCAGGCTGATGTAGTCTCTGGTTTATGTGGCCTTTTCTGTTTCTTGGGCTCATAATTACCAAGTGTCTTTGGTGTTCTTCATTCTCCTTTCCTCCAGGTGGGTTGAGACAAATTGATCAATCTTAGATGGCTGCTTGCTAGTGTTTAAGACCCCAGATGCCATTCTCCACAGTGGGATGCAGAATGTTTTCTTAATAGATTTTATTATGTCAGTTGACTTAAATGTCCCCTGAAACCATGATTTGCAAACCCCTGCCCCTGCTATGCTGGCCTTCGATGCATTCAGTTTATTCAGGAAACTTCTTTGCTTTTGGTTTAGTCCAGTTGTGCTGACCTCACATGTACTGTGTGTTGTCTTTCCCTTCTCCTAAAATAGTTCTTATCTAATTAGTGAAAACCCCTCTCCCTCCCTCCCTCCCCACTCTCATAACCATCAAAGAATATTTTCTTCTCTGTTTAAACTATTTTTCGAGTTCTTATAATAGTGGTCTCATACAGTGTTTGTCCATTTGCAACTGACTAAATTCACTCAGCATAATGCCTTCCAGATTCCTCCATGTTATGAAATGTTTCACGGATTAATCATTGTTCTTTATTGATGCATAGTGTTCCATTGTGTGAATATACCATAATTTGTTTATCCATTCTTCCATCAGTGGGAACCTTGGTTGCTTCCATCTTGTTGCTATTGAAAACAGTGCTGCAATGAACATGGGTGAGCATGTATCTGTTCGTGTATAGGCTCTTATTTCTCTAGGATATATTCCAAAGAATGGGATTGCTGGATTGTATGGTAGTTCTAGTTTTTTAAGGACATGCCTGATGGATTTTCAAAGTGGTTCTACCATTTTACATTCCCACCAGCAGTGTGTAAACGTTCCAGTCTCTCCACAACCTCTCCAACATTTATTATTTTGTGTTTTTTGGATTAATGCTAGCCTTGTTGGTATGAGATGGAATCTCATTGTAGTTTTGATTTGCATTTCTCTAATAGCTAATGGGGGGTTAATGGGTTTTAATAGCTAATGTTTGTGAGCATTTTCTCATTGTTACTTACCTGAATGTCTTCTTCAGTGAAGCGCCTGTTCATATCCTTTGCCTATTTTTTAACTGGTTTGTCTTTTTGTAGTTGAGTTCTTGCCGTATGTAGATTTTAGAGATTAGACACTGATCAGAAATGTCATAGCTAGAAACTTTTTCCCAGTCTGTAGGTAGTCTTTTTACTCTTTTGGTGAAGTCTTTGGTTGAGCATTAGTGTTTGGTTTTTAGGAGCTCCCAGTTATCTAGTTTCTCTTCTGGTATTTGTACATTTCTAATAATGTTTTGTATTCAGTTTATGTCATGTATTAGGGCACCTAGTGTTGTCCCTATTTTTTCTTCCACAATCTTTATTGTTACAGATTTTATATTTAGGTCTTTGATCCATTGTGAGTGAGTTTTTGTGCATGATGTGAGGTATGGGTCTTGTTTCATAATTTTGCAAATGGATATTCAGTTAATGCTGGCACCATTTATTAAAGATACTGTCTTTTCCCCATTTTACAGACTTTGTGCCTTTGTCAAATATCAGCTGTTTCTAGATGAATTACATCTGTATTTTCAATTCTGTTCCATTGGTTTATGTAACTGTTGTTGTACCAGTACCAGGCTGTTTTGACTACCATGGTGGTATAATAGGTTCTAAAATGAGGTAGTATGAGGCCTCCCGCCTTGTTCTTCTTTTTCAGTAGTGCTGTACTTATCCGGGGCCTCTTTCCATTCATATGAACTTGATGATTTGTTTCTCCATCTCATTAAAAAATGTGGTAGGACCCATGTTTATTGCAGCACTGTTTACAATAGGAAAAACATGGAAGCAACCAAGGTACCCATCAATGGATGAATGGATAAATAAATTATGGCATATTCACACAATGGAATACTACTCATGGATAAAGAACAGTGAGGAATCTGTGAAACATTTCATAACATGGAGGAACGTGGAAGGCATTATGCTGAGTGAAATTAGTCAGTTGCAAAAGGACAAATATTGTATAAGACCACTATTATAAGAACTTGAGAAATAGTTTAAACTGAAAAGAAAACATTCTTTTGTGGTTACAAGACGGGGGAGGGACGGAGGGTGGGAGAGCAGTACTCACTAATTAGATAGTAGATAAGAACTACTTTAGGTGAAGGGAAAGACAGCACACAATACAGGGAGGTCAGCACAACTGGAATAACCCAAAAGCAAAGAAGTGTCCTGAATAAACTGAATGGTTCGAAGGCGAGCGTAGCAGGGGCAGGGTTCTGGGACCATGGTTTCAGGGGACATCTAAGTCAATTGGCATAATAAAATCTATTAAGAAAACATTCTGCATCCCACTTTGAAGAGTGGCGTCTGGGGTCTTAAACGCTAGTAAGCAGCCATCTAAGATGCATCAATTGGTCTCAAGCCACCTGGATCAAAGGAGAATGAAGAACACCAAGGACACAAGGTGATTACGAGCCCAAGAGACAGAAAGGGCCACATGAACCAGAGACTACATCATCCTGAGACCAGAAGAGCTAGATGGTGCCTGGCTACAACCGATGACTGCCCTGACAGGGAACACAACAGAGAACCCCTGAGGGAGCAGGAGAGCAGTGGGATGCAGACCCCAAATTCTCATAAAAAGACCAGACTTAATGGTCTGACTGAGAATAGAAGGACCCCAGTGGTCATGACCCCCAGACCTTCTGTTGGCCCAGGACAGGAACCATTCCTGAAGCCAACTCTTCAGACATGGATTGGACTGGACAATGGGTTGGAAAGGGATGCTGGTGAGGAGTGAGCTTCTTGGATCAGGTGGACACTTGAGACTATGTTGGCATCTTCTGCCTGGAGGGGAGATGAGAGGGCGGAGGGGGTTAGAAGCAGGGGAAATGGACATGAAAAGAGAGAGTGGAGGGAGAGAGCGTCTCATTAGGGGGAGAGTAATTGGGAGTGTGTAGCAAGGTGTATATGGGTTTTTGTGTGAGAGACTGACTTGATTTGTAAACTTTCACTTAAAGCACAATAAAAATTATTAAAAAAATGTGGTAGGAATTTGGATCAGAATTACGTTGGTAGAGTAGACATTTTTACAGTGTTAAGTTTTCCCATCCGTGAGCAAGGTATGTTTTTCCACTTATGTAGGTCTCTTTTGGTTTTTTCAGTGGTGTCTTGTAGTTTTGTTTGTATAAGTCTTTTACATTTCTGGTAAGATTTGTTCCTAAGTATTTTATCTTCTTGGGGACTACTGTAAATGGTATTGATTTGGTGATTTCCTCTTCGATGTTCTTTTTGTTGGTGTAGAGGATTTTTTTTTTTAGAGGAATCCAACTGATTTTTTTATGTTTATCTTGTATCCTGACATTCTGCTGAATTCTTCTATTAGTTTCAGTAGTTTTTTTTGAGGATTCTTTAGGGTTTCCTGTGTACAAGATCATGTCATCTGTAAATAGAGACACTTTTACTTCTTCCTGACCAATCTGGATGCCCTTTATTTCTTTATCTAGCCTAATTGCCCTGGCTAGGATCTCCAGCACAATGTTGAGTAAGAGTGGTGATAAAGGGCATCCTAGTCTGGTTCCCGATCTCAAGGGGAATGCTTTCAGACTGTCCGTTTAGGATGATGGTGGCTGTTGGCTTTGTATAAATGCCCTTTATTACGTTGAGAAATTTTCCTTGTATTCCTATTTTTCTGAGAGTTTTTATCATGAATTGGTGTTAAACTTTGTCAAATGCCTTTTTTCATCAATTGATGAGATCATGTGGTTCTTGTCTTTTGTTTTATTTGTACGATGGATTACATTAATTGTTTTTCTAATGTTGAACCATCCCTGCATACCTCGTATGAATCTCACTTGGTCATGGTGAATTTTTTTTTTGATATTTTTTTGTATTTTGTTAGCTAGAATTTTGTTGAGGAGTTTTGCGTCCAAGTTCATGAGGGATATAGGTCTGTAATTTCCTTTTTTTGTGGTGTCTACCTGGTTTTTTTTTTTTTTTTGGTTTCAGGGACATGTTGGCTTCATAGAATGAGTTTGGGAGTGTTCCATCCTTTTCTGTGCTCTGAAATACCTTTAGTAGTAGTGGTGTTAACTCTTTGCTGAAAGTGTTAGAACTCTCCAGTGAAGCCGTCCAGGTCAGGGCTTTTTTTTGTTGGGAGTTTTTTAATTACCTTTTCAATCTCTTCTTTGGTTATGGATTTATTTAGTTGTTCTACCTCTGTTTGTGTTAGTGTAGGTAGGTAGCGTGTTTCTAGAAATTCATCCATTTCTTCTAGGTTTTCAAATTTGTTAGAGTATAATCTTTCGTAGTAATCTGATATGGTTCTTTTAATTTCTGTTGGGGCTCTTGTGGTATCATCCATCTTGTTTCTTATTCGGGTTATTTGGTTCCTCTCCTGTTTCTCTTTTGTCAGTTTGGCCAGTGGTTTATCAATTTTGTTAGTTTTTTCAAAGTACCCACTTTTGGTCTTGTTAACTCTTTCAATTGTTTTTCTGTTCTCTATTTCTTTTAATTCTGCTCTAATTTTTATTGTTTGCTCTCTTTTGGTGCCTGAGGGTTTCTTTTGTTGCTCTTTGTATTTGTTCAAGTTGTAGGGATAATTCTTTCATTTAACCCTTTCTTCTTTTTGTATGTGTGCATTTATTAATATAAGTTGACCTCTGAGCATTGCTTTTGCTGTGTCCCAAAGGTTCTGATAAGAAGTGTTTCATTCTCATTGGATTCTATGAATTTCTTTATTCCATCATTCATGTCTTCTATAACCCAGTTGTCTTTGAGCAGAGTATTGTTCAGTTTCCAAGTGTTCAATTTCTTTTCCCTGCTTTTTCTGTTCTTGATTTCTACTTTTATGGCCTTATGATCAGAGAAGTTGCTTTGTAATATTCAGTGTTTTGGATTTGATCTCCTTTTGATGGTTCCTGCATCTTTTAATATTTTCTCTGTAGAATCTTTCAGTGTTGGAACTAGAGATTTGAATTATTTTCTTTAGTTCTTTCAACTTGAAAAACGACAAGTGTGTTCTTCCCTTTTGGTTTTCTATCTCAGCTCTTTGCACATGGCATTATAATACTTTGACTTCTCAACGGACCCTTTGAAATCTTCAGCTCTTGTACGTCATCATTTCTTCCTTTGGTTTTAGCTACTCGACGATCAAGAGTAAGTTTTAGAGTCTCTTCTGACATCCATTTTGGTCTTTTTTTTCTTTCCTGTCTTCTTAATGACCTCTTGCTTTTTTCATGAATTGTCCCATCAATTGACTCTTCCTTTCACAAAAGCTTTCTCTGTAGCATGCAATGCTGTTTTATATAATTTTACCCACAGTAGAACTTTCAAAACTGGAGTCAATCCTCTCAAACCCTGCCACTGCTTTATCAACTAAGTTTGTGTAACATTCTAAATTCTTTGCCGTCATTTCAGCAATGTTCACAGAATCTTCACCAGGAGTCCACTACATCTCAAGAAACCACTTTCTTTGCTCATCCAAAAGAAACAACTACTCATCTGTTAAGTTTTATCATGAGATTGCAGCAATTCAGTAACATCTTCAGGCTCCAGTTCTAGTTCTCCTAGGAGTCTTAGTTCTTATAGTTATGGGAGGAAAATGTTAGAAATTTATGTATCGAAGAAACTTAGTACACACATGAACTGTGCTATATTAAAATACATTAACACTAGAAGTGGGGCCAAGATGGCAGAATAGTAAGATGCTTCCTGTGGTGTTCATATGACCTGAAAAAACCCAAATGAGTTGATTTTATATGCAATGAACATCAAAGACAAAGTTGGAGTCAGACTGAGTGGTGGGGGAGGGAGAGACAGTTAAGAAGCAACAAAGAAGTGCCAGACTTCAGCTAGGGGGCACCCAGTCAGCTGGATCGGTTGGTGCATGTGGGCTGGGACAAGCAGTAGCACTAGGGATGCTTTTTACCACATTGGGAGGGATTGGGGGGTCAAAGAGTCTGCAGAAGCCTCCAGAACCAGGGGCAAGCAGTGCTGGATCTGCTGAAGTTAAGTGCAAGTGTCTAATTTACCACATGGGATCAAAATAACCCCTCCCCCTATGAGACTTTCATAGCAAAAAATTGCCCCTTTTCCCCTCACCATCTCTCCTCCCCACTCCACTCCTATACCAGTCCAGCAGTATTCAACAACTGCCATGCCCCCAGGCCAGAAATCGGAGCTATCACCCCAAATCAGTCTGGTGGCTTTAGGGAAAAAAAAACATAAAAGCAAACAATAGCAAAACACCCCACCAATTCCACTAAGCTGGGTACTCAGAATTAACCACACCCAAACCAGCCTGGAGGCTTTAAAAAATTGCCATGCCTACCAAACTGGCAACTTAGGGTAGGCACTGCCCCTTTGCCTAGGCACAGGCATAAGGGGTCCATGGACTTCAAAAACACCTTTCACTCTGCCTGGACCTGCGTGGACCAGTTCAACAGTGTAGGCCCTCATTAACACAGAACAAAAGGAATATGCCTGAATCCTATTTGCAACTGCAACAGCCAAGGGGGAGCGGCAGAACTGTGACATCTGACACTACCATGCCCATTAAGCAGGGGCCTCACTCACCCACCCACATCAGGGGCTTGAGAACTGGCAGCTTCAACACATTCCACCTAGCCACCCACAACAGGGACCTGAGAATAAGTGGTGCCTCCCAGTCCTTACAGCCAGCAGAATTGGGTGCCCGAAGTCTGGATGCAAAACCCACTCATCTATGTGCTCCAGGGGTCATGGATGCGCCTTCCACCTAGGGATTTGGGCACTCATCAGCCCCCTACCTTGCCCAGCACGTAGTCCTCTACTGCAATCAGATACCTGTGCCTGCTCCAATCACTCCTACATAGCCCTGCATGTCTAGGACTGGAGGTGAGAACCTGCAACACTCAGTGACCATTGACCTGGACACCTGAGCTGAATCCACACAAGAAAAGTAAATGGACTCCTGGGTTCACACACCTTGTAGCAGCTCTAACCATCTGGTGACAGGATGTGAGAGCTTCCAAGACACCAATAATCAATGTAGCTCACATGCCCAGACTATTTGGGCATATCAGAACAGAACAAAACAAAACAAAAATCTAGGACACAGCAAGCAAACATGCAATAAATAAATATAATAACTTATTGGTGGCTCAGAGACAACAGTCAGTATTAAAGCACATAAAGAGGAAGATCAAGATGGCTCCAGCAAGCGACCAAAACAACCAGGAAACCTCATGGAGGAAGAGGAGGTCTTGGAATTACCAGAAGTATAATTCAAAAGATTAATACACAGAGCTCTTCAAGAGATCAGGAAGGAAATCAGGCAAAACTTAAACCAAGCCAAGGAACACACAGACAAAGCAATTGAGGAACTTAAGAAAGTTATTCAAGAACATAATGAAAAATTTAATAGGCTACAAGAATCCATAGACAGTAAGCAGAAATCCAAAAGACTAACAATAAACTTTCAGAATTAGACAACTCAATGGAAAGTCATAGGACCAGAATTGAGGACAGAGAAGTCAGAATTAGTGAGATTGAAGATAAAGCACTTGACACCAACTTATTTGAGGAAAAATCAGATAAAAGAATTAAAAACAATGAAGAAACTCTAAGAATTATGTGGGACACTATCAAGAGGAATAACCTACAAGTGATTTGAATACCTGAATTGGGACGGGGAGGGAGGGGAAGATAACAGAAAATACAGAGAAAATTGTTGAATATTTGCCAGTATGAAACTTCCCAATATCATGAAAGATAAGAAGATATCCAAGAAGCTCATCAAACCCCACACAGGGTAGGTCCCAAAAGTCACCAAGAAACATTATGATCAAACTTACCAAAACCAAACATAAAGAGAAAATTTTAAGAACGGCTAGGGATAAATGAAAAGTCATCTACAAAGGAGAGTCAATAAGACTAAGCTCTGACTACTCAGCAGAAACCATGCAGGCAAGAAGGCAATGGGATGACATACACAGAGCCTTGAAGGAAGAAAATTGCCAGGCAGGAATTATGTATCCAGCAAAACTGTCTCTCAAATATGAAGGTGAAATTAGGTCATTTCCAGATAAGCAGAAGTAAAGGGAATTTGTAAAAACTAAACCAAAATTACAAGAAATACTAAAGGGAGTCCTCTAGCTAAAGAACCAACAATATCAGATAACAACCCGAGATCAGAACACAGGACAGAAGAACCAGATTTCAAAGCAGATAAGGAAGTCACAATAATAAGTGAAAGCTAAAACACTCAAAATAGGGAAACAGACGTCAATACATAAAAGACGGCAACAAAGAAACAAAAAAGAAGGACTAAATAGTGTAGTCATAGAGCTTTCCTGTGGAGAGGAAGTTAAAGCAATATCAAGACATAAAAGATTCGTTTAAACTTAGAAAAATAGAGCTAAATCTTAAAAGTAACCACAAAGAAAACTAACAAATCTACAAATCAAAATAAAAAGGAAAAACATAAAGACTCAGCAAATGCAAAATCAACAGCAGTGAAAAAGATGAAAAGAAAATACATAAAGAAAAACAACTCAGAACAGAAAATTAAGTGTAACAAAGAAACTGTCAACATGACAAAAAAAATCAAAATGACAACACCAAACTCATACCTATCAATAATTACACTGAATGTAAATGGACTAAATGCACCAATAAAGACACAGAGAGTGGCAAAATGGATTAAAAAAACACAATCTGTCTATATGCTGTCTACAAGAGACACACCTTAGACATAAAGATACAAACAAACTAAACATCAAAGGATGGAAAAAAATACATCAAGCAAACCACAATAAAAAAAGAGCAGGAGTGGCAATATTAATCTCTGACAAAATAGACTTTAAAGCAAAATCCACCACGAAGGATAAGGAAGGACACTACATAATGATTAAAGGGCCAGTAAAAAAACTAAAAAAAAAAAAAAAAAAACTAAAAATTTTTTTTTTTTTAGTTTTTTTTATGCCAAGAGGACATAACCGCAATAAATATATATGCACCCAAAGACAGGACTCCAAAATACATCAAGCAAAGTCTAATAGCACTAAAAGGGAAATAGACAGCTCCACAATAATAGTGGTAGACTTCAACACACTACTTTCAGTGAAGGACAGAACATTTAGAAAAATGCTCACTAAAGACACAGAAGATCTAATTGCCTCGATCAGCCAACTTGACCTCATAGACATATACAGTACACTCCATCCAACAGCAGCCAAGTATACTTTTCTGATGCACAAGTAACATTCTCCAGAATGGATCACATATTAGACCACAAAGCAAGCCTTAACAGAATCCAAAGCATCAAAATATTACAAAGCATCTTTTCTGATCACAAATTCATAAAAGTAGAAATCAATAACAGAAGAAGCAAGGAAAAAAATCAAATACATGGAAACTGAAGAACAACTTGCTCAACAACTATTGGATTATAAAAGAAATCAATGATGGAATAAAGACATTGGTACAATCACATGAGAATGAGAACGCATCTTACCAGAACCTCTGGGACACAGCAGAAGCAGTGCTCAGAGGTTAATTTATAGCAATAAATGCACACGTCCAAAAAAGAAATGGCCAAAATCAAAACATTAACCTTACAACTCAAATAAATAGAAAGAGTGCAGTTAAAGAAGCCCTTGGGCACCAACGAAAGGAAGTAATAAAGATTAGAGCAGAAATAAATGAAATAGAGAATAGAAAAAAAATTGAAAGAGTCAAAAAGAGCAAAAGCTGGTTCTTTGAAAAAAATCAACAAAATCAATAAACCATTGCCAAACTGAAAAAAGAAAAACAGGATAGGAAGCAAGTAACTTGAGTAAGAAATGAGATGGGCAATATCACAATAGAACCAACTGAGAATTAAGAGGATCATAATAGAATACTATGAAAAATTGTACTCCAACAAATTTGAAAACCAAGAGGAAATGGACAAATTTCTAGAAACATAGTACCTACCTAAACTAACACAAACCGAGGTAGAAAAACTGAATAAACAAAAGAAGAGATTGAAGAGGTAAAAAATAACATCCCCCCCCAAAAAAAAAAGCCCTGGGCCAGACGGCTTCATTGGAGAATTCTACCAAACATTCAGAGAACAGTTAACACCACTGCTACTAAAGGTATTTCAGAGCATAGAAAAGGATGGAATACTTCTGAACTCATTCTATGAAGCCAGCATAAACCTGATAGCAAAAGACACCTCAAAATAAGAAAATTTCAGACCGATACCCTTCATCAACATAGACGCAAAAATCCTCAACAAAATTCTAGCCAATGGAATTCAATAACATATGAAAAAAATAATTCATCATGACCAAGTGGGATTCATACCCGGTATGCAGGGATGGTTGGACATTAGAAAAACGATCAGTGTAATCCCCCACATAAATAAAACAAAAGAACCACATGATCTTATTAATTGGTGCAGAAAAGGCATTTGACAAAGTCCAACACCCATTCCTGATAAAAACTCCCAGCAAAATAGGAATAGAAGGGAAATTCTTTGATATAATAAAGGATATATAAACAAAGTCAACAGCCAACATCATCCTAAACGGAGCATCTTCTTTTTTAATTTATTTTTTATTGTACTTTAAATGAAGGTTTACAGAACAAACTAGTTTCTTCTCAAACAGTTAGTACACACATTGTTCTATGACATGGGTTAACAACCCCACGACGTGCCAAAAACTCTCCCTTCTCAACCCTGGTTTCCCATTACCAGCTTTCTGTTCCCTCCTGCCTTCTAGTCCCTGCCCCAGGGCTGGTGTGCCCCTTTAGTCTTTTGTTCCATGGACCTGTTCAATCTTTGGCTGAAGGGTGAACCTCATTACTGAGCTGAAAGGGTGTTAGGGGGCCATACTCTCAGGGTTTGTCCAGTCTCTGTCAGGCCGGCAAGTCTACTTTTTGAGTTGGAATTTTGTTCTACATTTTTCTCTGGCTCTGTCCTGGACCCTCTATTGGGATCCCTGTCAGAGCAGTCAGTGGTGGTAGCTGGGCACCATCTAGTTGTACTGGCCTCAGTCTGGTGGAGGCCGTGGTAGATGTGGTCCATTAGTCCTTTGGACTAATCTTTCCCTGTATCTTTAGTTTTCTTCATTCTTCCTTGTTCCTGAAGTGGCGAGAACAGTGGAGTATCCTAGATGGCTGCTCACAGGCTTTTAAGACCCCAGATGCTATGCAGCAAAGTAGAATGTAGAACATTTCCTTATGAAGTATGTTATGCCAATTGAGCTAGGTGTTCCCTGAAACCATGGTCCCCACAGGCTTCGGCCCAGCAAGTTGGTCCTTCAGGGAGTTTGGATGTGTCTATGGAGCTTTTTATGGAGCTACCATGACCTTGCCTTATACAGGTTGTGCCAGCTTCCCCAGTACTGTGTACTCTTACCCTTCACCAAAGTTTCCACTTATCTATTGTCTATTAAGTGTTTTTAAATGGAGAGAGTCTTTAAGAATTCCCCTTGAGAATGGGAACCAGACAAGGATGCCTTTTATCCCCACTCTTATTCAACATTCTACTGGAGGTCCTAACTAGAGCAATAAGGCAAGAAAATGAAATAAAGGGCATCTAAATTGCTAAGCAAAAAGTAAAAGTACCCTTATTTGCAGATGATATGGTCTTATACACATAAAACCCTTAAGAATCCACAAGAAAACTCCTGGAACCAACAGAAGATTCCAGCAAAGTATTAGGATGCGAGACTAACATACAAAAATCAACTGGATTCCTCTACACCAACACAGAGAACTTCAAAAAGGAAATCACCAAAGCAATACCATTTACAATAGCCCCTAAGAAGATAAAATACTTAGGAATAAACCTAACCAGAGTTGTAAAAGACATATACAAAGAAAACTGCAAGACACTATTGCAAGAAACAAAAACAGACCTAAATAAGTGGAAAGACATACCATGCTCATGGATAGGAAAACTCAACATTGTGAAAATGTCTATTCTACCCAAAGCGATCTACAGATACAATGCAATCCCAATCCAAATTCCAAGGACATTTTTTAATGAGATTGAGAAACAAATCACCACCTTCATATGGAATGGGAAGATGTCCTGGATAAGTAAAGCATTACTGATGAAAAAGAACAAAGTGGGAGGCCTCACACTTCCTGATTTTAGAACCTGTTCTACTGCTACAGTAGTCAAAACAGCTTGATATGACAACAGTTACATAGACCAGTGAACAGATTTGATAACCCAGATATAAATCTGTCCACCTCTGAGCAGCAGATATTTGACAAAGGCCAAAGCCCATTAAATGGGGAAAAGACAGTCTGTTTAACAAATGGTGCTGGCATAACTGGGTATCCATCTGCAAAAAAATGAAACAAGACCCATGCCTCACACCATGTACAAAAACTAACTCAAAATGAATCAAAGACCTAAATATAAAATCTGAAATGATAAAGATCATGGAAGAAAAAATAGGGACAACAGTAGGAGCCCTAATACTTGGTGTAAACAGAATACAAACCATAACTAACAATGCACAAACACCAGAAGAGAAACCAGATAACTGGAAACCCCTGAAAATCAAACACTCATGTTCATCAAAAGACTTCATCAAAAGAATAAAAAGAGAACTTACGGACTGGGGAAAAAATTTTGGCTACAACACATCTGATGAGGGTCTGATCTCTAAAATATATAAGATACTGGAACACCTCAACAACAAAAGCACAACTAATCCAATTAAAAAATGGGCAAAGGGTATGAGCAGACACTTCACCAAAGAAGACATTCAGGCAACTAAGAGACACATGAGGAAATATGCAAATCAAAACTACCAGGAGATACTATTTCACCCCAACAAGGCTGACACTAATCCAAAAAAAAAAAAACAGTACAAAATAACAAATGTTAGAGAGGTTGTGGAGAGATGGGAACACTTATACACTGCTGGTGGGAATGTGAAATGGTACAACTGCTTTGGAAATCAATTTGGCACTTCCTTAAAAAGCTAGAAATAGAAGTTCCATATGATCCGGCAATGCCACTCCTAGGAATATATCCTAGAGAAATAAGAGCTGTCACATGAATAGGTATATGCACACCCATATTCATTGCAGCAATGTTCACAATAACAAAAGGATGGAAACAACCTAGATGCCCATCAACAGATGAATGAATAAGCAAATTATGGTACATACACACAATGGAATACTATGCAACGATAAAGAGCAATTATTTAAACATCTCACAACATGGATGAATCTGGAGGGCATTATGCTGAGTGAAATTAGTCAATCACAAAAAAGACAAATATTGTATGAGACCACTATTATAAGAAATCAAGAAAATATTTAAACGCAGAAGAAAAGATTCTTTGATGTTATGAGGGTGGGGAAGGAGGGAGAGCGGAATTCACTAACTAGGTAGTAGACAAGAATTATCTTAGGCAAAGGGAGGGATAGCACACAATACAGAGGAAGTCAGCGCAATTGGACTAATGCAAAAGCTGAGAAGTTTCTTGAACCAACCAAACATTTTGAGGGACAGTGTAGGTTTGGGGATCATGGTTTCAGGGGACATTTAAGTCAATTGGCATAACAAAGTTTGTTAAGGAAATGTTCTTTTTCCCACTTTGGTGAGTGACGTTATTGGTCTTAAAAGCTTGCAAGAGGCCATCTAAGATGTATCAATTGGTCCCAACTCACTTTGAGCAAAGGAGAGTGAACACCAAAGACACAAGGAAAATACTAGCCCAAGAGAAAAAAGTCCCCATAAACCAGAGACTTCATCAGCCTGAGACCAGAAGAACCAGATGGTGCCCGGCTACAATCAGTACTGTCCTGACAGGGAACACAACAAAGATTCCCTGATGGAGCGGGAGAAAAGTGTGCAGCAGAATTCAAAATCACATAAAAAGAGCAGTTTTAATGGTCTGACTGAGACTGGAGGAACTCCCGAAGCCATGTTCCCAGATGCCGTGGTAACCCAGAACTGAAACCATTCCTGAAGCCCACTCTTCAGACAAAGATTAAACCGGAGTATAAAACATAAAATAATACTCATGAAGAGTGTGCTTCTTAGTTCAAGCAGATACAGGAGACCAAAGAGGCAGCTCCTGCCTGGAGGTAGGATGAGAAGGCAGGAAGGGACAGGTTGAGTGGACACAAGAAACGCTGGGTGGAAAGGGGAGTGTGCTGTCACATTACAGGGATTGCAACTACTGTCACATAACAATATGTGTATAAATTTTTGTATTGGAAATTAACTTGAGATGTAGACTTTCACCTAAAGCACAAAAACAGCATCAAAAAAATTGGATCCAATAAAATCCAATTATACATTAAAAAATATACATTAACTCTAAACTCATGCCATTCTGCATATCAAGGAACATTGTTCTGACTGGTTTTCACTACTCATCAAATAGCAGGAATATGGTAGATGAAGTGAGCACTGCAGCCCTAGGACCTCATCCAGGGTACTGCCTCACTACCTATATATAAAAAAAGCAGTTCTTAATTAGATATTGGGGTGCACAACAGGTGAGACCCTGTGTTTTCATCTGCCAGAGCTGGCAGGGCACCTCATTGCCATCTGATCTAACCTCTTCCCCCACCCCAACCTTGGAGGTTTTGATTAAGTAGATTTAGGATGAAGCTTGGCATCTATATAATTTGAAAAAAAATTTCAGGTAATTCTCATGTTCACCAAATGTTAAGAACCATTGATGTTGAGAGATGAACTTCGTGGTGACATTTTAATCTTCAATTCTCTGGTTAGAACTGGGAAGAAAAAAAAAACAAAGACAGGAGTCCAAAAGAAAAAATTCAAGACATTCAGGTGGCTAACAGACACATGAAGAAATGCTCATGATCATGAGGCATTAGAGAAATGCAAATCAAAACTACAATGAGAAATCATCTCACCCTGACATTACTGGCACTAATCAAAAAAACAGAAAATAGCAAATGTTGGCGAGGTTGTGGGGAGATCATACCCTGTAGGGTCACTATGATTGGAATCCACTCAATGGCAACGGATATGGGATGCACTGCTGGTGGGAATGTGAAATGGTACAACCAAAGTGATAATGGTGCCTCCTTAAAAAGCTAGAAATAGAAATATCATATTATGCAGCAATCCCACTCCTGGGAATACATCCTAGAGAAATAAGAATCATCACACGAATAGACATATGCACACCAATGTTCACTGCAGCATTATTCACAGCAGCAATAAGATGGAAACAACCTTAGTGCTCATCCACAGATGAATACCAAAAAATCAAACCCATTGCTGTAGATTCTGACTCATAGTGACCCTATAGGACAGAGTAGAAGTGCCGCATAAGCTTTCCAAGGAGTGGCTGGTGGATTCGAACTGCCGACCTTTTGGTTAGCAGCTGTAGCTCTTAACTATTGTGCCACTAGGGCTCCAACAGATTAATGGATAAACCAAGTATAGGACATACAGCAGAACATAGTCTGATATAGTGTTGAAAGATGAGCCCTCAGGTTGGAAGGCACTCAAAAGATGACTAGGGAAGAGCTGCTTCCTCAGAGTCGACCTTAAGGCCATGGATGGAGTCAAGATTTTGGGACCTTCATTTGCTGATGCGGCAGGACTCAAAATGAGAAGAAACAGCAGCAAACTGTACAAAGTATGAATCTAGGAAAATTGGAAGTTGTCAAAAATGAAATGGAACGCATAAACATCTATGTCCTAGGCATTAACCCCATTGTCGTTGAGCCAATTCTGACTCATAGTGACCTATAGGATAGGGTAGAACTGCCCCATAGGGTTTCCAAGGAGCAGCTGGTGGATTCCAACTGCTGACTTTCTGGTTAACAGCTGAACGCTTAACCACTGCACCACCAGGGCTCCATCCTAGACACTAGTGAGTTGAAAAGGACTGGTACAGGCTATTCTGAATTGGACAATCATATGGTCTACTATGCTGGGAATGACAAAATGAAGAGGAATGGCATTGCATTCATTGTCAAAAAGAACATTTCAAGATCTATCCTGAAGTACAACACTGTCAGTGATAGGATAATATCCATACACCTAGAAGGAAGACTAGTTAATACTACTATTATGCAAATTTCCATGCCAACCACTAAGGCCAAAGATGAAGAAATTGAAGATTTCTACCAACTTCTACAGTGTGAAATTGATCAAACATGCAATCAAGGTGCATTGATAATTACTGGTGATTGGAATGCAAAAGTTGAAAACAAAGAAGAAGAAACAGTAGTTGAAAAATATGGCCTCGGTGATAGAAATGATGCCAGAGATCCATGAGAGAATTTTGAAAGACCAATGATTTCTTCATTGCAAATACCTTTTTTCAACAACAAACATCAGGTATACACGTGGACCTCGCCAGATGGAATACACAGGAATCAAATCAACTACATCTGTGGAAAGAAACAATGGAAAAGGTCAGTATTATCAGTCAGAACAAGGCCAAGGGCTGACTGCTGAACAGACCATCAGTTGCTCCTATGCAAGTTCAAGTCGAAGATGAAGAAAATTAAAACAAGTCCACTAGAGCTGAAGTATGACCTTGAGTATATTCCACTGGAATTTAGAGATCATGTCACGAGTAGATTTGACACATTGAACACTAGTGACCAAAGAACAAACAAGTTGTGGAATGACATCAAGGACATCATACATGAAGAAAGCAAGAGGTCATTAAAAAGACAGGAAAGAAAGACCAAAACGGATATCAGAAGACTCTGAAACTTGTTCTTGAATGTACAGTAGCTAAAGCGAAAGGAAGGAAAGATTAAGTAAAAGAGCTGAACAGAAGATTTCAAAGGGTGGCTTGAGAAGACAAAGTAAAGTATTATAACGAAATGTGCAATGACCTGGAGTTAGAAAACCAAAGGGGAAGAACATGCTCAGCATTTCTCAAGCTGAAAAAACTGAAGAAAGAATTCAAGCCTTGAGTTGCAATATTGAAGGATTCTGTGGGCAAAATATTAAACGATGCAGGAAGCATCAAAAGAAGGAGGAAGGAATACACAGAGGTACTTTATCAAAAAGAATAGGTTGACATTTAACCATTTCAGGAGGTAGCATATGATCAAGAACTGATGGTACCAAAGGAAGAAGTCCAAGCTGTAGTGAAGGCATTGGCGAAAAACAATGAGATGTTTCAACAAACTGATGCAGTGCTGGAGGTACTCACTCGTTTATGCCAAGAAGTTTGAAAGACAAGTACTTGGACAACCAACGGGAAGAGATCCATATTTTTACCTGTTCCAAAGAAAGCTTATCCAATAGAATGCAAAAATTATCGAACAGTATCGTTAACATCACACACAAGTAAAATTTCGTGAAGATCATTCAAAAGCAGTTACAGCAATACATCAACAGGGAACTGCCAGAAATTCAAGCCAGATTCAGAAGAGGATGTGGAACAAGGGATGTCATTGCTGATGTCAGATAGATCTTGGCTGAAAGTAGAGAATTCCAGGAAGATGTCTATCTGTGTTTTATTGAGTATGCAAAGGCATTCGACTGTGTGGATCACAATATATTATTGATAACATTGCAAAGAATGGGAATTACAGAACATTTAATTGTATTCATGAGGAACCTGTACATAGACCAATAGACATTTGTTTGAACAGAACAAGGAAATACTGTGTGGTTTAATGTCAAGAAGGGTGTATGTCAGGGTTGTATTTTTCCACTATACTTATTCAATTGGTATGCTGAGCACATAATCTGAGAAGCTGGATTATATGAGGAAGAACGCAGCATAAGGATTGGAGGAAGACTCATTAGCAACCTGCGATATGCAAATGACACAACCTTGCTTGCTGAAAGTGAAGAGGGCTTGAAGCACTACTGACGAAGATCAAAGACTATAGCCTTCACTACGGCTTACGCCTCAACATAAAGAAAACAAAAATTCTCACAAGTGGGCCAGTAAGCAACGTCATGATAAATGGAGAAAATATCGAAGTTGTTAAGGGTTTCATTTTACTTGGATTCACAATCAACGCCCATGGAAGCAGCAGTCAAGAAATCGAATGACTCATTGCATTGGGCAAATCTGCTACAAAAGATCTTTTTAAAGAATTAAAAAGCAAAGATGTCACTTTAAGGGGCTAAGGTGCTCCTGACCCAAGCCGTGGTGTTTTCAGTCACTTCATATGCATGTGAAATCTAGACAATGAAGAAGGAAGAGCAAAGAAGAATTGAATCATTTGAATTATGGTGTTGTTGAAGAATATTGAATATATCATCGACTGCCAGAAGAACGAACAAATCTGTCTTGGAGGAAGTACAGCCAAAATGTTCCTTAGAAGTAAGGGTGGTTAGATTTCATCTTACATCCTTTGGACATCTTATCAGGAGGGACAAGTCCCTAGAGAAGGAATTAATCCTTCTTTAAAGTAGATGATCAGCGAAAAAGAGGAAGACCCTCAATGAGATGGTTGGTCAGTGGCTGCAACAATGGACTCAAACAACAACTATTGTGAGGATGGCACAGGACTGGGCGTTTCCTTCTGTTGTGCATAGAGTCGCTGTGAGTTGCAACCGACTCGACGACATCTATCAATGACAAGAACACACAATGAAATACTATGCAACTGTAAAGAACAATGGTGAATCCATGAAATGTCTCACAACCTGGATGAATCTGTAGGTCATTATGCTGAATGAAATAAGTCAATCACAAAAGGAAAAATATTGTATGAGACCACTATTATAAAGAAACAAGAAAATTCTGTTTACACACAGGTGAAAAAAAACAATCTTTGATGGTTATGAGGGACTGGAGGGTTTAGGAGGGGAAAACACTAACCAGGTAGTAGACAAGTGTTAACTTTGGTGAAGGGAAAGACAACACACAATATAGGGGAAGTTAGCACAACTTGACCAAGGCAGTCATAGAAGCTTCCTAGACACATCCAACCAGCTTGAGGGACCGAGTTACTTACTGCAGCCGAGGGCTGGAGACCATGGTCTCAATTGGCATAACATGGTTCGTAATGAAAATGTTCTACAGTCTGCCTTGGTGAGTAGTGCCTGGGGCCTTAAAAGCTTGCTAGTGGCCCTTTGAGATATATCTAGTGGTCCCATTCTGTCCAGAGCAAATGAGAATGAAGAAAATCAGAGACACAAGGAAATATTAGTCCAAAAGACTAAAGGACCACGTGAACCACAAGCTTCACCAGCCTGAGCACAGAACTAGATGGTGCCCAGCTACCACTGCTGATGGCTCTGACAGGGATTACAATGGAGAGTCATGGACAGAATGGGAGAAAAATGTAGAAGAAAATTCAAATTCATGAAAAAAAAATAAAGCTAGACTTACTGTTCTGACAAGGCCTGGAGGAACTCCAAGACTACAGCCCCCAGACACTCTGGTAACTCAGAACTAAGCCACTCCCAAAGTTCACCTTTCAGCCAAGGTTTGACAGGCCTATAAAACAAACAATAACACACATGAGGAGTGTGCTTCATAGTTCAATCAAGTGTACGAGACCAAATGGGCAACACCTGCCCAGAAGTAAAGACAAAGCAAAGCAGGAAGCGACAGGAAGATTGGACAAATGGACACAGGGAACCCGGGGTGTAAAGGGAAAGGGGGAGAGTGCTGACAAAATGTGGGGATGGCAACCAATGTCAGAAAACAATTTGTACATAAATTTTTTAATAAGAAAGTAATGTGAGCTGTAAACATTCACCTAAAGCACAATATAATTAAAAAAAATTCTAAAGGAGACTCATTACTCACTTTTTCACTGCATATTTATTCTGTATGAGGTTGTCATGCCATGTTATGACAGACAGTAGGTGAAAGGTATAAGGCAAGACTCCAGAACAAAGATACCAGGCACATACTATGCTTGAGTGTCTGGGAAAAAAATAGATTAAAGGTCAATTAAGAATAAAAATAAAGAACTCATAAATGCTAGAGGGCACAACATTATATGTTGTCTGAAGTCAATTCAGATATCAGACTATGGGCACTGATGGAGCAGAGTAAGGCAGATGTTCATCAGAGTTAGTCAGCAAACAACGGAGCAAGATGCTTATAATATAGGGGGGTGAAGAAAAGGCTGGATAGAGCTAAAGGAACAGAGAAAACATCTTTATACTGAAGTGGTCTCAGCCTAAAACACCTTTGGCCTGAAGACTTGTTGGTTAATAACTATAAACAGCTGTATCATGAATGTTGTGGTCGGAGTAGCATTCTTAGACTGCAAAGTTTTCTACAGAGGGACATTAATGAATGCTGAACCTGGATAGTGTGAGGCCAAGGGTATGGTGACCATTGTGAAATGTTGCTGTGAAGTCAGGGAAGGTGATCTTTGGGACTGCTGTTCATGTAAAGTAGTAAGGACGCAAAACAGATTGCTGGGGCTTACTGAAAATGAGTGGGCAGCAATAAAATAGAGATAGCAAGTAGATCATTCAATTCATATAGTTGTGAGGGAGAGGAGAAATGGAATGGTAGCTTGAAGTGCAGTGTGGTCAATTCCTTCCCCCCCCACCCCGGAGGTGGGTGTGTTTGAAGGTAGAGGGGAAGGAGTAAGTTGAGAGGGAGGTACTGAAGATGCCTTTGAAGAGAGGAAATAATTGAGACATCAAGGTCCTTGAGAATACTGAAAAATTAGGAAACTTTGGAAAAAAGAAAATAAACATTTTCAAAACTGGAAATGTAAGTAAATGTAAATATATGATTAGAAATTACTTGACAAAAAGATTTTTTCCAAGAAACAAATTAATTGTGTAAAGGAATTAACAAATTTTACATTTTGTGACAGATAGTAAAGATCTGACCACTTCATTGACCACATAAATTTAGTTGGGCAAATATTCTCTTTTTCATTGAAATATTATTTAGAAATGACTGCTGAAATCTAACGTTAAGGCAACTAACTCAGTTGTATGTGAAGTCATCTTTAAAAAGCTTGGCTATGTTTTATGATGAAACTACAGAAATAAAGAGGTCGCAATTACTCAAACTTAAAAATAGGGAAAATAAACAGTATAGTGAAGATATTTGTATTTACTAAATTCTGTCTCAAGAACTTCTGAGTCATCTACACAAAAGAGTATATTTAGAAAGTTTCACATTTTAAGAGAAGAAATCTAAAACTGTCCTGATGTGCAGAGATTTTGTCAGATGCTGATATCTTTAGAATTATTCTCCTGCTAACATGGTACATACAAGAACATTACATGGAGTCATGTATCTTCAGTGAGTCTTTGGTATTTAAGACCTGGAGAAATTAAAATTTGAGAATTAAATATTTCTGTGACTGGAGCATGAAGCAGATGATTTATTTGATGAGTCTTAGGTTATGTACTTTTTTTAAAATAATTTTTGTTGTGCTTTAAGTGAAAGTTTACAAATCAAGTCAGTCTGTCACATATAAACTTATATACACCTTACTACATACTCCCACTTACTCTCCCCCTATTGAGTCAGCCCACTCCCTCCTTCTAGTCTCTCCTTTCATGACTGTTTTGCCAATTTTTAACCCCCTCTACCCTCCCATCTCCCCTCCAGACAGTAGATGCCAACATAGTCTCAAGTGTCCACCTGATGCAAGTAGCTCACTCCTCATCAGCATCTCTCTCCAACCCATTGTCCAGTCCCTTCCATGTCTGATGAGTTGTCTTTGGGAATGGTTCCTGTCCTGGGCCAACAGAAGGTTTGGGGACCATGACCGCCGGGGTCCTTCTAGTCTCAGTCAGACCATTAAGTCTGGTCTTTTCATGAGAATTTGGGGTCTGCATCTCACTGTTCTCCTGCGCTCTCAGGGGTTCTCTCTTGTGCTCCCTGTCAGGGCAGTCATCGGTTGTGGCCGGGCACCATCTAGTTCTTCTGGTCTCAGGATGATGTAAGTCTCTAGTTCATGTAGCCCTTTCTGTCTCTTGGGCTCATAGTTATCATGTGACCTTGGTGTTCTTCATTCTCCTTTGATCCAGGTGGGTTGAGACTCATTGATGCATCTTAGATGGCTGCTCGCTAGTGTTTAAGATCCCAGATGCCACACTTCAAAGTGGGATGCAGAAGGTCATATACTTTTGAAAATTGCTTTTAAAAAAGGTCTTTAGAGTTCTTATTTTTAATAATAGCTACAAAACTGGTTTCACATCTGTCCTCATTTCTCCTTATAGGTATATATAAAAGGATAATGTTTTGTGTTCATGGGTGTCTAATTACTGTTTTGCAGTACGTCATGTTGCTTGCAAGCTAGTGTGCATGTGTGAAGGCTCAATTCCTTCAGAAGAAGCTGTTCGAAGACAGATTTTGGTAAGTCCCAATTAATTGAGGAGAACGTGCGAATGGAATGAAAAATAAAAAAACCAAACCCGTTGCCGTTGAGTTTATTCTTACTCATAGAGACCTCATGTATGCAGAGTAGAACAGCACTGCATCGGGTTTCAAGACTGTGACCTTTCAGAAGCAGATTGCCAGGCCTTTCTTCCAAGGCGCCTGTGGGTGTGTTCGAATCGTCAGCCTTTCAGTTAGCAGTTGAGTGTTCAACCATTTGTGCCACCCAGGGACCACTCAAATGCAATGAGATGGTGGTGGTTCTTATGAAGACGATTGAAGTTAGTGTAAATCTGGAAGGAGGTTGAATCCTTTAATGCTATCCATGTTCCTTTTATGATAGGTGTATTTACTAGAGTTAAAGGTCTCAACAGTACTATAGTTGTTATTACAGTAGTTCAGTAGACTCAATATTGAACTTATAATTCAGAATTTATGAATTATTTTTGCTTTTACCACCTCTAACTTGTTAGAATAACAGTTTCTACATGTAGAAGGATTGAATAGTATTATTTAGTCTTAAAAGAATTTTTTGGAGTAATAAATAATGAAAATTATGTAGCATTCAGCAAGTAAAGAGTACAGGATTTGAAGTCTGCAGACCTAGGTTTGAATCTGAACTTTGTGGCTTACTAACTGTGTGACTTTGGAAGATCCTCATTTGTAAAATGGGAATAATATTATCTACCTTAAGGTGTTGTGGAGTTAAAATTAGAATTTTGTGTCCGCGAAGAATATTGAATACACCACAGACTGCCAGAAGAACAAACAAATCTATCTTGGAGGAAGTACAGCCAGAGTGCTCCTGAGAAGCAAGGATGGTGTGGCTTCGTCTCACTTATTTTGGACATGTTGTCAGGAGGGACCAATCCCTAGAGTAGGGCATCATGCTTGGTAAGGCAGAGGATCAATGAAAAAGAGGAAGGCCCTCAACCACATGGGTTGACAGTGCTGCAACAATGGGTTCAAACATAGCAATGATTGTAAGGATGGTGCAGGACGGGCAATGTTTCATTCTGTTATACATAAGATCACTATGAGTTGGAGCTGACTTGAAGACATGTAAAAATTATAATCATGACTGGAACTAGAAGTCCTTCCCTTGCATTTTTATTATTTTAAAAATTGATTTATTTGAGCATTTACTTCCCACATTCATACATAAGTATGTATGTAGCATACATACAAATATATATGTTTAAATAAAATAAAAATTTTCACAAAAGTTATGGAAGTGTTGAAAAGTAGCTCTCCGCCCGCTCCCTCCCTACCCACTGTCTTACTCCCTAGAGGCAACTACATTTTTTTTTTTAGTGGAAAAATATTTTTCCTAATGTTTTTAGAAAGCTATTTCGTTATGGAAAAGTTCAAACATACACAAAAATAGCTAAGATAGTACCATGATTCCCCCATTTACCCATCATCCAGCTAGAGTAACCAGTGACTCATTTGTTTCATCTATATCTCCTCCAGCAGCAACCGCTGCTCCCCCCACACCTTTGCTGGATTTTTTTTTGAAGCAAATCCAAAACATATCATTTTGTCTATAAATATTTCAGTATGTGTCTTTAAAAGACAAAGTCTCTTTTTTAGTCAAGTGAACTCCATACCTATTATCACGCCTGATAAAATTTGACAAAAATTTCCTAAAAATCATCAAATATCCAGCCTGTCTGCCCCTGTCTCTCTCTTTCTGCACTTGATTTCTTAGAAGCAGGATCAAAGAAAGTCCAGACATTGTATTTTAATCTATCTCTTAATCTACATATTTCCCCCTCCTTTAAAAAAATGTTTTTCCTTTGATTTTTAAAAAATCATTGTATTTTGTTTTTGTTGAAAGTTTACACAGCCCTCCTTTTTTTATTTGTTGAAGAAACCAGGTTATTTGTCTGTCCTATAGAGTTTTCTAAATCTTGGATTTTGATAATTGCATTCTCATCGTGTCATTTCACATAGTCCTCTGTGCCTTGTTTTTCCTTTGAACTAGTAGTTAGGTCTAGAGGCGTGTTCAGATATTCAGGTTCAGCCTTTGTAAGGAATGATTCATAGGCAGCGTGATGTACTTCCATCGGGGCCGTCAACGTCTGCTTATCTCTTTTTTATTGTGTTAGTACCTTTTGATGATCATTATCCTGAGATCCATTATTTCTGCAAGGATTTGCATATTCTAATTCTGTCATTCCTTCTTTGTTTGTTAACTGGAATAGAGACAAAAATTTCCCCTGAAAGCCAGATTGAATGCTTGTTTCTTTCCCTTTGTTTTGCAGTTTTCAGAATAAGTCGATTCCCTAACATCCTTGAAAGGTGGCCAACTAGTTTTTTTTTAAAGTATCTGTATGAACTCATGGATTTTAACATATTTAATTAGTTTTAATCCATTGTAGTTATTAATGATGTTCAGTGTACCATCTTTGGCCATTTTACCTTACATGGTATAATCATATACCTTATATGCAACCAGCCCCCTATTGATGGACATTTGGGTGCTGCAATGAATTGACCTGTGCATATGTCTTTATATTTTGAAGCTATTACTTGTAACCACTTATGTTTTTTCTTCTCATGGTTACCTCAATGTATCTTAGTCATATACGTGTACCGCTAATGCTGGATTTATCAGCTTTATATATGATCTCTTTGTTTCCTGTGATGATAGATGAGGATTTCCCCCACTTATTCTACCTATCCCTGTAGCCCTTCCCAATTTTTGTTAGTAATGTTATGCATAATTTGTGCGATGTACCTTTTAAACTTTACATAATATATTTAAACTTTTATTTATTTTTCCATTAACTGTGGAGATTATATCCTTACTTTCCACTTTGTGAGGGTATTAGTACCATTCTCTCTACTTCTTCTCCCTTTTAGCCTTCCAGCTTCTGGCACCTCTAACATTTGCATTTTGGGCATTGTCGATTCCAAAAAATGAAAACTAAAAGAAGCATTTTCATGATTCTAACTATCATTTGACTCTGTGGATAATAATTTTATTTCTCTTCATGTTTCCATCTGTAAGCTCTCTTAATTATATTCCCTTGGATATTCTATTTGTTGAGTGTGATACCCTTTCATGCTATTTGTTTCCCTCAAAGGTTTGGTGGTTCTTGCTCGTATTTGATTTGAGATTCCTTGGTAGTCTTCTGTGAATGCTGTGTCACTATTTGCTATAGCCTGAATGCAGTCCCCGATGGAGAGAAAGCACAGGATGTTTTGCTTTTGACCTGTGTTGTCAGCCACCGGGAACTCTGCTAGTTCTCTCCAGCCCAAGTTATTGTACATGCTGCCCCCTTCTGGAGATGAGGCAGATACTTTTTGTGGGGAGGCTAACTGCCTGATGCTCCTATTGTTCACAGCCAAGGGTGTTTCTACATTTAGCATTATTGTGAATGTTGGGATGTCGATTTCTGCCTCATCCCATTTGCTGTTTGTTTTTCAGAGGTTCTTCATAATTTCAGGTTCACTGAAAATGGTCCTTATATTCCAGGACAGTTACTGAATAAGAACAATATGTATGTCTTTTCTTTCTAAGGAAGATGTATGTCTATATATCTCTATGTGTACCTATCAATATTTTTGTTATGTCATTTCTAGGGATTTATGGTAGGAGGAGTGGCTGTACCATGTGCTCAGTCCTCCCTCTTGATTTAATCCTTGTTTGTTTCCATAGCATTTGCACATATAAAATATCAATTATTTATTTAGGTGTTTATCACTTAAAATACTTGAGCTTCTTCAGGGTGCCTGGCATGTAAAGGAAACTTGATAAATGTTTGTTGAATTAATAAAAATTGTATTAGATATGGAATAAGATCTAGAACCCAAGTGTGTTGACTTATAGTCTAATGTTTATCATATAGTGATTTTCATCAAGTATGTGAAAGGCGAAGTTTTCAGAACTTTCTTTTCCTATCTAAATTATCCCAATGCTTTCTTTTAGTATTTCTTCAGAAGATGTGTTTTCAAGTCTATTAATTTTCTGTTGTTGTTGTTATTACTCTTCTTAACAAAACAACAAATCTATTGCCGTGGGGTCGATTCCGACTCATAGCAGCCCTGTAGCACAGAGTAGAACTGCCCCATAGGGTTTCCAAGGGGTGGCTGGTAGATTTGCACTGCTGACCTTTTGGTTAGCAGCCAAACTCTTAACCACTGCACCATCAGGGCTCCTCCTTAAGACCATTTCTCTTAAATTACGGAGTTCGAAACAAAACACATAGCGCTAATAAATGCTGACCGTTAACTTGTTGTTTCCTGTGGGTTACTTATTGTCTTCGTTATCTAGTGCTGCTATTGCAGAAATACCACAAGTGGATGACTTAACAAACACACACTTATTTTCTCATTGTTTAGGAGGCTAGAAGTCTGAATTCAGGGTGTCGGCTCTAGGCGAAGTCTTCCTCTCTCTGTTGGCGCTGGGGGAAGGTCCTTGTATCTTTTCAGCTTCTATTTCTTCATTCCTCGGAGATCCTCATGTGGCATGGCATCTATCTTCCCCCATCTCTGCTTTCTTGCTTGGTTGCTTGCTCAATCTGCTCTTCTATATCTCAAAAGAGATTGCCTTAAGACACACCCTACACTAATACTGCCTCGTTAACATAACAAAGAAACCCATTCCAAAATGAAATTATAACCACAGGTATAAAAAAAAAAAAAACAGGTATAGGGGTTAGGATTTTCAACACTTATTTTGGGGGGACACAGTTTAATCCATACAGTTATACTACTGAATACGAACAGAGGATACTTTCTCCAATATCTGCTTATATAATAAAGAATTAGTTTGGGGGAGGTGTGAATTTTAAATAATTATTTTCTAACTTCTCTCTTCTAGATGAATATGAAAACTGGAAAAGGGTGGGTGAATGTTGGAAATGCTGTGATGGCTGATGAATTTTTTTCAAGCTGCCGTGGCTGTAAGTTTTCTGACTTCTAGCTGTAGCAATTACTAGTAACATCTGTGGTTATTTTCATCATTATATTGTATTGTGGTTTTATTTTCCAGAGTCTGGAGAAATTATATGTCAAATTAATGCAGAGGAGCTCCACTGAGACCCACTTGACCATGCATAAGATTGCTGTGGAAAAGGACCTCTTCAAAGTGCTTTCATATCAGGCTGAATCAGTAGGTATTGTAGTCACCAGGCCCTTGCAGTGGACCATTTTGTATATGTAATGTACAAAAGTGATAAGATATAATATACCAGAAGAAAGTCAGGTTTCGTTGGCCTTATACCCATCCAGCCCCACTGTCGTTCATTCGATTCCGACTCATAGTTGACCCCATAGGGTTTCCAAGGCTGTGAATCTCTATGGAATCGGACTGCACATCTTTCTCCCATGGAGCCACTGATGGCTTCGAACTGCCTGCCTTTGGTTAGCAGTCGATCGCTTTAACCATCACACCACTGGGGCTCCTTCACTGGCCTTATAGGAAATTATATTTGAGCTTTTTATCTCTGTCTTACATCTTGGAGGTGATATTTCTAATGGTGATTGGTATCTGTGTGAGAGTGGGTGAGGTTGAAAGACTGAAACATAGCTAAACATCATTTTCAATCACTGCATGTAATGTCTGTCACTTTATTTATGGCAGCAGCCTGTACTTGAACGACCTGACTCTGTGTCTCTCTCTTACATTCACAGTCTGCTTAAAATATTTGCCTGAAAAGAACCTTCTCATTTGCAATTGTTCCGGGTTGTTTGCTGATTTTTCTAGAAATCTGCTGCTATCACACAGTGTACAGTTGTGCTTCACCTTTCATTGGCTTCTGGGTTTCCTCCTTTCTGTCACCATGCAGTTAAATGTGAATTTTCAGTTGATATCACGTAATCTGTGATGAGTTCGCTCTTTGTTATTAAATAATTCTAAAATGAAAGAGACCTTAGGTGTCATCTAGGGTAATCCTCCTATTTTTAATACAATTTTTTTTATTGTGGTAAAATGTATATAACAAAACATTTGTCATTTTAACCGCTTTTAAGTGAACAATGTTGTTCAACCATCACAACTATCAATTTGTAAAAATTTCTCATCACCCCAAAAAGAAACTTTGTACCCATTGAGCAACAACTCTCCATTCTCTCCCCACTCCAGACCCTGGTAACCTCTAATCTACTTTGTCTCTATCAATTTGTCTATTGTAGATATTTCGTGTAAGTGGAATCATACAGTATTTGTCCTTCTTTGTCTGACTTAATTTCGCTTAGCACAATGTTTTCAAGGTTAATCCATGTTGTAGCATGTATCAGAATTTCATTTCTCTTTATGGTTAATTAATGTCACATTGTATGTATTTTATCCATTCATCATTTGATGGACACTTAGATAGTTTTCATAATTTTGACTATTGTGAACAATGTATCAGTAAACATTGGCATACAAATATCTGTTTGAGCTCTTGGTTTTGATTGTTTTGGGTATATACCTTGGAGTAGAGGGTTTTTTAATGATAATTCTGTATTTAACTTTTTGAGAAACCACCAAACCGTTTTCCATAGTGGCTGCACCAGCAATGGACAAGGGTTCCAGTTTCTCCACATCCTCTTCACCACTTATTTTCTGGTTTTTAATTTTTTAATTTTTTTATAATAGCCATCCTCATAGACATGAAGTGGTATCTCATTGTGGTTGTTTTGTTTCTTTTTTAAAGTTTTTATTGTGCTTTAGTTGAAAGTTACAACTCAAATTAGTTTCTCATTCAAAAATTTATTCACAAATTGTTTTGTGACAGTGGTTGCCATCCCTGTATTGTATCAGCACTCTTCCCCTTTCCTTTTCCACTCTGGGTTCCCCATGTCCATTTGTCCAGTTTTACTGTCCCTTCTTGCCTTCTCATCTTTGCTGTGGGGCAGGTGTTGCCCATTTGGTCTCATATACCTGATTGAACTAAGAAGGACGTTCCTCTTGTGTGTTATTGTTTGTTTTGTAGGTCTGTCTAATCTTTGGCCAAAAGGTGGACTTTGGGAATGACTTCAGTTTTGAGTTCGCAGAGTGTCTGGAGGCATGTTGTTTCGGAGGTTCCTCCAGTCTCTGTCGACCAGAAAGTCTGGTCTTTTTTTTTTTTCTTTTTTGTGAATTTGAATTTTCTACATTTTTCTCCTGCTCTGTCTGGGACCCTCTATTGTGATCTCTGTCAGAGCGATTGGTGATGATAGCCAGGCACCATCTACTTCTTCTGGGCTCAGGTTGGTGGAGGCTGTGTTTTATGTGGTCCATTAGTCTTTTGGACTAATATTTTCCTTGAGTCTTTGGCTTACTTCATTCTCCTTTGTTCTGGAGGGACTGGAACCAATAGATGTATCTTAGATGACTGCTCGCAAGCTTTTAAGACCCCAGACACTACTCACCAAAGTAGGATGGTAGAACATTTTCTTTATGAACTGTGTTATGCCAGTTGACTTCGATGTCCCCTGAGACCATGGTCCCCAGCCCTCAGCCCCAGTAACTCAGTCCCTCAAGGTGTTTGGATGTGTCTATCCCATTGTGGTTTTGATTTGCGTTTCTTTTTAATGACTAATGATGTTGAGCATCTTTTCTTTTGCTTATTGGACATTTATATATCTTTTTTTGGAGAAATGTCTATTTAAGTCATTTGTCATTTTTAAAAACTGGGTTATTTGTCTTTTTGTTGTTGAGCTCTGTGAGTTTTTTTAAATATACATTCTGGATATTAAAACCTTATCAAACATGATTTACAAATATTTTCTCCCATTTTGTAGGTTGTCTTTTTACTTTCTTGATAATATCCTTTGATGCACAAATGTTTTTAACTTTGATAAAGTTCAATTTATCTATTTTTTTCTTTTCTTATGCAGTTTTGGTGTACTATCTAAGAACCTATTGCGCAATACAAAGTTCTGAAAATTTACCTGAATGTTTTCTTCTAAGAGGTTTATAGTTTTTGCTTTTACGTTTTGGTCATTGATCCATTTTGAGTTAATTTTTGTATATAGTGTGAAGTAGAGGCCCAATTTCATTCTTTTGCATGTGATTATTCAGTTGTCCCAGTACCATTTATTGAAAAGACTATTCTTTTCCCATTGAATTGTCTTAGCACCCTTGTCAAAAGTCAGTTTGCCACAAATGTAAGGATTTGTTTCTGGACTCTTAATTTAGTTCCATTGGTCTACATGTCTATCCATATGTTGGTACCACACTGTTTTGATTATTGTTGCTTTGCACTAAGTTTTGAAATTTAAGAAGTGAGCCCTTCAACTTTGTTCTTCTTTTTCAAGATTGTTTTAATTTTTCTGAGTCCCTTGAATTTCTATATGAATTTTAGGATTAGTATGTCAATTTCTGCAAAAAAATCCAACTGGACTTTTGATAGAGATTGCACTGAATCTGTAGCTTAATTTGGGGAGTATTGCCATCTTCACGATACTAACTATTCTAATGCATGAACATGGAATATCTTTCCATTTTTTTAGGTCTTCTTTAATTTATTTCAACAATGTTTTGTAGTTTTTCAGTGTAAATGTCTTGCACTTCTCTTGTTAAATTTATTCCTAATTTTATTTTTTAACGTTATTATAAATATAAACGATTTCTTCATTTTATTTTTGGTTTATTCATTGCTAGTGGATAGGAAGACAATTGATGTTTATATATTGATCTTCTACCCTGAAATCTGATAGAGCTTGTTCATTAGTTTTCATAGTTTTTTGGTGGATTCCTTAGGATTTTCTATATACAAGACCATGTCATTTGTAAATTGAAATAATTTTACTTATGAATTATACTTATAAAATAAATGTAAAAAGGAAGTGCAAGACTTGTATACTGAAAACTATAAAACATTGTTGAAAGAATTAAAGAAGATCTAAATGAATGGAAAGACTGCTTGTGTTCACATATCAGAAGACTTAATATTGTTAAATGACGGTATTCCCCAAACAGAGTTAAAGAGTCAATGTAATCCCTTTCAAAATTTCAACTGTCTTTTTTGGCAGAAATTAACAAGCTGATCCTAAAATTCATATGGAAATGCAAAGAATGCACAAAATACAAAACAATCTTTGAAAAGAAGAACAAAGTTGAAGAATTCACACTTCTTAATTTGAAAACTTACTACAAAGCAATAGTAATCAAGACAGTGTGGTGCTGGCATAAGCATAGACATACAGATCAATGGAATAGAACTGAGAGTCCAGAAATAGATCTTTGATTTTATGGTAAATTGATTTTTTACAAGGAAGACAACTCAGTGATGGAAAGAATAGTCTTTTCAACAAATAGTGGTGGGACAACTGGATATTCACATACAAAAGAATAAAGTTGGACCTCTACCTCACACTGTATGTAAAGATTAATTAAAAATGGATTAAAGACGGAAATGTAAGAGCTAAGAATATAAAATTCAGAAGAAAACAAAGGTGTAAATCTTCATGACTTGGGTTAGGCAATGATTTCTTTGATATGACACTTAAAGCACAAACACCCAAATTAAAAAAAGTTAAATTGGACTTCATCAAAATTAAAAAATTATGTGCATCAAAAAGTAATATGAAGAAAGTGAAAAGACAACCCGCAAAATGGAATACAATATTTGAAAATCATAAATCTGATAAGCATCTAACATCTAGAATATTTAAAGAACTCTTACTACTCAACAGTAAAAAGACCAATAACCCAATTGAAAAATGAGAAAAGACTTGAATAGACTTTTCTCTAAGGAAGATATACAAATGGCCAAAAAACACATGAAAAGATGCTCAACATCATTAGCCATCATGGAAATATAAATTAAACACCACAATGAGATACCTACAAGGATTTCTGTAATGTAATCACAAAAATGGAAAATAACAAGTGTTGGTGAGGATATGGAAAAATTGAAACCCTCACACACTGTTGGTGGGCATGTCAAATGGTATACTTTCTGTGGAAAGCAGGTTGACAATTCTTCAAAACAGTCACAAATTTTCATCAACTGATGAACGGATAAACAAAATGTGGCATACCCACACAATGAAATATTATTGCACCATAAAAGGAATGAAGTATTGATACGTGCTACAACGTGGAAGAACTTTGAAAACATACTAAGTGAAAGAAGCTAGACACAAAAGGCCACATATTGTATGATTCTGTTTATATGAAATATACAGAATAGGCAAATCCACAGTCAGAAAGTAGATTAATGGTTGCCAGAGTCTGTGAGGAGAGGGAATTGGGAATGGCTACTGCTAATGGGTGTAGGGTTTCTTTCCAGGGTGATGAAAATGTTCTGGAATTAGGTAGTGGTGATGACTGCATGACCTTTTGAATTCCTTAGGATTTTCTATACACAGTGGTGGATTTTATGAAATGTGAATTATATCTTAAAAAAACTGAAGTCCTGTGAATGGGGCTTTTCTGCAGAAGTGCTGGTCAGGCCAAATAAGGACAAGTCTTGGAGGATGGGGCTTTTTGGGGTGAGCCAGACTCATTCTGTCTCCTCCAGTGGCTCCTAGGCTGCTGTTTTCCCCAGCTAATGTGTTGCTGGGGAAAAGGGAAAAGAAATAGGCAAGTTAAATACCATAAAGTTTGCTATTCTTACCAACATTCTTTTATTCAGAAAAATCAGTCAATTTTCATGAATAAATGCTTTTAAGACGTGCAAGCTTTTGGTTAATTTCTGGAGTTCTGAAAAAGTTGATTTTGACCATTCTTGCCAATGTTCTCTTTTTTTCTTTTTTTTTTTTGAGGAGTGGACTTAATCACGAAGTGATTCTCCTGAAATTGATTTTTTTAATGTTGATCTTGTATCCTGCATCCTTGCTGAACTCACTTATTAGTTCTTGAGGGTTTTTTTTATGGATTCCTTGGGATTTTGTACACAGGCTATTATGTCATATGCAGATGGGGCAGCTTTATTTCTTCCTTTACAGTCTCTACGCCTTTTATTTCCTTTTCTTGCCTATTTCAATGACTGCACCCTCCATAAGTATGTTGAATAAGAGTGGTGAGCACAAATGTGATTCTTTTGATATATTATGATGAAATGTTTCAACATTTGATAGATATACATAACTCAGTAACATGTGTTTTCCATATTACTAATGCATGTTGTTATTAAATCATTGCATGGGTTAAAGGTCCATTCAAAGTTCAAGATAGACCAGTGAATTTTAATGTAAATAGGGTATGCAAAGTTCATTGTTATGGTTCCAAAATTCACAGTGCAAGTAACCTTTAGGAACCTACCATTTGCTGAGTTTTTTTAGTATCTTATCAGAGAAGAATATCTGCAATTATCTTAAAAGGCTATTTTCCAACTACATTTGTGTATGAGGCTGGATTTTTGTCATATACTTCTACCAAAACAGCATCACAATAGCTATAATGCAGAAGCAGATATGAGAATCTAGCTGAGTTCTGTTAAGCCAGAATTAAGTAGATTTGCAAAAATGTAAAACAGTGTCATTCTTCTTACTAAATTTTTTTTTGGGAAATAAAGTTATTTTTCATAAAACATATGTTAACATGTAATGGGTTTATTATTTTTAAATGAATTAATAAATACATATTTGAGACTTTTCTACTTTTGAATTCTAATATGGTAAATATCAATAGGTATAACCTAGATAAGCTAAATCTTTTTGAGTCCTTAATAATTTTAAGAGTTACAGGGCTCCTAAGACTACAAAGTTTCAGAACCACTGATATAGGATTGTTCTACAGCTGTGATTATCACAGTGTAGTCCCTAGACCAACAGCACCAACATCATCTGGGAACTTATTAGAGATGCAAATTCTTGGGTGCCACCCCAGACCCTATGAATTCTGAGTGTAGGGCCCAGCAATCTGTGTTTTAACAAGACTTCCAGATGATTCTGTTGCATATTAAAGCTTGAGAACCACTGGCACAGTAATTGTCAAGGTGTTTGACAATGAAAAGGAAAAAAATTGGATTGTAGCCCCTGAGAGTAGCATGGTCAAAGGAAGAGTATAAAACAGAGTATATATGAAGATACTGTAGGTAGAATATGAAACCAAAACCAAAAAACCCACTGCTGTTGAGTTGGTTCTGATTCATAGCGACCCTATAGGGCAGAGTAGAACTGCCCCATAGAGTTTCCAAGGAGCACCTGGCAGGTTCGACCTGCCGACCTCTTGGGTAGCAGCTGTAGTACTTCACCACTACGCCACCAG
Source organism: Loxodonta africana (assembly GCF_030014295.1). Classification (NCBI taxonomy): domain Eukaryota; kingdom Metazoa; phylum Chordata; class Mammalia; order Proboscidea; family Elephantidae; genus Loxodonta; species Loxodonta africana. The sequence goes on along the minus strand of NC_087369.1, from coordinate 80,181,339 downwards.
GGTTTCCAGAATATGAAAAGGCAGGAGAAAAGATCAGAGGAGTTGGATAAAGAAGAGGTGGGGGGTAGTTGATGGGGCATAGACTAGAAGGAGATGGAAATGAATCTGATCAAGTGCATAGTAGAGGGATAAACATTTATTTAGGGCTTCCTGTATGAGTTGATATTTTGTGCACTACAGATAAAAAAATGAATAACATTAGGATGTGGTACTTCTCTAATAGGAGCTTAAAGTAAATTTTATGGGAGATACAGGTGTGTAAACAGATACATTACAACAAGAGTAATCCCTTTAAAAGAAATATGAATGTAGTTCCACGGTAAAACAAAGGATGAGCAGCTAGCTATGCTGTGAAAATTAAGAACCTTGTGAAATATTTTGGGCAGGAAAGGGACATAAGATAAAGATAGACATTTTAAATTGTAGAGGACAATTAGATGTTGGATAAGGAAGCATATGAGTCTTTTTTATTAAGGTGGGAGGTAAAGTGATTTTGGGGTGAGGGTCAGTGAGGGGGTATGGCATTATATTGGCTTCCTAGGGCGAATGTGACAAAATACCACAAAGTGGGTGGCTTTAAACAACAGAAATTTATTGTCTCTTAGTTCTGGAGTCGGCCATGTTGATACCATCTGAGGCTTTGAAGGAGAATCTGTTCCATGCCTCTCTCCCAGCTTTTGGTAGCTCCAGGCATTCCTTGGCTTGCAGCTGTAGCCTCACATGGCCTTTTCCTTTGTCTCTCTGTGTCTGTTCTCCTCTTTTATAAGAACAGCACTCAGATGGGATTAGGACCCACTCTATTCTGGTATGACCTCATATTAACTGATAACACCATCAAAGACCCTATTTCCAAACAATGTCACTTTCACAGATACCAGGGGTTAGGATGTCAACATATCTTTTTTGAGGGACACAATTCAATCCATAATAGCGTGTTATGGAGGACTTGAAGAATATCAAAAAGGGTTTGAATGTCTGTGTGGGAAATGTACTAAGGAAATCAACAAGAAACAAACTAATTTTTACTGAGCACTTACTATATGCTTGACATGGTCCTAGGAGCTGTAACATTCTTGATTGCTGATCTGCATGGGGGTCTAGTTGAAGCTAGCATAAATTTGTAGTGGCTGTATTCAGTGTGATTTACTGTTTTTGGATGGATTGTGTTGCCATTATCACTTAGCGTATTATATGATGGTCAGTCCAGCATTTAATTTTTTTGCATAATTCATTGCTGTTGAGCAGCAGTTCAGATCCAACCTTGGAGTTTTTCTTCTCTCTTATAAAGAAGGGGAAACCTAAGGTTTCTTAAACCATCAGTGTAAGTTATAATTATTTACAGGTCTGCTAGGATATCGTTTCAGAGAGGTTTCCTTCCTTCACCAGTAGTGAGTACCACATAAGAGCAAATGATCTCCTATATCATGATTCTTGACACTGATGGTAGTTTTAACTACCAAAAAATGTTCACACTTTTGTATACTGCCTTACAGTTTTTACCAAATGCTTTCACATCTGTGATCTCATTTGATCCTCATAAGATCAACCCTACAGGTAAACATTATTATCCCTATTTTACAGCTGAGGAAATTGAAGCTCAAAGAGTTTGTGATTTTCCTAAGTTTACTCAGCAAAGAAACGAGAAAGTTGGGGATCCAAAGCCCATATTCTTTTCACTACATCGGTTTAGGCAGGGCATTGTCCCAGACCTAAAAAATCAGAATTTCCAAGTAGTGGGACCTAGACATGTACATTTTCAAAAAACTTTACTGGTGAGTCTGATTTTCACCAAAGATTGCTACACCACTAGATCATGCTGCTTCTGTGAAACTTCTTTTACTTGAATTCTCTATCTTTTGGGTTTGAAATATTGATTTTTGGCCCCAAGAAGATGAATAAATTTTCAAAACTAGCTTGAATTATTAGAGCTTTGATTTCTCTGAGATAAAATGCAAATAGTGATAGACACTTTTGGTTGATTTGAACATTAGAGGCTGTTGTTTTATATGTTATAAGAACAGAAAGCATATCCTTCGATATGAGATTTGTCACTTGCTGTTTCTCCTTGAATAATGAATCAATCAGCAAGTATTCAGTGAGTACTTATTGTGTTGATGGGCATATTATTTTGTAATCTCTATAGCTGATTAGAATTTGGCTTGTTGAGGTTCTTCTGTTTGCGATTTGTTCACCCCCTTAACAAAATCTAGTCTTAAAGCCTTAAAAAAAAAAAGCCTTAGAGGAGGGTATTTCCTCAGCAAGATGTCAAGCTTAATATTCAGTGGGTAGATGGAAGAGCCCCCCATGTGTCTGCCAGTTTGTTGTACTGTGGGGGCTTGTGTGTTGCTGTGACGCTGGAAGCTATGCCACTGGTATTCAAATACAAGCAGGGTTACCCATGGTGGACAGGTTTCAGCTGAGCTTCCAGAATAAGACAGGCTAGGAAGAAGGACCTGGCGGTCTACCTCTCAAAAGAATTAGCCAGTAAAAACCTGATGAATAGCGGCAGAACATTCTCTGATATAGTGCCGGAAGATGAGCCCCTCAGGTTGAAAGGCACTCAAAATACAACTGGGGAAGAGCTGCATCCTCAAAGTAGAGCTGACCTTAATGACATGGACGGAGTCAAGCTTTTGGAAACTTCATTTGCTGATGTGGCATGACTCAAAATGAGAAGAAACAGCTGCAAACACCCATTAATAATCGGAAACTGGAATGTACGAAGTATGAATCTAGGAAAATTGGAAATCCTTAAAAATGAAATGGAACGAGTAAACATCGATATCCTAGGCATTAGTGAACTGAAATGGACTGGTATTGGTCATTTTGAATGGGACAATCATACGGTCTACTATGCCGGGAATGAAAACTTGAAGAGGAATGGTGTTGCATTCATCGTCAAAAAAAATTTCAAGATCTATCCTGAAGTACAATGCTGTCAGTGATAGGATAATATCCATATGCCTATAAGGAACACCAGTTAACATGACTATTATTCAAACTTACACACGAACCACTGAGGCCAAAGATGAAGAAACTGAAGATTTTTACCAGCTTCTGCAGTCTGAAATTGACTGAACATGCAATCAGGATGCATTGATAATTACTGGTGATTGGCATGCAAAAGTTGGAAACAAAGAAGAAGAATCGGTAGTTGAAAAATATGGCCTTGGTGATAGAAATGATGTGGGAAGTGGCATGATAGAATTTTGCAAGACCAATGACTTCTTCATTGCAAATACCTTCTTTCACCAACATAAACAGCGACTATACACATGGACCTCACCAGATGGAATACACAGGAATCAAGTAGACTACATCTATGGAAAGAGATGATGGAAAAGCTCAGTATCGTCAGTCGGAACAAGGCCAGGGGCCAACTGCAGATCAGACCGTCAATTACTCATATACAGGTTCAAGGTGAAACTGAAGAAAATTAGAACAAGTCCACTAGACCCAGAGTACGACCTTGAGTATACCTCAACTAAATTTAGAAACCATCTCAAGAATAGATTTGAAGCACTGAACACTAATGATTGAAGACCAGGTGAGTTGTGGAATGACATCAAGGGCATCATCCATGAAGAAAGCAAGAGGTCATTAAAAAGACAGGAGAGAAAGAACAGACTTAAATGGATGTCAGAAGAGACTTTGAAACTTGCTCTTGAAAGTAGAGTAGATAAAGGAAATGGAAGAAATGATCACGTAGAAGACCTGAGCAGAGGATTTCAAAGGGCAGCTCAAGAAGACAAAGTATTAGAGTGAAATGTGCGAAGACTTAGAGTTAGAAAACCAAAACGCAAGAACACGCTTGCTGTTTCTCAAGCTAAAAGAACTGAAGAAAAAATTCAAGCCTCGAGTTGAAATACTGAAGGATTCTAAGGGGAAAATATTAAACATCATGGGAAGCATCAAAAGAAGATGGAAGGAATACACAGCGTCACTGTACCAAAAAGAATTGGTCGATGTTCAGCCATTTCAGGAGGTAACATATGATCAGGAACCAATGGTACTGAAGGAAGAAGTCCAAGATGCACTGAAGTCCTTGGCAAAGCAAGGCTCCGGGAACTGACAGAATACCAACTGAGATGTTTGAACAAACAGATGTAGCACTGGAAGTGCTCACTCGTCTATGCCAAGAAATTTGGAAGACAGCTACCTGACCAACTGACTGGAAGATATCCATATTTATGCCTATTGCCAAGAAAGGTGACCCAACCAAATGAGGAAATTATTGAACAATACTATTAATATCACATGCAAGCAAAATTTTGCTGAAGATCATTCAAAAGTGGCTGCAGCAGTATATAGACAGGGAACTGCCAGAAATTCAAGCCAGATTTAGAAGAGGACATGGATCCAGGGATATCAATGCTGATGTCAGATGGATGCTGGTTGAAAGCAGAGAATACCAGAAAGATGTTTATCTGTGTTTTATTGACTATGCTAAGACATTCAACTGTGGATCATACTAAATTATGGATAGCATTGCGGAGAATGGGAATTCCGGAACACTTAATTGTGCTAGTGAAGAATCTGTACGTGCATCAAGAGGCAGTCGTTCGAACAGAACAAGGGGATACTGATTGGTTTAAAGTCAGGAAAGTTGTACATCAGGGTTGTATCCTTTCACCATCCTTATTCCATCTGTATGCTGAGAAAATGATCTGAGAAGCTAGACTGTTTGAAGAACAGGGCATCAGGATTGGAGGAAGACTCATTAACAACCTGCGTTATGCAGATGACACAACCTTGCTTGCTGAAAGTGAAGAGGACTTGAAGCACTTACTGAAGCTCAAAGACCACAGCCTTCAGTATGGATTGCACCTCAACATAAAGAAAACAAAAATCGTCACGAGTGGACCAACAAGCAACATCATGATAAATGGAGAAAAGATTGAGGTTATCAACAGTTTCATTTTACTTGGATTCAGAATCAACACCCATGGAAGCAGTACTCAAGAAATCAAAAGACGCATTGCATTGGACACATTGGCTCCAAGATAGCTCTTTAAAGTTTTAAAAAGCAAAGATATCACCCTGAGGACTAAGGTGCACCTGACACAAGGCAATGGTGTCTTCAATCACCTCATATGCATGTGAAAGCTGGACAATGAATAAGGAAGACTGAAGAAGAATTGACGCCTTTGAACTGTGGTGTTGGCAAAGAATATTGAATATGCCATGGACTGCCAAAAGAATGAAGGAACCTGTCTTGGAAGAAGTACAACCAGAACGTTCCTTGGAAGCAAGGATGGCGAGACTGCATCTCACATGCTTTGGATATGTTGCCAGGAGGCATCAGTCCCTGGAGAAGGACATCATGCTTGGTAAAGTAGAGGGTCAGTGGAAAAGGGGAAGACCCTCAATGAGGTAGATTGACACAGTGGCTGTAATAATGGGCTCAAGCATAGCCACAATTGTGAGGATGGCACAGGACCTGGCAGTGTTTCATTCTGTTGTGCATAGGGTTGCTATGAATTGAAACCGACTCGACAACACCTAACAACAGCAGATGGAACAGAAAACAAGAGAGAGGCTGGCTTCTTATAGTCTTCATCTTTTTTTTTTCTTTGCTCAATCGTTTTTTTATCCAACACACAAGAATATTTGACACCACACAAACAAAATAGCAAAAGTAGATAATTTTTTGCTGGAAAGTTCCTTCTTTTTTTGTACTATTCATTTTTCTCATTTACTTTTCTTTTTCCTTTTCTTTTCTTACCCATCTTTGCTCCTCTCTCCCTCTTTCCCTTACTTTGTTCCTTATTTTTTTTCTATTTTTGTTGTGTAAAAAAATATATATATATAACATAAATTTATCATTTTAATCATTTTTAATGTACAATCCAACAGCATTGATAACAACCATAATATTGTTCAATCATCACCACTGTCTATTTCCAAAAGTTTTTATCACCCCAAACAGAAAATCTATACTTATTTATTACAATTTTTATTGCACTTTAGATGAAGGTTTACAGAACAAACTAAATTCTCATCAAACTGTCAGTACATATATTGTTTTGTGACATTGGTTGCCAACACCACGACATGTCAACACTTCCCCCTTCTCGACCTTGGGTTCCCTATTACCAGCTTTCCTGTCCCCTCTTACCTTCTCGTCCGTGCCCCTGGGCTGATGTGCCTATTTAGTCTCGTTTTGTTTTATAGGTCTATCTAATCTTTGGCTGAATAGTGAACCTCAGGAGTGATGTCTGTACTGAGCTAAAAGGGTTTCTGGGGGCCATACGCTCAGGGTTTCTTCTGTCTCTGTCAGACCAATAAGTCTGTTTTTTCTCTTTTTTTGCGTGTGTGTGTGTGAGTTAGAATTTTCTTCTACATTTTTCTCTGGCTCTGTCAGGGACCCTCTATTGTGATCCCTGTCAGAGCAGTTGGTGGTGGTAGCCGGGCACCATGTAGCTCAGCTGGACTCAGTCTGGTGGAGGCTGTAGTACTTGTGGTCCATCAGTCATTTGGACTAATCTTTCCCTTGTGTCTTTGTTTTTCTTCATTCTCCCTTGCACCAGATGGAGTGAGACCAGTAGAATATCTCAGGTGGCCGCTCACAAGGTTTTAAGACCTCAGACGCTACTCACCAAAGTAGAACATAGAACATTTTCATTATAAAGTATGCTATGCCAATTGAGCTACATGTTCCCCGAGACCACAGTCCCCACAGACCTCAGCCAAGTGATTTGGTCCCTCAGAGAGTTTGGATGTGTCTATGGAGCTTCCATGACCCTGCCTTGTACAAGTTTTGCTGGCTTCCCCAGTATTGTGTACTGTCTTACCGTTCTCCAAAGTTACCACTTATCTGTTGTCTAGTAAGTGTTTTTCCATCCCTACCCCCCCTTAACCATCAAAGATTATTTACTTTTCTATGTAAACCTTCTCATGAGTTTTTTATAATAGTGATTTCATACAATATTTGTCCTTTTGTTATTTCACTCAGCATAACACCCTCTAGGTTCATCCATGTTTTTGTGAGATGCTTCTCAGATTCATCATTGCATAGTATTCCTCTGTGTGTATGCACCATAGTTTGTTTATTCATCTGTTGATGGGCATCTAGGTTGTTTCCATTTTTTTCTATTGTGAATAATGCTGTAATGAACATGGGTGTGCATATGTGTATTCCCCTGACGGCTTTTATTTCTTTCATATTCCTAGGAGTGGGAAATGTTGGATCATATGGTATTTCTATTTTGTGCTTTCTAAGGAAGCCCCTTATCATTTTCCAAAATTGTTGTACCATTTTGCATTCCCACCAGCACTCCATAAGAGTTCCAATCTCCCCATAGCATCTCCAACATTTGTTATTTTCTATTTTTTTGATTTGTGCCAGTAATGCTGGGATGAGATGGTATCTTATTGTGGTTTTGATTTGCATTTCTCTAATGGCTAGTGATTGTGTGCATTTCCACATGTGTCTGTTAGCCACCAGAATGTCTTCTTTGGTAAAGTGTCTGTTCATATCCTTTGTCCATCTTTTAAATTAATTATTTCCTATTGAACTTTAGATGAAGGTTTACAGAACAAACTAGTTTCTCATGAAACAGTTAATACACACATTGTTGTATGACATTGGTCAACAACCCCACAACATGTCAGCACTCTCCCTTCTCAACCCTGGGTTCCCAATTACCAGCTTTCCTGTTCCCTTCTACATTCTAGTTCCCACTCCAAGACTGGTACGCCCCTTTAGTCTTGTTTTGTTCCATGGGCCTGTTCAATCTCTGGCTGAAGAGTGAACTTCAGAAGTGGCTTCATTAGTGAGCTGAAAGGGTGCCGGGGGCCATACCCTCGGGATTTCTCCAGTCTCTGTCAGGCCAGCAAGTCTGGTCTTTTTGAGTTAGAATTTTGTTCTACATTTTTCTCCAGCTCCATCCAGGACTCTCTATTATGATCCCTGTTAGAGCAGTCAGTGGTGGTAGCTGGGCATCATCTCGTTGTACTGGACTCAGTCTGGTGGAGGCCTTGGTAGATATGGTCCATTAATCCTTTGGACTAATCTTTCCCTTGTGTCTTTAGTTTTCTTTATTCTTCCTTGCTCCTGAAGAGGTGAGACCAGCGGAGTGTCCTAGATGGCAGCTCACAGGCTTTTAAGACCCCAGACACTACTCACCAAAGTAGAATGTAGAACATTTTCTTTACAAACTCTGTTATATCAGTTCAGCTAGATATTCCCTGAGACCATGATCCCCACAGCTTTCAGCCCAGCAGTTTGTTCCCTCAGGGAGTTTGGGTGTGCCTATGGAGCGACCATGGCCCTGCCTTGTACAAGCTGTGCTGGCTTCCCCAGTATTGTGTACCGTCTTACCCTTCAACAAAGTTACTGCTTATCTAATTGTCTATTAAGTGTTTTTCCATTCCAACCCCTCCCCTCCCTCGTAACCATCAAAAATTATTTCTTTTTGTGTGTAAAACTTTTCATGAGTATTTACAGTAGTGACATCATACAATATTTGTCCTTTTATGATTGACTTATTTCACTCAGCATAATGCCCTCCAGATTCATCCATGTTATGAGGTGCTTCACAGATTCATCGTTGTTCTTTAGCCTTGTGTAATACTCCATTGTGTGTATGTACCACAGTTTGTTTATCCATTCATCTGTTGATGGGCATCTAGGTTGTTTCCATCTTTTTGCTATTGTGAGTAACGCTGAAATGAACATGGATGTGCATATGTCTATTCGTGTGATGACTCTTATTTCTCTAGGATAAATTCCTCAGAGTGGGATTGCTGGATCATGTGGTATTTCTATTTCTAGCTTTCTAAGGAAGTGCCATATCATTTTCCAAAATGGTTGTACCATTTTGCATTCCCACCAGCACTGCATAAGAATTCTGGTCTCCCTGCAGCCTCTCCAACATTTTTTATTTTCGATTTTATTGATTCGTGCCAGTAATGCCAGGGTGAGATGGTATCTTGTTGTGGTTTTGATTTGCATTTCTCTGATGGCTAGAGATTGTGAGCATTTCCTCATGTGAATGTCTTCTTCGGTGAAGTGTCTGTTCATATCCTTTGCTTATTTTTTAATTGGGTTTTTTGTCTTTTTGTTGTAGAGGTGTTGGCTTTTTTTTGCAGATTTTAGAGATTAGATCTTTATCTGATTTGTAATAACCAAAAAAATTTTCCCAGTCTGTAAGTTCTCTTTTACTGTTTTGGTGAAGTCTTTTGATGAGCGTAAGTGTTTAATTTTTAGAAGATCCCAGTTATCTAGCTTGTTCTCTGGAGCTTGTGTGTTGTTGCTTGTGATTTGTAACCTGTTAATGCTGTGTATTAGGGCCCTAGCATTGATCCTATTTTTTCTTCTATGAGCTTCATAGTGTTTGGCTTTATATTTAGGTCTTTGATCCATTTTGAGTTAGTTTTTGTGTATGGTGTGAGGTATGGGTCCTGTTTCATTATTTTGCAGCTGGACATCCAGTTTTACCAGCACCATTTTTTAAAAAGACTGTCTTTTCCCCATTTGATGGACTTTGGGCCCTTGTCGAAGATCAGGTGGATGAATTTACATCTGGGTTCTCAATTCTGTTCTGTTGGTCAATGTAGCTGTCACTGTACCAGTACCAGGCTGTTTTGACTACTGTTTTTTTTTTTTTTTTTTTAGCTGTATAGTAGGTTTTGAGGTCAGGTAGTTCGAGTCCTCCTACTTTATTCTTCTTCTTTAGTAGTGCTTTACTTATCCGGGGCCTCTTCCTTTTCCATTTAAAGTTAATGATAAGTTTTTCCATCTCTTTTAAGAATGTTGCTGATTTATTTGGATTGGGATTGCATTGTGTTTGTAAATTGCTTTGGGTAGAATTGCCATTTTCATAAGGTTGAATCTACCTATTCATGACCGTGGTATGTTTTTCCGTTTATGTAGATCTCTTTTGGTTTCTTGCAGTAGTGTTTTGTAATTTTCTTTGTATAGGTCTTCTACCTTCCTGGTTAGATTTATTCCCAAGTATTTTACTTTTTTAGGGGCTATTATAAGTGGAACTATGTTCCCGATTTCTTTTCATCATTCTCTTTATTGGTGTATAGGAATCCAACTGATTTGTGTATGTTTATCTTGTATCCTGCTGCTCTGCTGAATCTTTCTATTAGTTCCAGCAGTTTTCTGGCGGAGTCTTTTGGATTTTCGAAGCATACTATCATATTACCTGCAAATAAGGAGAGTTTAACTTCTTCATTTCCAATTTGGATGCCCTTTATTTCTGTTTTTTGCCTTATTGCTCTAGCTAAGACTTCCAACAGAATACTAAACAGGAGTGGTGATAATGGGCATCCTTGTCTTCTTCCTGTTCTCAAGGGGACTGTTTTCAGCCTTTCTTCATTGAGAATGATGTTGGCCATTGGTTTCACGTAGATGCCCTTTATTATGTTGAGAAATTTCCCTTCTGTACCTATTTTATTGAGAGTTTTCATCAGGAATGGGTGCTGGACTTTGTTAAATGACTTTTCTGCATCTATTGAGATGATCATGTGATTATTTTCTTTCCTTTTATTTATGTGGTGGATTATGTTGATTGATTTTCTAATGCTGAACCATCCTGGCATATCTGCTATGAATCCTACTTGGTCATGGTGTATTATTTTTTTGATATGATGCTGAATTCTATTGGCTAGAATTTTGTTGAGAATTTTTGCATCTATATTCATGAGCCCCCACGTGTCTCTCAGTTTGTCGTACTGTGGGGGCTTGCGTATTGCTGTGATGCTGGTAGCTATGCCACCGATATTCAGATACCAGCAGGGTCACCCATGGAGGACAGGTTTCAGCTGAGCTTCCAGACTAAGACAGACTAGGAAGAAGGACCCGGCAGTCTACTTCTGAAAAGCATCAGCCAGTGAAGACCTTATGAATAACAGCGGGCCATTGTCTGATATAGTGCTGGAAGATGAGCCCCCCAGATTGGAAGGCACTCAAAAGATGGCTGGGGAAGAGCTGCCTCCTCAAATAGAGTCGACCTTTATGACGTGGATGGGGTAAAGCTTTCGGGACCTTCATTGGCTGATGTGGCATGACTTGAAATGAGGAGAAACAGCTGCAAACATCCATTAATAATCGGAACCTGGAATGTACGAAGTATGAATCTAGGAAAATTGGAAATCATCAAAAATGAAATGGAATGCATAAACACTGATATCCTAGGCATTAGTGAGCTGAAATGGACTAGTATTGGCCATTATGAATCAGACAATCATATAGTCGACTATGCTCAGAATGAAAACTCGAAGGGAATGGTGTTGCATTCATCGTCAAAAAGAACGTTTCAAGATCTATCCTGAAGTACAACGCAGTCAGTGATAGGATAATATCCATACGGCTATATGGAAGACCAGTTAATACGACTATTATTCAAATTTCCCCACCAACCACTACGGCCAAAAGTGAAGAAGTAGAAGATTTTTATCAGCTGCTGCAGTCTGAAATTGAGCCCACATGCAATCAAGATGCATTGATAATTACTGGCGATTGGAATACGAAAGTTGGAAACAAAGAAGAAGGATCAGTAGTTGGAAAATATGGCCTTGGTGATAGAAACAATGCTGGAGATGGAATGATAGAATTTTGCAAGACCAACAACTTCTTCACTGCAAATACCTTCTTTCACCAGCATAAACGACGACTATACACATGGATCTCACCAGATGGAACACACAGAAATCAAATTGACTACATCTGTGGAACGAAATGATGGAAAAGCTCAATATCGTCAGTCAGAACAAGGCCAGGGGTTGACTGTGGAACACACCATCAGTTGCTCATATGCAAGTTCAAGCTGAAACTGAAGAAAATCAGAGCAAATCCGCAAGAGCCAAAATATGACCTTGGGTATATCACACCTGAATTTAGAGACCATCTGAAGAATAGATTTGACGCATTGAACACTAGTGGCCAAAGACCAGTCGAGTTGTGGAATGACATCAAAGACATCATCCATGAAGAAAGCAAGAGGTCACTGAAAAGTCAGGAAAGAAAGGAAGGACCAAGATGGATCTCAGAGGAGACTCTGAAACTTGCTGTTGAGCATCAAGCAGCTAAAGCAAAAGGAAGAATTGATGAAGTAAAAGAACCGAACAGAAGATTTCAAAGGGCCTCTCAAGAAGACAAAGTAAAGTATTATAATGACATGTGCAAAGAGCTGGAGATGGAAAACCAAAGGGCAGAACACGCTCGGCATTTCTCAAGCTGAAAGAACTGAAGAAAAAATTCAAGCCTCGAGTTCAATAGTGAAGGATTCCATGGGGAAAATATTAAACGATGCAGGAAGCATCAAAAGAAGATGGAAGGAATACACAGAGTCATTATACCAAAAAGAATTAGTCGATATTCAACCATTTCAAGAGGTGGCATATGATCAGGAACCGATGGTACTGAAGGAAGACTTCCAAGCTGCTCTGAAAGCATTGGTGAAAAACAAGGCTCCAGGAATTGATGGAATATCAATTGAGATGTTTCAACAAACAGATGCAGTGCTGGAGGTGCACACTCGTCTATGCCAAGAAATATGGAAGACAGCTTCCTGGCCAACTGACTGGAAGAGATCGATATTTATGCCTATTCCCAAGAAAGGTGACCCAACCGAATGTGGAAATTTTAGAACAATATCATTAATATCACATGCAAGCAAAATTCTGCTGAAGATCATTCAAAAACAGCTGCAGCAGTATATCGACAGAGAACTGCCAGAAACTCAGGCCAGTTTCAGCAGAGGACATGGAACCAAGGATATCATTGCTGATGTCAGATGGATCCTGGCTGAAAGCAGAGAATACCAGAAGGATGTTTACCTGTGTTTTATTTTCTGTGCAAAGGCGTTCGACTGTGTGGATCATAACGAACCGTGGTTAACATTGTGAAGAATGGGAATTCCAGAACACTTAATTGTGCTCATGAGGAACCTTTACATAGATCAAGAGGCAGTTGTTTGGACAGAACAAGAGGATACCGATTGGTTTAAAGTCAGGAAAGGTGTGTGTCAAGGTTGTATTCTTTCACCATACTTAATCAATCTGTATGCTGAGCAAATAATCCGAGAAGCTGGACTATATGAAGAAGAACGGGACATCAGGATTGGAGGAAGACTCAGTAACAACCTGCGTTATGCAGATGACGCAACCTTGCTTGCTGAAAGTGAAGAGGACGTGAAGCAGTTAGTAATGAAGATCAAAGACCACAGCCTTCAGTATGGACTGCACCTCAACATAAAGAAAACAAAAATCCTCACACCTGGACCAATGAGCAACATCATAATAAAGGGAGAAAAGATTGAAGTTGTCAAGGATTTCATTTTACTTGGATCCACAATCAACACCCACGGAAGCAGCAGTCAAGAAATCAAAAGACACATTGCATTGCGTAAATTTGCTGCAAAGGACCTCTTTAAAGTGTTGAAGAGCAAAGATGTCATCCTGAAGACTAAGGTGTGCCTGACCCAAGCCATGGTATTTTCAATCGCATCATATGCATGTGAAAGCTGGACAATGAATAAGGAAGACCGAAGAAGAGTTGACACCTTCGAATTGTGGTGTTGGCGAAGAATATTGACTATACCATGGACTGCCAAAAGAACGAACAAATCTGCCTTGAAAGAAATGTGGCCAGAATGCTCCTTAGAGGCAAGGATGGCGAGACTGCGTCTTACATACTTTGGACATGTTGTCAGGAGGGATCAGTCCTTAGAGAAGGACATCATGCTTGGCAGAGTACAGCGTCAGTGGAAAAGAGGAAGACCCTCAACGAGGTGGATTGACACAGTGGCTGCAACAATGAGCTCAAGCAGAACAAGGATTTTAAGGATGGCGCGGGACCAGGCAGTGTTTCGTTCTGTTGTGCATAGGGACGCTATGAGACAGAACCGACTTGATGGCACCTGAAAACAGCAACAACAATATTCATGAGAGATATTGGTCTGTAATTTTCTTTGTTTGTGGTGTCTTTTCTTGGTTTTGGTATCAGGGTCATGCTGGCTTCATCCAATGAATTTGGAAGTATCGCTTCCTTTTCTGTGTTCTGAAAGAATTTGAGTAGTACTGGTGTAAGCTTTTCTGTGAATTTTTGGTAGAATTCTCCATCGAAGCTGTCTGGGCCAGGGCTTTTATTGGTTGGGAGTTTTTTTTTTTTTAAATCTTTTCATTCTCTTCTCTTGTTATGGGTCTGTTCAGATTTTCAATGTCATTTTGTGTTAGTTTGGGTAGGTAGTGTGTCTCTAGAAATTTGTCCATTTCCACTAGGTTTTCAAATTTGTTGGAGTATAGTTTTTCAAAATACTCTGTTGTGATCCTTTTTACTTCAGTTGGGTCTGTTGTAATGTCCTGCATTTCATTTCTTATTTGGGTTATTTGCATTCTCTCCGGTTTTTCTTTTGTCACTTTGGCCAGTGGTTTGTCAATTTTGTTAATCCTTTCAAGGAACCAACTTCTGGTTTTGTTGATCCTTTCTATGGTTTTTCTACTCACTATTTTACTTATTTCTGCTCTGCTCTTTATTATTTCCTTTCTTCTGGTGGCTGTGGCCTTCTTTTGCTGTTCTCTTTCTGTTTGTTTAAGTTGTGTAGCTAATATTTTGATTTTGTCCCTTCTTTTTTTGATGTGTGCATCTAGTGGTATAAATTGACCTCTGAGGACTGCCTTTGCTTTGCCCCAAAGGTTTTGGTATGATGTGTTTTCATTCTTGTTTGATTCTAGGAACTTTTTGTTTCCATCTTTGATTTCTTCTATTACCCAGTGGTTTTTAAAGAGTGTGTTATTCAGTTTCGATGTAATTGATTTTTTTCCCCCTTGGTCTTCTTGTTAATTTCTACTTTGATGGTACTGTGGTCAGAGAGGATACTTTGTATTATCTCAGTGTTTTGGATGTTGTTGAGGGTTGCTCTGTGGCCTAATATATGGTCTATTTTGGAGAATATTCCATGTGCATTGGAAAAGAATGTGTACTTTGCAGCTGTTGGGTGGAGTGTTCTGTATATGTCTGTGAGGTCAAGTTAGCTGATTGTGCTCTTTAGCTCTTATGTATCTTTGTTGAGTTTCTTTGTAGATGTTCTGTCCTTTACTGATAGTGGTGTGTTGAAGTCTCCCACTATTATCGTGAAACTGTCAATTTCTGTTTTTAGTGTTTTTAGGGTGTATTTTATGCATTATGGAGCCCTGTTGTTGGGCGCGTAGGTGTTTATTATGGTGAAGTCTTTGTGATGGATGATCATCCCTTTCATCGTTATATAGTGCCCTTCTTTGTCTGTTATGGTTGATTTTGTTTTGAAGTCTATATTATTGGAGATTAGTATTGCTACTCTGGCTCATTTTTGGTAGTAGTTTGCTTGATATATTTTTTTCCATCCTTTGATTTTTAATAAATTTACGTCTTTGTTTCTAAGGTGTATCTTTTGTAGATAGCATATTGATGGATCCTTTTTAAATCCATTCTGTCACTCTGTGTCTTTATGAGTATATTTAGACCATTTACATTCAGTGTAATTATTGATAGGTGTGAGTTTATTGCTGTCATTTTGTAGTGCTTTTTTTGTGGTGCTAACATTTTCTTTTTTCCGTTTACTCTCCTGTGCTGAGTTAGTTTTGTTTGTGGATTTCTTTTTCATTTCTTTTGTTTTTGTAGATTTTGTTTATATTGAGACTCTATGTTTTTCTTTATTTTGATGAGTAGGTTTAATTTTCTTTGTGGTTACCTTGGAATTTACCCTTATCTTCCTAGGTTTGAACCAGTCTATTGTTACTTGGTATTGCCTTGCCATCCTCTCCATTAGAAAGTTCCATACCTATACAATTTATTCCCTCTTTTATTGCTCTGACGTTGTTGTCATTTACAGATTAACCTCTCTAGTTCCCTGTTGCAATTCTTTTGGTTTTGGAAAGTCCTTGAGAGTTCATTTTTATGTTGATATCTGGCTGGTATTGTCTTGCCTCCTAGATTCCGGCTGTGGTCTGATATTGTTTGTTTTCAGTAGGAGGATTCCCTTTAATAATTCTTGTAAATTTGGTTTGGTTTTTACATATTCCCTTCATTTCTGTTTATCTGGAAATGTCCTAATTTCACTATCATATTTGAATGAAAATTTTTTCAGGGTATATGATTCTTAGTTTGCAACTTTTTTTCTTTCAGGGTTTTATATATGTCATCCCACTGCCTTCTTGCCTGCATGGTTTCTGCTGAATAATCACAGCTTAGTCTTATTGTTTCTCCTCAGTATGTGACTCTTTGTTTTTCTTGAGCTGCTCACAGGATTTTTTGTCTTTGGTTTTAGTGAGTGTGATTATGATATGCCTTGGTGTTTTTCTTTTGGGGTGTATACTATATGTGGTTCGTTGAGCTTCTTGGATGGTCAGCTTTTCATCATTCATTATATTACTGAAGTTTTCTGTCAGCAATTCTTCAGTGATCTTCTCTGTGTTTTCCATTTTGTCTCCCCATTCTGGAGCTCCGATCACTTGCAAATTTTTGCTTTTGATTGTATCCCACATAATTCTCAGTGTTTCTTCATTTTTCTTTGTTCTTTTTTCTGATTTTACCTCAAACAGAGTTGAATCCAAGTGTTTGTCTTCAGTTTCACTGATTCTGTCTCCCATCATTTCACACCTGCTCCTCAGCCATTCTATAACATTGTTCATTTCTGAAATCTTGTTATCTTTTGGATTTCTAGTTGTTATTTTTGTATGATTTTTAATTGTGAGTTTATTTTGGCATTTTATTCCTGCGTTACTTTCCTGAATTGTTCTATTGTTTTGTATTTATTTTCCATGAATTTTGTCTGCCTTTTCCATAAATTTGCCTATTTTTTCCTCATTTTTGTCTGCTTTTTGCTTCAGCTCTTGGTTTGCTCTGAATACTAGATATTCGAATTCCCTGTCAGGTAGTTCTAGTGCCTTTTCTTCTACTGGGAAGTCATCTGATGTTTTATTTTGGATGCCTACTGTGGAACCATCCTGTCTGTTTTTTTTAATATGTTTTGATATTGTCTGCTGTCTTTGAGACATTGAGTGGTTATTTTCTTCATTTCTTGATTGTAGATTTGTTTGTTTTGTTCTGCTTTTTTGTTTTATTTGCTTATGTCTGAGCAGGCGGACTGTGCATTCTTTGTTGTTTGCTCATCTGTAGTCACAATAGTTCTCACTTCCTTGTCCAATGGGCAGGGCCAGTCAATCAGCTATATGCAGCAGGGCAGATCCAGCTGAAAGGGAGGGACTGGGGTGGGTTGTTTGTGGCACATACTTTTTTTTACTAGGGCTGAAAGGGCGGGCCAGGAATCAGTGCTGGGCAGGTTCCAGTAGGCTGTGCCTGTGCTGCTGTAGGGTGTGATGTTCAGTGCATGGTGCAGGTAGGGAGGAAAGTGGGGGGGAGGTTGTGATGTGAGGAGCTCATAGGGGTATGGGAAAGAGGAGAGAGTGGTGAGAGAATCAGGGGCTGAAAACAAACAAGCAAAATAAGAAAGAAAAAAAAAGTGCTAAGGGAGCTTGTCATTGGAGTGGAGAGAAAAGAAACTGAGAAATGAAGAAAAGAAAATAAGAAAAATACAAAAGAAAGAAAAAGGGAAAAAGAGAGAAAAAAACTAGATATAAATTTAAAAAAAAGAAAAAAGGAAAAGCCCCCAGGAGTCCCACCGGTGGGGCTGCTAAAACTAGGAAAGTGGTTCCCAGGCTGCATGGTATAGCCTGGCTAGAGGGGGTGTAGATGTCACACAGCATCAGGCATTCAGGAGACAGGAAAAGGAAATAAATGTAGAGAGACGAGAACTGAGAAATGAGGAAGGACAGAAAAGGAAAAAGAGAGGGAAGAAGGAAAGGCACCCAGGGATCCTACCTGCGCAGCTGTGCAGACTAGGGGAGTGGCTTCTAAGCCGTGCAGTGCAGTCTGGCTAGAAGGGGCTCCCAAGCTGTGAAAAGAAAAAGAAAACAAACAAAACAGAACAACGCAAAACAAGGCAAAAAAAAAAAAAAAAAAAAAGCCCCAGGGATCCCACCAGCGTGGGATCCACTGACTAAAGCTGACTTGGCTACAGCCACTGCTGAATGCCCAATCTGCCAGCAGCAGAGACCAACACTGAGTCCCCAGTATGTCACCATCACTCGAGGTGATCAGCCAGCAACCTGGTGGCAAGGTGATTACATTGAAACACTTCCTTCATGGAAATGGCAGTGTTTTGCCCTTTGTGGAATAGAGGCTTACTCTGGATATGGATTTGCCTTCGTGCGCGCAATGCTTCTACCAAAAGTATCATCCATAGACTGACAGAATGCCTTATCCACCATCATGGTATCCCACACAGCATTGCCTCTGATCAAGGGACTCACTTCACAGTAAATGAAGTGCAGCAGTGGGCCCATGTTTATGGAATTCACTGGTCTTACCTTGTTTCCCATCATCCTGATGCTTGTGGCTTGATAGAATGATCGAATGTCCTCCTAAAGACATAATTACAGTGCCAGTTAGGTGGCAATGCCTTGGGGCAGTGTTCTCCAGGAGGCTGTATATGCTCTAAACTAGCGTTTAATATATTGTGCTGTTTCTCCCATAGCCATAGTTCATAGATCAAGGAATCAAGGGGTGGAAATGGGAGTGGCACCACTCACTATTATCTCTCATCACCCACTCACAAGATTTTTGTTTCCTGTCTCCGCAACCTCATGCTCTATAGGTCTAAGTTCCAAAGGAAGGAATGCTCTCATGAGGAGACACATCACTGATTCCATTGAACTTGAAACTAAGAATGCCACTGGGGTACTTTGGGTTCCTTATGCCTCTGGATCAACAGGCAAAGAAGGGAGTTACCATACTGACTTGTGTGATTGACCCTGATTACCAAGAGGAAATTGGCTTGACATTACATAATGGAGGTAAAGAAGAGTATGTCTGGAATACAGGAGATCCCTTAGGTGTCTCTTAATACTACCGCGCCCTGTGATTAAAGTCATGGACTAACTACCACAACCCAACTCTGTCATGACTACTAATGGCCCAGACCCTTCAGGAATGAACCTTTGGGTCACCCCACCAGGCACAGAACCACAACCAGCTGAGGTGCTTGCTGAGGGTAAAGGGAATACAGAATGGGTGGTGGAAGAAGGTAGTTCTAAATACCAGTTACAGCCTTGTGATCAGTTTCCGAAGTGAGGACTATAATTGTTATTAGTATTTCTGCTTCGTATGTGTGCATCAAATATTTTTGTTTTCTTCGCTTATAAAGTATAAGATGTAAATGGGACTAGTGAGTTTTCAGTTGTATGTGTGTTAGTTTTATCATGTTAGGTGGAAGTATGACTTTGTAATTGTCTTTATTCAGAGATTATGTATAGTTTGGGGAGATGTGTACAGGTGTCAAGTTGACAAGGGGTGGATGGTGATGATTAAGATTGTGTGTCAGCTTGGCTGGGCCATGATTCTCAGTGTTTTGGCAGTTGTATAATGTTGTGATCACTTCCCTGTTGAAATTTGGTATGTGATCATCCCCACGATGGAATGTCCTGGGTAGTACCAGTGGGGGTAGAGACTGGCAGTTCACCACCCCCTGAGCCATCATCTCTCTGCCTTCCACTGCCTACTTCCTTCCTGCTTTCCTTGCCAAGGTGTTTTTGCCAGTTCTGGATCCTGCAGCTGCCTCTTGTTTGTCTGACCTCTGGTTCTTGGGACTTGAGCTAGCAGCTTACCTGTCAATCTTGGGATTCATTGATCTTCATAGCCTGTGAGCAAGAGTTCTGCTCTCCAACTTGCCAACCTTGGGTTCTCCAGCCCCTGTGGCTATGTGAATCAGAAACCTCTATCCTGATCCACAGACTTGGGACATTCCAGCCTCTACAATTGAGTGAGCTGTTTCCTTGATATAAATCTCTCTCTATATATATGTATTTATACTCTTCACTGGTTTTGCTTCTCTAGAGAACCCAGCCTATGACAAAGGAAGAGAGACATAAGAAACTAGATTAAAAAGGAAGAGAGAGAGAGAAAGGCACATGTGGCCAGGTGGTCAGGATAAAGGAATGGAAGGGAAGTAGAGAGAGACAAGAAATCGAGAAGAAAAAAAAAGGTACCTGGTGGTTGGGAAGAAGAAAAGGAAGGAAGGTAGATAGAGACAAGAAACTGAGGAAAAAAAATCCCCAATGGACGCCACCAGAAGCTGGTCCCCAGCCAAGTGGAGCTGCACTGCCCATCAAAAAGGAGCAGAGATGGCACATGGCATCAGGTTTTCAGGAGAAGGGTAAGGAAGGAAGTTAGGGACAAGAAACCGAGAAAAGGAGAGGAAAATTAAAAAAATGCCCAGAGGGAGCCCACTGGTGTGGTGGTACAGAATGGGGAAGTGGCTCCCCAGCTGAGCAGTGCTGCACAGCCTGTGTCAAAGGAGCACAGATGGCACATGGTGCCAGGTGTTCAGGAGAAAAGAAGGGAAGCATGATAAAGAGAGAGACAAGAAACTGAGAAAAGGAAAAAGAAAATCCCCAAGGGAGTCCACTGGCTTGGCAGTGCAGACCGAGGAAGTGGCTCCCTAGCCAAGTGGGCTGCATAGCCTATCTAGAAGGAGTGGAGTTGTCACACAGCATGAGGTTTTAAGGGGAAAGGAAAAGAAGGAAGGTAGAGAGAGACGAGAAACATAGAAATGAAGAAAAACAAAAAGGAAAAAAGAAAATGTCGCCAGGGAGCCCAGTGGCATGGCAGTGCAGACCAGAGTTATGGTTCTCTAGCTGAGCAATGCTGCACAGAAGCATTGCTTCTCTAGAGAACCCAGCCTATGACAAAGGAAGAGAGACATAAGAAACTAGATTAAAAAGGGGGAGAGAGAGAGAAAGGCACATGTGGCCAGGTGGTCAGGATAAAGGAATGGAGGGAAAGTAGAGAGAGCATGAAGAAGGAGTGGAGATGGTACACAGAGCCAGGTGTTCGACAGAAAGGAAAGGAAGGAGGTGAGAGAAAAGAAACCAAAAGAAGCCAGAAAAAGCAACAACAGCAACAACAACAACAAAAAAATGGCACTGAAGGAGCCAGCCAGTGTGGGCAGGGCAAATCCAAGCAGCAGGGAGCCAGTGTTTCCCCGGCCAAACAACCAAGGCCCACTGGTAAGCAGTGGAGGTCCAGCAGAGGGAAGAAGGGTGGGGAATGGGAAATCGTGTGCCACTGATTACCAGGTGCTCTGTCTCTTGCTGGGAACTCCATGAAGCTGCCTTCCTGTACTCTCTGTCCATCTTTCGTGGTAGCTGAGGAGTCCAAGATGCCAAATCCGTGCTACGTTAGCTCGTAGGGGTCCTCCACTCTGTTTTATCTCTCCTCGCTCTGTGTTCTCTGTCAGTTTCTTATTCCATTTGGTTCTTGGTTGAGTTCTTTTTTCCTTCATTTGTCGCTTAGGGTTCCAGGATTGACGTTTGTCTCTGTTTTACTTAGTTTGTCGAATCTTTGCTATGAAGGGACTGCATGGTGCTTCTGTCTATAGCACCATGTTGGCTCTGTACCCATTTAAACAATAACTCCCCGTTCACCCTCCCACCAGGCCCTGGTAACCTCCAATCTGCTGTGTATCTATGAATTTGCCTATTCTAGATATTTCATGTAAGTGGAATCATACAATACTTGTCCTTTTGTGTTTGGCTTATTTCACTTAGCATAATGTTCTCAAGATTCATCTACATCATAGCATGTATCAGAACTTCATTTCTTTTTATGACTGAATAATATTGCATTGTATGTATATACCGCATTTGTTTATCCATTCATTTGTTGATGGACATGAGTTATTTCCACATTTTGGCTGTTGCGAATAAGCTGCTATAAACACTGGTTTATAAGAATTTGTTTGAGTCCTTGTTTTTTATTCTTTTGGGTATATATCTAGGAGTGGAATTACTGTTTCATGATAATTACAGGTTTCACTTTTTGAGATACCACCAAACTGTTTCCACAGTGGCTGCCTCATTTTGGACCCCTTGTGGCGCAGTGGTTAAGAGTTCAGCTGCTAACCAAAAGATTGGCAGTTTGTTTAATGATAATTCTAGGTTTCACTTTTTGAGACACCACCAAACTGTTTCCACAGTGGCTGCATCATTTTATATTCCCACCAGCATTGGATGAGGGCTCCAATTTCTCCACATGCTCAACAGCTCCTGTCATTTTCCTTGTTTTTTTATTATAGCCATCCTAGTAAGGGTGAAGCAGTATCTCATTGAGGTTTTGATTTGCATTCCTGTAATGAGTAATGATGTTGAGCATTTTTTATGTGCTTATTGGCCATTTTTGTATCATCTTTATTTATTTTTTTGGAGAAATGTCTGTTCAAGTCCTTTGGCCATTTTTTAATTGGTCTGTCTTTTTGTTGTTGAATTGTAGGAATTTTTATATATTCTAAATATTAACCCCTTATCACATAAATGATTTGCAAATATTTTCTACCGTTCCGTAGGTTCTCTCTTTACCTTCTTGATAAAGTCCTTTGATACACAAATGTTTTCAATTTTGATGAAGTCCAATCTATCTGTTTTCTCTTTTGTTTCCTGTGCTTTTGGTGTCATCTTTAAGAAACTGTTGCCAAATCCAAGGTCATGAAGATTTGCTCCTATGTTTTCTTCTAAGAGTTTTTTACTTTTAGATCTTAATTTAGGGCTTTGATCCACTTTGAGTTAACTTTTTTGTATGGTGTGAGGAAGAGACTCATCTTCATTCTTTTGCATGTAGATATCCTGTTTTCCCTATACCGTTTCCTGAAGAGACTCTTCTATCCCCATTGAATGGTTTTTGTACCCATCTCAAAAATCAATTCACCATAGGTGTGAGGATTTATTTCTGGGCTTTCAATTTTATCCTATGTGTCTATATGCCTTTATGCCAATACCACACTGTTTTGCTTAATGCCATTTTTTATGCTTTATTTGTCAGCTAAATCCATAAATGGCTGAAACAGCCCCTTCTACAAATAAATAATATGTATGATTACTGTTTTCATTCATTTGGTGTGTTGTTAAAAATGGTAGAGCTGAAAGGAATCCTAGACATAATCTAACATAGTCTCCTCATTTTATAGATGAGAAAACTGAAGCCAAGAGAGCTTAAGGTTCAAGGTTACACATAATAAATGGTAGAGTAGCTCTTCTGGCTCCAAATGGGATTGCACTAAGCTGCCTTTTATAGAGGATATTCAGAGCAGTTCGCACTATGAGATTATCACGGACCCCTTTTAGGAAAAATGACTGCTGTTTAACTCCATTCCTCTAACGTGTAGAAAAATGCGAGAGCTATTCAAGTTAGAGAAGTATCTATTAGACATGGCATTTTATTGTTATATAATAAGTTTGTACACCGATTCAGCATTTCCAGAGAAGGTAAATGGCTCCCCTCATTCAATATTAACTCTGTTACCAAATATTTTACCATTTATTGCTCTGTATTTTGAGCTGGTTATATATGTTTAGCTAGAACACCTAACGTTACTAAAAAGATTAAAAAACAAAATAAGACTTTTTTTAACACTAGTAAAAATATGCTAAAATTGACTTACAGACAAATAGCTTGTCATTTCCTTTTAACCAGTTATTGATATTCTTTCACTTTTTAGGCAGTTGCTCAAGGGGATTTTCAAAGAGCATCTACGTTTGTATTGCGCTGTAAAGATATGCTGATGAGGCTACCAAAAATGGTGAGTGAACCTCTGCATTTATTTTATAAGAATCTGAAAACATGCTATATCAAATTTTAGGAAGAATCACCACTATTTCATGCAATCCTTTGGAGATTCTATTTGTGATCTGTTCCACTTATTTAGCCGATCTTCAAAATATTTTGTTTCCTTTATTCTTTACCAGAAAGGGCATTTGGAAAATAAATAAATAAATAAGGGTTACTTCTTAAAATTTCTGGGCTTCTTCTTTAATTCTGAAACCATTTGATAATTTTTCTCCATATTCCATGCTACGTGATGAAAGAAAGAAAAAAAAATGAGAGTTTATTTCCCTGCTGACAAAATTGACAGCAGGTAATCAGGGCACTGCCGTAGTATCTTCCTATATTGGGATTTAAATGTGGAGGTGTCTATCTCACTTTTCAATTCTGTTAAAATTTGATTTATGTATCTTGCAGCCCTGTCATTGGGTGCGTAAATATTTAATATGGTTATGTCTTCCTGACCAATTGTTCCTTTTATCATTATATAGTGTCCTTCTTTATCCTTTGTGGCGGATTTAAGTCTAAAGTCTATTTTGTCAGAAATTAATATTGCTACTCCTCTTCTTTTTTGCTTATTATTTGCTTGATATATTTTTTTCCATCCTTTGAGTTTTAGTTTGTTTGTGTCTCTAAGTCTAAGGTGTGTCTCTTGTAGGCAGCATATAGATGGCTCGTGTTTCTTTATCCAGTCCGAGACTGTCTCTTTATTGGTGCATTTAGTCCATTTACATTCAGCGTAATTATAGATAAATAAGTTTTTAGTGCTGTCATTTTGATGCCTTTACATGTGTGTTGTTGGCCATTTCATTTTTCCACATGCTTTTTTGTGCTGAGACGTTTTTCTTAGCAGCTTGTGAGATCCTCATTTTCATAATGGTTAACTTTATGTTTGTTGAGTCGTTAAGTTTTTCTTGGCTTTTTTCTTGAGTTATGGAATTGATATTCCTTTTTGTGGTTACCTTATTATTTACCCCTATTTTTCTTAGTAAAAACCTAACTTGTATCGTTCTATATCGCCTTGTATCACTCTCCATCTGGCAGTTCAATGCCTCCTATATTTAGTCCCTCTTTTTGATTATTGTGATCGTTTATTGATTTCCATGATTTCCTGTTATGTGTATTATTTTGTTTATTTATTTATTTTTTAGAATTAATCTTAATTTGTTTGTTTTTGTGCTTTCCCTATTTGACTTGCGTTGATATCAGGACGTTCTGTTTTGTGACCTTGTATTGTGCTGGTACCTGATATTGGTCATCAGGCTGAACAATCTCCTTTAGCATTTCTTGCAGTCTTGGTTTAGTTTTTGCAAATTCTCTAAACTTGTGTTTATCTGTAAATATCTTAATTTCTCCTTCATATTTCAGAGAGAGTTTTGCTGGATATATGGTCCTTGGTTGGCGGTTTTTCTCCTTCAGTGCTCTGTATACGTCGTCCCATTCCCTTCTTGCCTGCATGGTTTCTGCTGAGTAGTCTGAACTTATTCTTATTGATTCTCCCTTGAAGGAAGCCTTTCTTTTCTCCCTGGCTGCTTTTAAAATTTTCTGTTTGTCTTTGTTTTTGGCAAGTTTGGTGATAATATGTCTTGGTGTTTTTCTTTTTGGATCAATCTTAAATGGGGTTCGATGAGCATCTTGGGTAGATATCCTTTCGTCTTTCATGATGTCAGGGAAGTTTTGTGTCAGGAGTTCTTCAACTATTTTCTCTGTGTTTTCTGTCCCCCCTCCCTGTTCTGGGACTCCAATCACTCGCAAGTTATCCTTCTTGATAGAGTCCCACATGATTCTTAGGGTTTCTTCATTTTTTTTAATTCTTTTATCTGATTTTTTTTCAGCTATGTTGGTGTTGATTCCCTGGTCCTCCAGAAGTCCCAGGCTACATTCTAATTGCTCGAGTCTGCTCCTCTGACTTCCTATTGCATTGTCTAATTCTGTAATTTTATTGTTAATGTTTTGGATTTCTACATGCTGTCTCTCTATGGATTCTTGCAACTTATTAATTTTTCCACTATGTTCTTGAATAATCTTTTTGAGTTCTTCAACTGTTTTATCAGTGTGTTCCTTGGCTTTTTATGCATTTATCCTAATTTCATTTGTGATATCTTTAAGCATTCTGTAAATTAGTTTTTTATATTCTGTATCTGATAATTCCAGGATTGTATCTTCATTTGAGAAAGATTTTGATTCTTTTGTTTGGGGGGTTGTAGAAGCTGTCATGGTCTGTTTCTTTATGTGGTTTGATATGGACTGCTGTCTCCAAGCCATCACTGGGAAACTAGATTTTCCAGGTAATCAGCTATAAAAAAATGCAGTCAGATCCCTATCTGAATTCTCCCTCTTGCTCAGGGTATTCGGATGTTAATGGAGCCACCTGGGGAGGGTGGGGGAGGGATCAGAGAGCTAGGAGTGTAGCACCACAGAATATAGAGCTGATCCCCGCGTTCACGCTCTGCGGCCGTCAGCCAAAATCCCGGCGGGATGGCTCCCCGGCTGGAACGCTACTCTCCCCGCTCCGAGACCAGTCACTTCCTCCCAGGGACTTCTCCCTCTGGTGCACTGCACCGCTCGCGCGAACTGGGTGGGCGTCACCCGCACGACCGGGTGGACCCGCCCCCTGGGTCAATTCAGGGGAATATAACTGATCCCCGCGCTCACACCCCGCCCACTTTCGCCAAAATCCCAGCGGGACAGCTCCCCGGCTCGGATGCTGCTCTCCCTGCTCCAAGACCAGTCACTTCCTCCTGGGGACTTCTCCCTCTGGTGCTCCGCGCCGCATGCGCGAACTGGGTGGGCGTCCCCTGCACGAACGTGTGGGCCCCGCCCCGGGGTCGCTTTAGGGAAATATAGCTGATCCCCCCGCTCGCGCCATGCCCACTTCCCGCCAAACTCCCGGCGGGATGGCTCCCCGGCTGGGATGCTGCTCTCCCCACTCCAAGATCAGTCACTGCCTCCCGGGTGCTTCTTCCACCGGCTGCGCCGCTACGCCTCCCGCGCCAACCAGCTAGACTCCCTCCCGGGATGGGTTTGGGGGGGTAGGGCTGGGCCCCTTGTCTGTGCCGTCTGCCCCCCTGGGCTCTGCCCCAGATCGGGCTCCGAAGGTCACCTGCCTGGTACGCTGGCTCCTAGTTTTGAAAACGGTCGCTGTCTGCCCGTATTTGTTCGTTTTCTGTCTCTAAGTCTGTGTTTGTTGTTCAGAGTTCGTAGATTGTTATCTATGTGATCGATTCCCTTGTTTTTCCGAGTCTTTGTTGCAAGAGGGATCCGTGGTAGCGTCCACCTAGTCTGCCATCTTGGCCCCGCCCTATATTGGGATTTAGAGGTGAGAGAGATTCAATAGGATAAAACCTGCTTCCTGGCTTGGATCTCATCAAAATTCCTAATTTTTTTTCCCACTTCATTGCTCTTTTCCGTTCTTTCTCCTCTGTTTGAGTGCCTATGCCTACCTATTAGCCTTCCCTATCAAAGAGGGAATTTATAACAGGTATTTTTTTAATATATATATATTTTATATTTGGATGTTAGGGAGGGTATTCCCAGGGCTCCATAAATTGTACCTACTTGTGAGATTGATCTTACTTTTTCCTCAAATTCTGTGTTATAATGTAGAAATTAATCCAGAAAACATTTATATATGCCTGCCTGCTATGTGCCAGGTACATACTACGCTACTTAAATTTTTTTTGACAATTTCAAATTTACAGAAAAGTTGCAAGAATAGTAGAAAGAGCTCCTGTGTACACTTTGCCTAGAGACCCCAATCAAGTTTCTCAGTTACGTCCTTCATAGAAAATGAATTCAATCTAGGATTGCACCCAGTCTCTTGCTTTTTTCAAAGTGGGACACTTCCTCAGTCTTTCTTTCACTTTTATGACCTTTGTAATTTGGAAGACTACAGGCAAGTCATTTTGTAGAAAGTCCCTTAATTTGGGTTTGTCCAGAGTTTCCTCATGATAAGACCAGGCTATGAATATGAGGCCAGAATATCACGGAAGTGATTCTGTGTTCTCCTCATGGTTTCCTGGTGGGTGGCATACAGATTCTATTTGTCCTATTACTGGTGGTGTTAACTTTGATCTCTTAAGGTGGTGTCTGCCAGGTTTTCTAATGTAAAATTGTCTTTTTCCCTTTATTATTAATATTTTGTGGGGAGATACTTTGAGTCTATTTAAAATTTAGTAGTTTCTCCTCCCACTTTCACCCACTAGTTTTAGCATCCATTGATATTTCTTGCTTAAATTATTACCATGATGATTGCTGAGTGGCTGTTTTTCTAATTCCAACCTTTTTACATTTATTAGTTGATTATTGTTGGTGGTTACTGTCAAGTTGATTCTAACTCACAGCAACACCATGTGTGCAGAGTAGAACTGCTTCATAGTATTTTCAAGGCTGTGACCTTTTGAAAGCAGATCATGAGGCCTGTCTTCCAGGGCACTTCTGTGTGAGTTTGACCCACCAACCTTTTGGCTAGTAATTGAGTGTTTAGCTGTTTGCACCACCTAGGGACTCTTTCCCCATTAAACTATTCATTTCTATCAATGTGGAGTCATGGGCTCCTATTTAATTCAACAGGTTATAATCTGTTACTATCTTTTTTTATATTATTATTATTTTTTATGAACCATTTGGAAGAAGGTTGCATACATGCATCATGGCTTCTACTGGTTAATACTTCAGTATGTATTTCTTAAGAATAGGACACTTTCCTTTATAAACACGGTTGTTGTTACTGTCGAGTTGACTGCAACTCATAGTGACCTCATGTATAACAGAATAAAACTTTGCCCAGTCCTGCGCCATCATCACAATCGTTGCTGAGTTTCAGATCATTGTTGTAGCGACCATGACAATCCATCTCATGGAGGACTTCCCTCATTTTCACTGACACTCCGTTTTACCAAACACGATGTCCTTTTTTATTGATTGATCTTTCCTGATGACATGTCCAAAGTAAGTGAGACAAATTCTCTTCATACTTGCTTCTAAGGAGCATTCTGGCTGTACTTCCTCCAAGACTGATTAGTTTGTTCTTCTGTCAATCCACGGTATATTCAATATTCTTCACTGGCACTACAATTTTAATGCATCAGTTCCTCTTCAGTCTTCGTTTTTCATTGCCAAATTTTCACATGCATATGAGGCAGTTGATTATGGCTTGGGTCAGGGGCACCTTAGTCATCAAAGTGACATCTTTGCTTTTTAAGATTTTGAAGAGGCCTTTTACAGCAGATTTTCCCAGAGCAATACGTTGTTTGATTTCTTGACTGCTGCTTCCATGGGTGTTGATTGTTGATTCAAGTAGAATGAAATCCTTAACAATTTCAATTTCTTTTCCATGTATCATGATGTTGTTTGTTGGCCAGCAGTACAATTATAAAATTCAAGAAATTTAATATTGATAAATATTTTAATATAATCTACAGTTCATATTCTAATTTTGTCAATTGTCCCAATAGCTACTTTATAGCATTTGTTTTCCACCTCTAGTCCATCATCCAGCTTAGGATCATGCTATGCATTTAGTTGTCGCATTTCTTTAGTCTCCTTTTGATTCCTTTAATCTGTTTTTATCTTTCATGACTTTTTTTATAGTTTATTTATTTTTGTTGTTGAAAATGTATGCAACGAAACGTACACCAATTCAACAATTTCTACATGTACAGTTCAATGACATTGATTACATTCTTTGAGTTGTGCAACCATTCTCACCCTCCTTTTCCAAATTATTCCTCCACCATTAACATCAACTCACTGCTCCTTAAGCTTTTTCTCTAACCTTTTGAGTTGCTGTTGTCAATTAGATCTCATATAGATAGTTCTTGAGCACAACGCTCAAGGCAGCCATTCTTTACAATTAAGCTAAACTGTTGTTTGGTTTGGAAACCCTGGTGGCATAGTGGTTAAGTGCTACAGCTGCTAACCAAGAGGTTGGCAGTTCAAATCCTCCAGGCACTCCTTGGAAACTCTATGGGGCAGTTCTACTCCATCCTATAGGGTCGCTATGAGTCGGAATCGACTCGACGGCAGTGGGTTTGATTTTGGTTTATTGTTTGGTTTAAAGAAGACTTCAGGGGATATTTTTGGTTTAACATTTAAAGATTATCTTAGGGCAATAGTTTCAGGGGTTAGTCCAGCTCTCTGGCTCCAGAAAATCTGAATTCCTTTTATGACTTTTTCCAAACAGCTTTTTTGAGATGTAATTGACATATAATAAATTACATACCTTTAAAGTGTACAGTTTAATGAGTTTTGGCATATGTGTACACCTGTGAAACCATCATCACAATCAGGATAATGATCATTTCCATATTCCCAAATGTTGCCTTGTGTCCCTCTGACTCCTCCCTAACTCTCTTCTACTTTCTGTAACTATAGATTTGTGTGCATTTTCTAGAATTTTATATAAATGGAATCATAAATGTACACTTTCTTGGTCTGGCTTCTTTTACTTAATGTAATGATTTTGAGGTTTATGTATATTTTTTGCATGTCAATAAAAAAATTTTTTTAATAGTTATTCTTTTTTATTGCTGAGTAAAATTCCAATATATGGATGTACCATAATTTGTTTATCCATTCACTTGTTGATGGACATTCAAGTTGTTTCCAATTTTTAATTTTTTTATCTATTATAAATAAAAAAAACCCATTGCTGTTGAATTGATTCCAACTCATAGCGATCCTATGGGACAGAATAGAACTGCCCCATAGGGTTTCCAAGGCTGTAATCTTTATGGAAGCCAACTGCCACAGCTTTCTCCTGTGGAGTGGCTGGTGGGCTTGAACTGCCAACCTTTTTGTTAGTAGCCGAGTGCTTAACCACTGCACCACCAGGGCTCAAGAGGTTGGCATAAGACCAGTCTTTTGTTCTGTTGTACATAGGGTCACTACGAGTTGGAAACGATGGCACCTAACAACAACAACATTACAGATAAAATTACTTTGATCATTCATATACAAATATCTGTGTGGCCACATATATATATATATATATATATATTTTTTTTTTTTTTTTCTTTTGAGTATATGCCTAGGATTGGAGTGGCTGGGATATATGCTAGGTGTACAGGTTTCCCCTGCTATCCAAAAGTAGAGCCTTTCTATGAAACCTTTTGTAAGCCGAAATGACGTAAAGTGAAGAAGCAATTACCATTAACTTCTATGGGAAAAATTTTTGAGCTTTCTCAGACCCAAAAAATAACCTACCAAATCATATGAAAAAACACATAAAACCTAAAATAACACTAACACATAGTAAAACTTGAGATGCTGAATGTAGCTCCCAGGGGAGGAGCTTGGCAACACCCACTTTTGCTGCTCAGGGTGCACACTGCCTCTTTAATGCCAAGCTGCAAAACAAATGCTGAGTGCTATTTTTGCTTTTCACTTTTTTTGGTAAAAGCGAAAATCCTCTTCAGATTTCTTTCAGTTAGTGAAAACAGGTACTAATGTAGGTCTTTCATAAAAGCGAAGTGGCGTAAAGCAAACTTTCAGAAAGCAGGGGCTACCTGCATGTTTAACTTTAAGAAACTGCCATGCTGTTTCCCAAAGAGGTTTAATTGTTTTGCACTCCCACCTGCAGCATATGAGAGTTCCAGTTGCTCCATATCTTCACCAACATTTGGTATGGTCAGTCCTTTTAATTTTAGCCATTCCAATTGGGATGTAGTGCCATGTTGTTGTTGCTGTATAGTTATTGCTTTGTTTTTCTGTGTCTGCCTTCATGATTTTTTCTTTGTCTTTTAGTTTTCAGCAGTTTGATTTTGATGTGTCTGGGCATGATTTCTTTGGGTTTACTCTGTTTGGGATTTGCTGATGTTCTTGAATCTATAGGTCTATATGTTTTTCCAAGTTTGGGAGGTTTTTAGCCATTATTTCTTCAAATATTTTCAACCCCACACACTTCCTCTTTTTCTGGAACTCCAGTGATATGAATTTCAAGCCTTTTGTTATGATCTCACAGGTTCCTGACACTCTTTTCTTTTTCAATCTTTTCTGTTCTTTTTTTCAGACTGGGTAATTTATATTGATCTGTCTTCAAGTTCACTGACTCTTTCCTCTGTTATCACCATTCTGCTATTGAGTTCATCCAGTGGTCTTTTAAATTTCAGTTATTGTATTTTTCAGTTCTGACATTTCTTTTTGGTTTTTCTTTGTATCTTCTTTTTCTGGGGTTGGCAAACATTTTCTGAGAAGGACTAAATGGTAAATATTTTAGGCTTCGGGGTCACATATGGTCTCTGTCACATATTCTTTGCTTTTTTAAAAAATTTTACCCAGGTTTTTATTATCTTTTTGTTATTCTGTATGCCATCATTTCATAATTAAATCAAGTTGTGCATAATGTTTGTTCCTAGACCTACGAAGTCACTTTGCAGATTGCAAAGAGTGTTTTTTTCCCCTCTACTGCTTCAGCATTTCTAGTGAGTTTACATTTCAAGTCTCCCACATTTTTCCCTCTTTGGTAGGTGAGGAGCCTCTGGTTGTAGATACAAGAGAGACCCCAAGGTGACACTCTGGTGGGGGGTGGGGCTGCTAAGGGCCATCCACTCAGGACTCCTTTCGAGCTACTGAGGCACCTGAGTATATCAGGGACTCTCTGGCTTCTGTTGCTCCCAACTCAATCCCTCTTTGTTTAGGGCCAGGATTAGGGGTACTTGCCACTCCCCTGGAATAGGAAGGAAAGGTCACATCAGTAATTAACTATGAGGTAGACCAAATCCTACTGACTCGAAGACACCCTCTTCTACATCTCTATATCTCTGAAATCAAGGCACCACAATATCTGACAGTGTATCCTGGCCCAATTGGCAGTATCTTCTTCCCTTCTTAGTGGTCTACACAGTAATGGCGTTTCTTATAATGTATAGCATCTTCGATTCAACGAAATACAGTAGTAACAAATACATTCAAAAAATTATTTTTCCCTGAGAAACACCCAGACACACACTGAAGCTAGCACAGACAGTATAGACCAAGCATGGGCCTTCTCCAGTCTCTTTTCCTGCCTCTGTAGAATTTCGTTTGCAAATAATGGAGACTTGAAAACATGTATGAGAACAAGAACTCTAAAGCTGCTGACAGGTCTCCATCCCTGCCTCTGATCTGCTCTGTGACTTCCAGGTTCCCCATCTGTCTAACTGGGAGTCTAAATACACTAATGAGTAGTACAAGTACTACCGGTGTACATACTGTATAAACCACTAAGAAAGAGAAAAAAATTGCCAATTAAGCCCAGACACACCATCCGACTCCATTGTACCTTGATTTCAGAGATGCCAAAGTGCAAAAAAAAATGTGTCATAGAGTCAATAAAATGAAGTCCACCCCATAGTTAACCATAGAACTTTAGTCTCAATCTGTGGGGAAATGTTACCAGAGCGTGCCTTTAAAAATGTATGGTGATTTCCCATAAGAGGATCTTGGGCCTGTCTCCTAACTTTCTCCAGATCAGGTCACAGGAACAGTGTGACCTGGGAGGCAGGTCTAGCTGTGTGATCTCAGGAGTTATGAAGTCTTCTGAGCTTAGATTGCCTCATCAATAAAATGGAACCAGAATATATCCTCCCCAAATGTCTCGTTTTTTTTTTTTTAATGATTTTGTTTATTTCTTTTCTTTTCTTTTTTTACAACCCTTTAAAAATGTAAAAACCATTCTTAGCCCACAGGCCATACCTGGTCTATAGGCTGTAGTTTGCTGATCCCTGTTCTGTTTCTTTGGTGAAACTTTCTAATTTTTTATTTGTGTCAAGAATGTTTGTGTTTGCTTGTTCAAACAATTTTATAATAGCTTCTTTAAAGCCCTTGTCAAATAATTCCAACATTTGTGTTACCTTGTCGTAGGCTTCTGTCGATTGTCTTTTCTCATGCAAGTTGAAATTATTATCTTCATATACCAAGTAATTTTGGATTGTATTCTTGACATTTCGAATATCATGTTATGAAACTCTGGATATTGCTTAAATCCTGTGGAGAATGTTGATGTTTTAGTTTTAGCAGGAAATCAGCCAGGTTAGATCCAGTCTGCAATTTTCAGCTCGAATTCTGTGGGTTGTGGCTCCAAGCCTTTACAGTGCTATTCAGATTTGTTCTATACATGCAATACTCGTTGGTCAATCTGGTACCTGGACAGAGATCTGTCCCTTAGCTCAGTGCTCAAAGTTTTTGGTATGCTACGGGGGGAATTAAAATTATGGATAACATCGCAAAGAATGAGAATACCAGAACACTTAATTGTGCTCATGAGGAACCTGTACAGAGATCAAGAGGCAGTCGTTCAAACAGAACAAGGGAATACTGCATGTTTCAAAGTGTGGAAATGTGTGCATCAGGCTCATATCCTTTCACCATACCTATTCAACGTGTATGCTGGGCAAATAATCCGAGAAGCTGGACTATATGAAGAACGGGGCATCAGGATTGGAGGAAGAGTCATTAACAACCTGTGTTATGCAAATGACACAACCTTGCTTGCTGGAAGTGCAGAGGACTTGAAACACTTACTGAAGATCATAGACTACAGTCTTCATTATGGATTGCACATCAACATGAAGAAAACAAAAATCGAACGTTTAGAGGTGGAGCCAAGATGGCGGAACAGACAGATGCTTCTGGCGAGCCCTCTTTACAACAAAGACCAAAAAAACCAAGTGAAACAAGTACATTTATGACAAGCTAGGATCCCTGAACATCAAAGGCAAGCTTAGAAAACGAACTGAGGGGCATGGGGAGGAAGAAACCGTTCAGAAGCAGAGAGGAGTTACCAGACCTGAATCATGGGGAGCCCTCAGGCACCATTCCAGGAGTGGTGGCAGCGGGCTGGTACTAGCGTTCAGCTGCAGTTTCCTCAGGGAGAAGCAGCCAGCCACATAGCCTACTCACACCTCCAGAACCAGAGAAGAATTTGCATAAATTTCCACACCCCCCCAGCAGACTTCAGCGGCTGAATTCTCTGGGCCTGAGATAGGCCCTTTTGAGCACCTAGAGCCATCCCCCAGGCCTTGGAGAAGAAAAAAAATTGCAATTGGGGGAAAAGATAATTTGCCAGCTCCACTAACCAGTGGAGCTCAGGATAGAAGAGGCTTCTGTCCAGGCATAAACAGTCCATGGACTTTGAGTACCTTTCCCCTCTGCAAGGACCTGTGTGGGCCTATTTCAGGAGAATAGGCCCTTGTTGGCAGATTCTAACCATTTCAGCTGTGCGGTGGAGAGGTGCGTGTTTGACATTGCTTTGCCTATTAAACAAGGTCCTCACCTACCCACATCAGGGACTTAAGGACTGGTAGCTTCACTCAGGTCACCCAGCCACCCATGGCAGGGGTCCAAGGATAACTGGTACCTCCCAGTCCTTACAACCAAAAACATTGGGTGCCCATGGTCCATCTGCAGAACCCACCCACCTGTACGCTATAGGGATCAGGAACACACTTTCCTCAGAGACACTTAGGGGATGATTCTCAGCCCCTTGCCTTGTTCAGAGTGTGACCCCTGCTGCAACCAGATACCCGTACCTACACCAATCACCCCTGCCCCTCTAAGAATGTAGGACAGAGCCTGTACCACATACTTGATGATCAGCAACCTGGACACCTGAGCTGAATTCATACAAGAAAAGTGAATGGACTCCTAGACTGATATACCTGATAACACTTCTAGCCATCTGGGGACAGGATGTCAGAGCTCCAAAGATGAAAATAAGCTAGCTCACTCAAGTAACCCATTTGGGCATATCAAAACAAATACAAAGCAAGAAGCTACGACACAGTAAGCAAACATAAAATAAACGTACGATAACTTATAGATGGCTCGGAGACAACAGTTAATATCAAGTCATAAAGAAACAGACCATGATCACCTCAACAAGCTCTCAAAACAAAGAATCAAGGGATCTTCTAGATGAAAGTGCATTCCTGGAATTACCAGAGGCAGAATACAAAAGATTGATATACAGAACCCTTCAAGACATCAAGAAGAAAATGAGGCAATATGCAGAACAAGCCAAGGAACACACAGATAAAGCAATTGAAGAAATTAAAAAGATTATTCAGGAACATAATGGAAAATTAAATAAGCTGGAAAAATCCATAGAGAGACAGCAATCAGAAATTCAGAAAATTAACAGTAAAATTACAGAAGGAGACAACTCAGTAGACGGTCAGAGGAGCAGAATTAAGCAAGTAGAAGTGAGAATTTCTGAACTTGAAGATAAATCACTTGGCACTAATATATTTGAAGCAAAATCAGATAAAAGAATTAAAAAAAATGAAGAAACCTCAAGAATCATGTGGGACTCTATCAAGAGAAATAACCTATGAGTGATTGGAGTACCAGAACAGGGAGGGATAACAGAAAATACAGAGAGAATTGTTGAAGGTTTGTTGGCAGAAAACTTCCCTGATATCGTGAAAGATGACAAGGTATCTATCCAAGATGCCCATTGAACTCCACATAAGGTAGATGTTAAAAGACATAATCAAACTTGCCAAAACTGAAGATAAAGAGAGAAATTTAAGAGCAGCTAGGGATAAATGAAATGTCACCTACAAAGGAGAGCCAATAAGAGTAAGCTCGAACTCCTCAGCAGAAATCATGCAGGCAAGAAGGCAATGGGATGACTTATTTAAAAAAACTGAAGGAAAGAAAAATTGCCAAGCCAAGAATCATATATCCAGCAAAACGGTCTCTTAAATATGAAGGTGAAATCATGACAATTCCAGATAAACAGAAGGATAAGGTATTGCACCTGGCCCCTCCCACATTTGAAAAGGAGGCACAACTCCTGGTGGGCCTGTTTGAATTTTGGAGGCAACATGTCCTTCATTTGGGTGTTTTAATCTTGCCTATTTATCAGGTGACTTGAAAATCTGCTGGTTTTGTGTGGGGCCTAAAATAAGAGAAGGCTCTGCAACAAGTTCTGGGTGTTATGCAAGCTGCTTCACCACTTGAGCCGTATGACCCAGCCGATCTAATGGTGTTTGAATTCCCAGTGGCAGACAGAGATGCTGTTTGTAGTTTTTGGCAGGCCCCTAGTGGTGAATTACAGCGTAGACCCTTAGGATTTTGGGTCAAATCCCTTCTATCCTCTGCAGATAACTACTCTCCTTTTAAGAAATAGCTTTTGCCTTGTTACTGGGCCTTACTAGAAAAAGAATGCTTAACCGTGGTCCATATAGTCTCTATGCAACATGAGCTGCCCATCATGAACTGGGCGTTGTTTGACCCACAGAACAATAAATTTGGACGTGCACAGCAGCACTCCATCATTAAATGGAAGTGATGTATGCGAGATCGGGCCTGAGCAGGGCCTGAAGGCATAAGTAAGTCTTATAAGGAAGTAGCCCAAATGCCCATGGTCTCCACTCCTGATACGTTACCTTCCCTCTTCCAGTCTGCACTTATGGCCTCGTGGGGAGTTCCTTATGATCAATTGACTGAGGAAGACAAAACCCGTGCCTGGTTTACACACAGTTCTGTGTATGCAGGCACCACTCAAAAGTGGACAGTGCCAGCACTACAGCCCCTTCCTGGAACCTCCCTGAAGGACAGTGATGAAGGGAAATCATCCTAATCAGCAGAACTTCGAAGAGTACACCTGGCTTTTCAGTTAGTGTGGAAGGAGAAATGACCAGATGTGTGATTGTATACTGATTCATGGGCTGTGCCCAATGGTTTGGCTAAATGGTCAGAGACTTGAACATAATTGGAAATTGGGAGGCCAGGAGGTATTGAGGAAGAGGTATGTGAATAGACCTCTCTGAATGGGCCAAAGATGTGAAGATATTTGCATCTCATATGAATGTTCACCAAAGAATGACCTCGGTAGAGGTGGATTTTAACAAATAAGTGGTTATTATGCAGGGCCTCTTCCCTTTCCATATGAAGTTGATGATTTTTTTCTCCATCTCATTAAAAATGACGTTGGAATTTGGATTGGGATTACATTGTATCTGTAGATCGCTTTGGGAAGAATTGACATTTTCACAATGTTGAATCTTCCAATCCAGGAGCAAGGTATGTTTTTTCACTTATGTAGGTCTCTTTTGGTTTCTTGCAGTAGTGTCTTGTAGTTTTCTTTGTATAGGTCTTTTATGTGTCTGGTAAGATTTATTCCTAAGTACTTTATCTTCTTAGGGGCTATTGTAAATGGTATTGATTTGGTGATTTCCTCTTCAAGGTTTTCTTTGTCGGTATAGAGAAATCCAACTGATTTTTGTATGTTTATCTTGTATCCTGATCTTTGCTGAAATCTCCTAGTAGTTCAAGTAGTTTTCTTGTGGAATCTTTGGAGTTTCCTTTGTATAAGATAGGATCATCCGCAAATAGGGAAACTTTTACTTCTTCCTTAGTAATTTGGATGTCCTTTATTTCTTTTTCTAGGCTAATTGCTCTGGCTAGGACCTCTAGCACAATGTTGACTAAGAATTGTGATAGAGAGTGTCTTCTCTGGTTCCCGTTCTTAAGGGGAATGCTTTCAGACTCCATCTAGGATGATGTTGGGTGTTGGCTTTGTATAAATACCCTTTCTTGTGTTGAGGAATTTCCCTTTTATTCCTATTTTGCTGAGAGTTTTTATCATGAGTGGGTATTGGGCTTTCTCAGATGCCTTTTCGGCATCAATTGATAAGATCATGTGGTTCTTGTCTTTTGGTTTTTTTATGTGATGGTTTATCTTGATTGTTTTTCTAATGTTGAACCATCCCTGCATACCTGCTATAAATCCCACTTGGTCATGGTGAATTATTTTTTTGATATGTTGTTGAATTCTATTGGCTTGAATTTTGTTGAGGATTTTTGCATCTAAGTTCATGAGGGATATAGGTCTGTAATTTTCTTTTTTAGTAATGTCTTTACCTGGTTTTTGGTATCAGGGATATGCTGGCTTCATAGAATGAGTTTGGGAGTATTCCATCATTTTCTATGCTCTGAAATACCTTTAGTAGTAGTGGTGTTAACTCTTCTCTGAAAGTTTGGTGGAACTTTCCAGTGAAGCCATCCAGGCCAGGGCTTTTTTTGTTGTTGGAAGTTTTTTTAATTACCTTTTCAATCTCTTCTTTTGTTATGGGTTTATTTAGTTGTTCTACCTCTGTTTGTGTTAGTTTAGGTAGGTAGTGTGTTTCTAGAACTTCATCCATTTCTTCTAGGTTTTCAAATTTGTTAGAGTACAATTTTTCATAGTAATCTGATATGATTCTTTTAATTTCGGTTGGGTCTGCTGTGGTATCACCCATCTCATTTCTTATTTGGGTTATTTGGTTCCTCTCCTGTTTTTCTTTTGTCAGTTTGGCCAGTGGTTTATCAACTTTGTTAATTTTTTCGGAGAACCAGCTTTTGGTCTTGTTAACTCTTTCAATTGTTTTTCTGTTCTCTATTTCATTCAATTCTTCTGTAATTTTTATTATTTGCTTTCTTCTGGTGTTTGAGGTTTTCTTTTGTTGCTCCCTTTCTATTTATTCAAGTTGTAGGGATAATTCTTTGATTTTGGCCCTTTCTCCTTTTTGTATGTGTGCATTTATTGATACAAATTGACCTCTGAGCACTGCTTTCGCTGTGTCCCAAAGGTTCTGATAGGAAGTGTTTTCATTCCCTTTGGATTCTATGCATTTCTTTATTCCATCCTTCATGTCTTCTATACCCCAGTCATTTTTCAGCAGGGTATTGTTCAGTTTCCAAGTGTTTGATTTCTTCCCCCTGCTTTTTCTGTTCTTGATTTCTACTTTTATTGCTTTATGGTCAGAGAAGATGCTTTGTAATATTTCAATGTTTTGGATTCTGCTAAGGCTGGCTTTATGACCTAATGTGTGATCTATTCTCAAGAATGTTCCATGGGCGCTAGAAAAGAAAGTGTACTTGGCTGCTGTTGGGTGGAGTGTTCTGTACATGTCTATGAGGTCAAGTTGGTTGATTGTGGCGTTTAGTTCTTCCGTGTCTTTATTGAGCTTCTTTCTGGATGTCCTGTCCTTCACTGAAAGTGGTGTGTTGAAGTCTCCTACTATTATTGTGGAGCCGTCTATCTCAGTTTTCAATGCTGTTAGAGTTTTTTTTTTTATGTATTTCGCGGCCCTGTCATTGGGTACATAAATATTTCATATGGTTATATCCTTCTGGTGTATTGTCCCTTTAATCATTGTGTCCTTCCTTATCCTTTGTGGTGGATTTAACTTTAAAGTCTATTTTGTCAGAAATTAATATTGCCACTCCTGCTGTTTTTTGATTGTTGTTTGCTTGATATATTTTTTTCCATCCTTTGAGTTTTGGTTTATTTGCGTCTCTAAGTCTAAGGTGTGTCTCTTGTAGGCAGCATATAGATGGATCATTTTTTTAATTTATTCAGCCACTCTCTGTCTCTTTATTGGTGCATTTCATCCATTTACATTCAGCGTAATTATAGATAGGTATGAGGTTTTTTTTTTTTAGTGCTGTCATTTTGATGTCTTTTTTTTGTGTTGTTGACAATTTCTTTTTCCCATTTAATTTTTTGTGCCGAGTAGTTTATATGTTGTCTTTTCCTCTTATTCATTGTTGTTGATTTTGTTTCTGCTGAGTCTTTTATATTTTTCTTTTATTTTGATGAGTAGGATTGTTTGTCTCCTTTGTGGTTACCTTAATTTTTACCCTTCTTTTTCTAAATTTAAACCAAACTTTTATTTCTTTGTATCGCCTTGTGTTCCTCTCCATATGAAAGATCTATGACTGTATTTCTTGGTCCCTCTTTATTGTTTTAATTGTTTAATGGCATCACTGTATTCCTGTTTTGAGAATTTTTTTTTGATATTTTTTAGTGAATTCCCTATCTGGGTAAACATCTGATTGGGTTGATATCTGATATTATTGATTTTCTAACTGGAGAACTCCCTTTAGTATTTCTTGTAGTTTTGGCTTAGTTTTTACGAATTCCCTAAACTTCTGTTTTTCTGGAAATGTCCTCATTTTGCCCTCGTATTTGAGAGACAGTTTTGCTGGATATATGATTCTTT
Source organism: Loxodonta africana (assembly GCF_030014295.1). Lineage (NCBI taxonomy): Eukaryota > Metazoa > Chordata > Mammalia > Proboscidea > Elephantidae > Loxodonta > Loxodonta africana. The sequence goes on along the minus strand of NC_087369.1, from coordinate 80,140,722 downwards.
GCTGGCAATTTTTTTCCTTCACTGCTTTATAAAGTCATCCCATTGCCTTCTTGCCTGCATGATTTCTGTCAAATAGCCCGAGCTTATTCTTATTGACTCTCCTTTGTAGGTGTCTCTTTGTTTATCCCTAGCTACTCTTAAAATTCTCTATCTTTGGTTTTGGCAAATTTGATTATAATATGTCTTGGTGACTTTCTTTTGAGATCTACCTTATGTGAAGTTCGATGAGCATCTTGGATAGATATCTTCTCGTCTTTAACAATATCCGGGAAGTTTTCTGCCAACAAATCTTCAACAATTCTCTTCTTATTTTCTGTTATCCCTCCATATTCTGGTACTCCAATCACTTGTATGTCATTTTTCTTGATAGAGTCACACATGATTCTTATGGTTTCTTCATTTTTTATAATTCTTTTTTCTGATTTTTCCTCAAATATATTGTTGCCAAGTGTTTTCTCTTCAATCTCACTAATTCTGCCTTCCACTTCCTTAATTCTGCTCCTCTGACTTTCTATTAAACCCAGTGCCGTCGAGTCGATTCCGCCCCCATAGAGATTCCAAGGAGCACCTAGTGGATTCTAACTGTTGACCCTTTAGTTAGCAGCTGTAGCACTTAACCACTGCACCACCAGGGTTTCCAACTTTCTATTGAGTTGTCTAATTCTGCAATTTTATTGTTATTCTTCTGAATTTCTGATTGCTGTGTCTCTATGAATTCTTGCAGCTTATTAAATTTTTTGTTATGTCCTTGAATTACCTGTTTCATTTCTTCAACTACTTTGTGTGTTCCTTGGCTTGTTCTACATTTTGCCTGATCTCATCCCTGATGTCTTGAAGAGTCCTGTATATTAACTTTTGGTATTCTGCATCTGGTAATTCCAGGAAGGAACCTTCATCCAGAAGACCCCTTGAATCTTTTTTTTGGGGTGCTTGTTGAAGTGATCATGGTTTGCTTCTTTATTTGACTTGATATTGACTGTTGTCTCTGAGCCATCTATAAGTTAATGCATTAGTTTATTTTATGTTTGCTTAGTGTTTCCTAGCTTCCTGTTTTGTTTTGTTTTGATATGCCCAAATAGGTTGCTTGAGTGAGCTAGCTTGATTATTTTCACCTTTGAAGCTCTAACGTTGTGTCACCAAATGGCTAGAATTTTTATCAGGTATATGAGTCTAGGAGTCCTTTCACTTTTTTTTTTGCATGGATTCAGCTCAGGTGTCCACATAGTTGTTCATCAAGTGTATGGTACAGGCTGTGTCCTACAGTCTTACAGGGGCAGGGGTGATTGGTGTAGGTATAGGTATCTGTTTGCAGCAGGGGTTCATGCTCTGAACCAGGCAGGGGGCTAAGAATCATCCCTCAAGTGTCTCTGAGGAAAGCACATCCCTGTTCCCTAGAGTGCACACAGTTGGGTGGGTTCTGCAGATGGACCATGGGTACTCAATGCTTTTGGTTTAAAGACTGGGAGGTACCATTTATCCTTGGACACCTGTCGTGGGTGTCTGGGTGATGTGAGTGGAGCCACCAGTCCTTAGGCCCATGATGTGGGTAGGTGAGGATCCTGTTTAATAGGCAAAGTCATGTCAAACATCAAATACCCACCTCTCCATTGCACAGCTGAAACAGTTGCAGTCTGGCAACAAGGGCCTGTTCTCTGAAATAGGCTCACACAGGTCCACGCAGGGGGGAAAGGTATCCAAAGTCCACAGACCATTTATGCCTGGACAGGAGCCACTTCTGTCCTGAGCTCCCCCAGTTAGTGGAGCTGGCAAATTATCTTTTCCCCCAATTGTGAGTTTATTCCTTTTCCAAGGCCAGAGAATGGCTCAGGGTGCTCAGTAGAACCTATCTCAGGCCCAGGGAAATCGACAGCCACTGAAGCCGGCTTGGAGCCTGGGGGTGCAGTGAAATATATGCAAGTACTTAGCTTTTGTCAAGAGCACCGTTCTTGTCCCAGAAGTGTGAGTAGGCTGTGCAGCTGGCTTTGTCTTCCTGAGGAAACTGTGGCCAAATGCTACCACCAGCCTGCTGCAGTCACTCCCGGGAAAGGCGCCTCAGGGTTCCTGGCGATTCAGGTCCAACAACTCCTCTCTGCTTCTGAACTGTCTCTCCTTCCCCCTGTTCCTCAGTCCATTTTCTAACTTTGCCTTTGATGTTCAAGGCTCCTAGGTTGTCATAAATATAATCATTTCACTTTTTGGGGGGGCTCTTTGTAGTAAGAGGGATCACCAGAAGCATCTGGCTATTCTGCCATCTTGGCCCTGCCTCTGTTATTTTTAATTATAAATTACCAGAGGACAGACAGCTTTCTTTAGAGTGGTTTGTAGAGTACATGGTTAGTGAATTGCATATTGATGGATACGAAAAGGAGACACTTGGCCAGTATTTAGAAAAATAAAACATATTGTACCTTGTGCAGAATTAGAGCTGGTAAAATGAAAACCAAATGTAGAAAGAGGAAAGGAGCGAGTTAGCTGATTCAGGATGGTATGTAACAGAAGAGTAAAAAAAAAAAGAGTAATGGCTTTAAAGTACAGAGTTAAGAGTTTATATTTTGTCAGAAGGTGGTTGATAGAACTATATTGTTCAGAAACTCGTGATTTTAATTCTAAAGGTCAACGAAATTATTGTGTGTTTTTTAAAGAGCTAAAGGTTTAGACATCTTAGGCACAAGGGATCTGAAAATCTAGGGAAGGACACAAAATATGAGGAAATTATTGAATATATTCAAGAGCTAACAGAATATTATTCACTTAAAAGGAATTAAGTTAAATGCAGCAACTCTTTTTCCTTGAGACATCCTTCCTGTATCACAAAATTACTTCCAAAATCACTGTAAAAGTGTTGACATGAAGGCAGAAGGTAATGCTATATTGTTATGTAGAGGCAGAGGAAAAAAGGAGTTGGAAAATTGGGTGTAATAGGTTTGTATTTTAGAGCACTAGGGGAAATAACTAATGGGCCATTGTGAGTATTACTGAAGTAATTGAGGATTAGAGGAAGCTGAGTAAGTGGGTTTAAGGCCATTAAAGAAGAAAGCCAGGCAGTTATAATTTAGTAATTGGTACATTACTATAATTGAACAAAATGCAAACATGCATGATGTACAAATGCTTAAAAGACAACAAAATCACAAAGAAAAATAGTTTGGAAGCTAAGGATTGAAAAAAATAATAGGTGGTTTGCTTTGCCTGAATTTTAAAAACCTAATTTATGAAGTGGTTTGTAGAAAATGAAGTTAGCTAGTTAATTAAAAATAAAAAACCTTGTATTGACCTAAAAAGTTAATGATCAAACTCATTTTTAGTAGGAATATTTAGTTTATTTATCATGTATCTAATCTTACTGGTATTGCAAAGCAGGTATTGGGTTGGAGCTGTCATTTCTAGGCCAGTTGATGTAGCAGTGGCTGGAAGTACTAGAAATCTCATGACACCTAAATATCTCACAAGCTCTTTTCTGTATGGCCAATGTACAATAGACCTCTTAAGTATTGTTTTGCCATTGTGTCTTTGCTTCTGAAATGAGACGTTAGCACTCTAGAAAGGCTAGGAATAGATATTTTTATTTTTTTTAACTATTATTGTGCTTTAAGTGAAAGTTTACAAATCAAGTCAGTTTCTCACACAAAAACTTATAGACACCTTGCTACATACTCCCAGTTGTTCTCCTCCAAATGAGACAGCCCGCTCCCTCCCTCCACTCTCTTTTCATGTCCATTTTGCCAGCTTCTAACTGCCTCTACACTCTAATCTCCCCTCCAGGCAGGAGACGCCAACATGGTCTCAAGTGTCCACCTGATCCAAGAAGCTCAGTCCTCACCAGCATCCCTCTCCATCCCGTTGTCCAGTCCAACCCTGTCTGAAGAGTTGACTTTGGGAATGGTTCCTATCCTGGGGCAACAGAAGGTCTGGGGGCTATGACCACCGGGGTCCTTCTAGTCTCAGTCAGACCATTAAGTCTGGTCTTTTTATGAGAATTTGGGGTCTGCATCCCACTGCTCTCCTGTTCCCTCAGGGGTTCTCTGTTGCATTCTCTGTCAGGGCAGTCATCGGTTGTAGCCGGGCACCATCTATTTCTTCTGTTCTCACGCTGATGTAATCTCTTTTTTATATGGCCCTTTTTGTCTCTTGGGCTCATAATTACCTTGTGTCCTTGGTGTTCTTCATTCTCCTTTGATCCAGGTGGGTTGAGACCAATTGATGCATCTTAGATGGCCGCTTGCTAGCATTTAAGACCCCAGACGCCACTCCTCAAATTGGAATGGAGAATTTTTTCTTAATAGATTTTATTATACCAATTGACTTACATGTCCCCTGAAACCATGGTCCCCAAACACCCGGCCCTGCTCTGCTGGCCTTCAAAGTGTTCAGTTTATTCAGGAAACCTCTTTGGTTTTGGTTTAGTCCAGTTGTGCTGACCTTGCCTGTATTGTGTGTTGTCTTTCCCATCACCTAAAGTAGTTCTTATCTACTATCTAATTAGTGAATACCCCTCTTCCACCCTCCCTCACTACCCCTCTCATAACCATATCAGTGGTCTTATACAATATTTGCCCCTTTGCAACTGACTAATTTCACTCAGCATAATGCCTTCCAGGTTCCTCCACGTTAGGAAATGTTTCACAGATTCATCACTGTTCCTTATCAATATGTAGTATTCCATTGTGTGAATATACCATAATTTATGTATCCATTCATCTGTTGATGTGCATCTTGGTTGCTTCCATCTTTTTGCTGTTGTAAACAGTGCTGCAGTGAACATGGGTGTGCATATATCTGTTTCTGTAAAGACTGTTATTTCTCCAGGATATATTCCAAGGAGTGGGATTGCTGGATTGTATGATAGTTCTATTTCTAGCTTTTTAAGGAAGCACCAAATCAATTTCTAAAGTGGATGTACCATTTGACATTCCCACCAGCAGTGTATAAGTGTTCCAGTCTCTCCACAGCCTCTCCAATATTTATTATTTTCTGTTTTTTTTTTTTTGAGTAATGCCAGCCTTGTTGGAGGGAGATGGAATCTCTATTGTGGTTTTGATTTGCATTCCTTTTTAATGTGTCTGTCACGTGTCTGTCAGTTTATCGTACTGTGGGGGCTTGCATGTTGCTGTGATGCTGGAAGCTATGCCACCGGTGTTCAGATATCAGTAGGGTCACCCACGGAGGATAAATTCTAGCTGAGCTTCCAGATTAAGACAGACTAGGAAGAAGGACCCGGCAGCCTATATCTGAGAAACATTAGCCAGTGAAAACCTTATGAATAGCAGCGGAACACTCTGATATAGTGCTGGAAGATGAGCCCACCAGGTTGGAAGGCACTCAAAAGATGACTGGGGAAGAGCTGCCTCCTCAAAGTAGAGTTGACCTCAATAACGTGGATGGTGTAAAGCTTTCGGGACCTTCATTTGCTGATGTGCCATGACTCAAAATGAGAAGAAACAGCTGCAAACATTCATGAATAATTGGAACCTGGAATGTACGAACTATGAATATAGGAAAATTGGAAATCATCAAAAATGAAACATTGATATCCTAGGCATTAGTGAGCTGAAATGGATTGGTATTGGCCATTCTGAATCAGACAATCATATAGTCTACTATGCTGGGAATGACAACTTGAAAGAGCAATGGTGCTGCATTCATCGTCAAAAAGAACGTTTCAAGATCTATCCTGAAGTATAATGCTGTCAGTGATAGGATAATATCCATATGCCTACAAGGAAGACCAGTTAATATGACTATTATTCAAATTTACACACCAACCACTAGGGCCAAAGATGAAGAAATATAAGATTTTTATCAACTGCTGCAGTCTTAAATTGGTCGAATGTGCAATCAAGATGCATTGATAATTACTGGTGATTGGAATGCCAAAGTTGGAAACAAAGAAGAAGGATCCATAGCTGGAAAATATGGCCTTGGTGATAGAAACAATGCTGGAGATCGAATGGTAGAATTTTGCAAGAGCAACAACTTCTTCATTGCAAATACCTTCTTTCACCAACATAAATGGCAACTGTACACATGGATCTTACCAGATGGAACACACAGAAATCAAATTGACTACATCTGTGGAAAGAGACGATGGAAAAGCTCAATATCATCAGTCAGAACAAGTCCAGGGGCCGACTGTGGAACAGACCATCAATTGCTCATATGCAAGTTCAAACTGAAACTGAAGAAAATCAGAGCAAGTCCACAAGAGCCAAAATATGACCTTGAGTATATCCCACCTGAATTTAGAGACCATCTGAAGAATAGACTTGACACATTGAACGCTAGTGACCAAAGACCAGACAAGCTGTGGAATGACATCAAGGACATCATCCATGAAGAAAGCAAGAGGTCATTGAAAAGACAGGAAAGAAAGAAAAGATCAAGATGGATGTCAGAGGAGACTCTGAAACTTGCTTTCGAACATCGAGCAGCTAAAGCAAAAGGAAGAATTGATGAAGTAAAAGAACTTAACAGAAGATTTCAAATGTATGCTGAGCAAATAATATGAGAAGCTGGACTATATGAAGAAGAATGGGGCATCAGGATTGGAGGAAGACTCATTTACAACCTGCATTATGCAGATGACACAACCTTGCTTGCTGAAAGTGAAGAGGACTTGAAGCACTTACTGATGAAGATCAAAGACCACAGCCTTCAGTATGGATTACATCTCAACATAAAGAAAACAAAAATCCTCACACCTGGACCAATGAACAACATCATGATAAAGGGAGAAAAGATTGAAGTTGTCAAGGATTTCATTTTACTTGGATCCACGATCAATAGCCATGGAAGCAGCAGTCAAGAAATCAAAAGATGTATTGCATTGGGTAAATCTGCTGCAAAGGACCACTTTAAAGTGTTGACGAGCAAAGATGTCACCTTGAAGACAAAGGTGTGCCTCACCCAAGCCATGGTATTTTCAATCGCATCATATGCATGTGAAAGCTGGACAATGAATAAGGAAGACCGAAGAAGAACTGACGCCTTTCAATTGTGGTGTTGGTGATATTGACTGCCAAAAGAATGAACAAGTCTGTCTTGGAAGAAGCACAACCAGAATGCTCCTTAGAAGCAAGGATGGCGAGACTGTGTCTTGCATACTTTGAACATGTTGTCAGGAGGGATAAGTCCCTGGAGAAGGACATCGTGCTTGGTAGAGTACAGGGTCAGCGGAAACGATGAAGATCCTCAACAAGGTGGATTGACACAGTAGCTGTAACAACATGCTCAAGCATAACAATGATTGTAAGGATGGCTTAGGACCGGGCAGTTTTTCTTTCTGTTGTGCATAGGTTTGCTATGAGTTGGATGCAACTTGATGGCACCTAACAACAACAAGAACAACGGCTAATGATCGTGAGCATTTCCTCAAGTATCTGTTAGGTACGTGAATGTCTTCTTTAGTGCAGTGTCTGTTCATATGTTTTTCCCATTTTTTAATTGGGTTCTTTGTCTTTTTGTAATTGAGTTTTTGCAGTACCATGTAGATTATAGAGGTCGGGTGCTGATCAGAAATGTCATAGCTAAAAACTTTTTCCCGGTTTGTAGGTAGTCTTTTTACTCTTTTCGTGAAGTTTTGGGATGAGCTTAGGTGTTTGGTTTTTAGGACTTGCCAGTTATTTTATTTTTCTTCTGCATTGATAGTAATGTCTTGTATATGGTTTTTTATTTATTGATAGTAATGTCTTGTATACTGTTTATGCCATGTATTAGGGCTCCTAACCTTGTCCCTCTTTTTTCTTCCATGATCTTTATCGTTTTAGATTTTATATTTAGGTCTTTGATCCATTTTGAGCTCATTTTTTGTGCATGGATTGAGGTACGGGTCTTGTTTCATTTTTTTGCAGATGGATATCCAGTTATGCCAGCACCATTTGTTAAAAAGACTGTCTTTTCCCCATTTAACTGCTTTGGGGCCTTTGTCAAATATCAGCTGCTCGTATGTGGATGGATTTATATCTGGGTTCTCAATTCTGTTCCACTGGTCTATGTGCCTGTTATTGTACCAATACCAGGCTGTTTTGACTACTGTGGCTATATAATAGGTTCTGAAATCAGGTAGAGTGAGGCCTCCCACTTTCTTCTTCTTTTTCAGTAATGCTTTGCTTATCCGAGGCTTCTTTCCCTTCCATATGAAGTTGGTGATTTGTTTCTCTATCACCTTAAAAAATGACATTGGAATTTGGATCGGAAGTGCATTGTATGTATAGATGGCTTTTGGTAGAATAGACATTTTTACTATGTTAAGTCTTCCTATCCATGAGCAAGGTATGTTTTTCCACTTAAGTAGGTCCTTTTTAATTTCTTGTAGTAGAGCTTTGTAGTTTTCTTTGTGTAGGTCTTTTACATCCTTGGTAAGATTTATTCCTAATAAAATTTTTTTTTTAATTTTATCTTCTTGGGGGCTACTGTGAATGGTATTGATTTAGTTATTTCCTCTTCTATGTTCTTTTTGTTGATGTAGAGGAATCCAAGTCATTTTTGTATGTTTATCTTATAACCTGAGACTTTGCCAAACTCTTCTATTAGTTTCAGTAGTTTTCTGGTGGATTCGTTGGGGTTTTCTGTGTATAAGATCATGTCATCTGCAAATAGAGATAATTTTACTTCCTCTTTGCCAGTCTGGATACACTTTATTTCTTTGTCTAGCCTAATTGCCCTGGCTAGGACTTCTAGCACAATGTTGAATAAGAGCGGTGATAAAGGGCATCCTTGTCTGGTTCCCATTCTCAAGGGAAATGCCTTCAGGCTCTCTCCATTTAGAGTGATGTTGGCTGTTGGCTTTGCATAGATGCCCTTTATTATGTTGAGGAATTTTCCTTCAATTCCTATTTTGGTAAGAGTTTTTATCATAAAAGGGTGTTGGACTTTGTCAAATGCCTTTTCTGCATCAGTTGATAAGATCATGTGGTTTTTATCTTTTGTTTTATTTATGTGGTGGATTACATTAATGGTTTTTCTAATATTAAACCAGCCTTGCATAAAACATACCTGGTATAAATCCCACTTGGTCGTGGTGAATTATTTTTTTGATATGTTGTTGAATTCTATTGGCTAGAATTTTGTTGAGGATTTTTGCATCTGTGTTCATGAGGGATATAGGTCTGTAATTTTCTTTTTTTGTAATGTCTTTACCGGGTTTTGGTATCAGGGAGATGGTGGCTTCATAGAATGAGTTGGGTAGTATTCCGTCATTTTCTATGCTTTGAAGTACCTTTAGTAGTAGTGGTGTTAACTCTTCTCTGAAAGTTTGGTAGAACTCTGCAGTGAAGCTGTCCGGGCCAGGGCTTTTTTTTTGTTGGGAGTTTTTTGATTACCGTTTCAATCTCTTTTTTTGTTATGGGTCTATTTAGTTGTTCTACTTCTGAATGTGTTAGTTTAGGTAGGTAGTGTTTTTCCAGGAATTCATCCATTTCTTCTAGGTTTGCAAATTTGTTAGAGTATAATTTTTCGTAATAATCTGATATGATTCTTTTAATTTCAGTTGGGTCTATTGTGATGTGGCCCATCTCGTTTCTTATTCGGGTTATTTATTTCCTTTCCTGTATTTCTTTAGTCAGTCTAGCCAATGGTTTATGAATTTTGTTAATTTTTTCAAAGAACCAGCTTTTGGCTTTGTTAATTCTTTCAATTGTTTTTCTGTTCTCTAATTCATTTAGTTCGGCTCTAATTTTTATTATTTGTTTTCTTCTGGTGCCTGATGGATTCTTCTGTTGCTCAGTTTCTATTTGTTCAAGTTGTAGGGACAGTTCTCTGATTTTGGCTCTTTCTTCTTTTTGTATGTGTGCATTTATCGATATAAATTGGCCTCTGAGCACTGCTTTTGCTGTGTCCCAGAGGTTTTGATAGGAAGTATTTTCATTCTCGTTGCATTCTATGAATTTCCTTATTCCCTCCTTGATGTCTTTTATAACCCAGTCTTTTTACAGGAGGGTATTGTTCATTTTCCAAGTATTTGATTTCTTTTCCCTAGTTTTTCTGTTATTGATCTCTAGTTTTATTGCCTTGTGGTCTGAGAAGATGCTTTGTAATATTTCGATGTTTTGGATTCTGCAAAGGTTTGTTTCATGACCTAATATGTGGTCTATTCTAGAGAATGTTCCATGTGCGCTAGGAAAAAAAGTTTACTTTGCAGCAGTTGGGTGGAGAGTTCTGTATAAGTCAATGAGGTCAAGTTGGTTGATTGTTGTAATTAGGTCTTCCGTGTCTCTATTGAGCTTCTTACTGGATGTCCTGTCCTTCTCTGAAAGTGGTGTGTTGAAGTCTGCTACTATAATTGTGTAGGTGTCTATCTCACTTTTCAGTTCTGTTAAAATTTGATTTATGTATCTTGCAACCCTGTCATTGGGTGCATAAATATTTAATATGGTGATATCTTCCTGGTCAATTGTCCCTTTTATCATTATGTACTGTCCTTCTTTATCCTTTGTGGTGGATTTAAATCTAAAGTCTATTTTGTCAGAAATTAATATTGCTACTCCTCTTCTTTTTTGCTTATTGTTTGCTTGATATATTTTTTTCCATCCTTTGAGTTTTAGTTTGTTTGTGTCTCTAAGTCTTAGATGTGTCTCTTGTAGGCAGCATATAGATGGATCGTGTTTCTTTATCCAGTCCGAGACTCTCTGTCTCTTTATTGGTGCATTTAGTCCATTTACATTCAGCGTAATTATAGATAAATAAGTGTTTAGTGTTGTCATTTTGATGCCTTTTTATGTGTGTTGTTGACAATTTCATTTTTTCACTTACTTTTTTGTGCTGAGACGTTTTTCTTAGTAAATTGTGAGATCCTCATTTTCATAGTGTTTGACTTTATGTTTGTTGAGTCGTTACGTTTTTCTTGGCTTTTATCTTGAGTTATGGAGTTGTTATACCTCTTTGTGGTTACCTTAATATTTACCCCTATTTTTCTAAGTAAAAACCTAACTTGTATTGTCCTATATCGCCTTGTATCCCTCTCCATATGGCAGTTCTATGCCACCTGTATTTAGTCCCTCTTTTTGATTATTGTGATCTTTTACATATTGACTTCAATGATTCCCTGTTATGAGCATTTTTTTAAATTAATCTTAATTTGTTTTTGTGATTTCCCTATTTGAGTTGATATCAGGATGTTCTGTTTTGTGACCTTGTGTTGTGCTGGTATCTGATATTATTGTTTTCTGACCAAACAATATCCTTTAGTATTTCTTGTAGCTTTGGTTTGGTTTTTGCAAATTCTCTAAGCTCGTGTTTATCTATAAATATCTTAATTTCGCCTTCATATTTCAGAGAGAGTTTTGGTGGATATATGATCCTTGGCTGGCAGTTTTTCTCCTTCAGTGCTGTGTATATGTCATCCCATTGCCTTCTTGCCTGCCTGGTTTCTGCTGAGTAGTCTGAACTTATTCTTATTGATTCTCCCTTGAAGGAGACCTTTCTTTTCTCCCTGGCTGCTTTTAAAATTTTCTCTTTATCTCTGGTTTTGGCAAGTTTGATGATAATATGTCTTGGTGTTTTTCTTTTTGGATCAATCTTAAATGGGGTTCGATGAGCATCTTGGTTAGATATCCTTTCATCTTTCATGATGTCAGGGAAATTTTCTGTCAGGAGATGTTCAACTATTTTCTCTGTGTTTTCTGTCCTCCCTCCCTGTTCTGGGACTCCAATCACGTGCAAGTTATCTTTCTTGATAGAGTCCCACATGATTCTTAGGGTTTCTTCATTTTTTTAAATTCTTTTATCTGATTTTTTTTCAGCTATGTTGGTGTTGATTCCCTGGTCCTCCAGATTTCCCAGTCTGCATTCTAATTGCTCGAGTCTGCTCCTCTGACTTCCTATTGCATTGTCTAATTCTGTAATTTTATTGTTAATGTTTTGGATTTCTACATGCTGTCTCTCTATGGATTCTTGCAACTTATTAATTTTTCCACTATGTTCTTGAATAATCTTTTTGAGTTCTTCAACTGTTTTATCAGTGTGTTCCTTGGCTTTTTCTGCAGTTTGCCTTATTTTGTTTCTGAGGTCATCCCTGATGTCTTGAAGCATTCTGTAAATTAGTTTTTTTATATTCTGTATCTGATAATTCCAGGATTGTATCTTCATTTGGAAAAGATTTTGATTCTTTTGTTTGGGGGGTTGTAGAAGCTGTCATAGTCTGCTTCTTTATGTGGTTTGATATCCACTGGTGTCTCCGAGCCATCACTAAGGTATAAAAAAGTGGTTTATTCTGTAATTGCTCACCAAGTCTTATCTTGTTTTGTTTTCTTTCAATATACGTGGATGGGCTACTAGATTGTGCTGTCTTGTTTGTTGTAGCCCTTGACTTACTTATGACCTATTACCAGCTGGTTTGGGCTGTTGCCAGATATATATGCCTGAGTCTATTCACTATTCTTGAGTAGAATCTGATTTTGGGTCATCAAGTGTGTGCTGCACCCTAATACCTATCCACCTCGAGAAGTAGTGCTGATAGTTGTGTGCACCAGATTCTATTAGCAGCTGGGGTTCACCCTCCGGGGGGGGGCAGGATGCTGACAGACTTCCCCCAAATGTCAGTGAGGTAGGTGTTTCTCTATTCCTGTAGCACCTTGGTGGGAGGGCACTGCAGTTGTACCTTAGGCCCCCAATGCAAGTACCTCTACTGATTGGTAGGTGTCACCCTCCTTAGACCCCTAAAGCAAGAGGCTAGGTGGTCTGGAGGGAGCTTCAGCCCTCAGTTCCCTGTTGTGGGTCAGTTATGGCTCTGTTGAATAAGCAGAGATATCAGACCTGGGAAACTTGTTTTTCCAGAAAATCCGCTGACTGGGATGCTGGCTCCAGGCTCTGAAAACAGTTGCTGCTTCCCCTTATTTGTTCGTTCTCTGTCTCTAAATCTGTGTTTGTTGTTCAGTGTTCGTGGATTGTTATGTATGTGATCGATTCACTTGTTTTTCCGAGTCTTTGTTGCAAGAGGGATCCGAGGTAGCGTCTACCTAGTCCGCCATCTTGGCCCCGCCTCCTAGAATAGTCATTTTTATAATGTGAAGTCTTCCTATACATAAGCAAGGTATGTTTTTCCACTTATGTAGGTCTCTTTGTTTCTTGCAGAGGTGTTTTGTAGTTTTCTTTGTTTAAGTCTTTTACTTCTCTGGTATGATTTATTCCCAAGCATTTTATCTTCTTGGTTGCTACTGGAAATCGTTTCCCCTTCATTGTTGTTTTTGTTGGTGTATAGGAATCCAGCTGATTTTTTGTGTTTGTTTTGTATCCCGCTCCTCTGCTGAACTCTTCTGTTAGTTTCAGTAGTTTTCTTGAGGGGAATAGATATTTTTAAATAGATACTTTCATTAATCTTAGTCCTTCTTCGTAAATAAGTTTTATGAGGACGGAAATTTTTTTCTGTTTTGCTCACTGGTGTACCTCTAATTCCTAGAATAGTGCCTAGTATATACTAGATGCTCTGTTGTTGTTGTGTGCTATTGAGCCAATTCTGACTCCTAGCAACCCTATAGGACAGAGTAAAACTGTCCCACAGGGCTTCCAAGGAAAGGCTGGTGGATTCGAACTGTTGACCTTTCAGTTAGCAGCTGAACTCTTAACCACTGTGCCACCAAGGCTCCATAGGGTTTCCAAGGAGAATCTGGTCAATTTGAACTGCCAACCTTTTGGTTAGCAGCCAAGCTCTTAACCAGTACGGTACCAATATATGCTTAGTAAATAATTATTGAATGCATAAATGAATGAATTAAGCAGTATTGGGATTTAAAGCACTTTTTGTCATTAATTTCATAAAAAGCTGCAGATATCTTAAAGGATATTTTAGCGTTTTGTTGTTATAAGTTTGTTACTATTTTTTATTCCCTTCTCCCCGAGGAAGTAGTATTTAATGTAAGTACAGTTAAAGGGATTGTGAGAACAGAGACTAAAATACTGAATAAAAAATCTCAGTACACAAAAATATTTATCAAAAGTTTTATATTCCATTTTCCTCTGTACAAGTTCATTTGCAGGCCTGTGCAGCAAGTGGCTGTGAGTTGCATTGTTTCAGTACAGCTATGTAAGTGGTATAGCCTTGTGTAAGCCTATGGGATGGGGCATGTAATAAGATGTTTCTGCAGAAGAGATTTTCAAGAATGCATTTAAATACTTCTGGATTCTTCCCAGACTCATGATACCAGGACCATTCTTTACTTTAGATTCATATATATAGTAGATCTTATGTGCTCAGACATGCATATTGAACTGCTTTCTGCATATACTGTAACTCAAAGGGAAACTTTTTGAAGCAAGATGGATAACTTGCCTCAGATCTTGGATTCAAAATTGAGGATCTCCTTCCATAGTCTTATTCGGGTTAACGTATAAAAGACGGAGGTGGAGCCAACATGGCACTATAGACAGAAGCACCATGCTGTCCCTCTGCAGCAAAGACCTGAAGAACTAAGTAAAACAAATACAAACATCAATCCTGGAACCCTGAGTACCAATTGAGGGAACAAAGAACTCAGTCAAGCACTGAATGGAATAAAAAACTGACAGAGAGCAGAGAATGGAGAGAACTATGAAGTGGAGTTTCCATACCAGCTAATATGGCCGGATTCACCTTCTTGGACTACAGCCACCAAAGAACGCAGACAGGGAGTATAGGAAGGCAACTTCATGGAGCTCCTAGCAGGAGACAGAGCACCTAGTAACCAGAGATACATGCTTTCCCACCCCACACCCTTCTTCCCTGTTCGAGGCCTCTGCTGCTTGCCAATGGGCCACGGTTGCTTGGCTGGAGAGACACTAGCTCACTGCTACTGGAGTCTGCCTTGCCCCAATCATATTGATTTTTTTTTGCTTTTTTGTTGTTGTTTTTGTGTCTCCCTTCCTTCCTTTCCTTTCTACTGCCCAGCTAACCCTATGTGCCATTCCCTTTCCTTCTTGATGGGCTGTGATTTTTTTATTTGTTTGCTTTGCTTTTTTTTCGTGTGTGCATGTGTGTGGTTTTTTTGTTTTTCAGATTTTTTTGTGTGGCTTTTTTTGTTGCTTCTCTATCTCTCCCTTTTCTTGCCTTTCCTTTTTTCCCACCCAGCTAGCACTGTGTGTCATGCTCTCCCTTTCTTCACAGGCTGTGATTTTTTTTTTGTTTTGTTTGCTTTGTTCTTTGTGGGGGGAGGGAGATTTTTTTTTTTTGGTGTTCTTTTTTGGGGTTTTTTGCTGCGTCTCTCTCTCTCCTTTCCTTTCTCCTGCCCAGCTAGCCCTGTGTGCCATCTCCTCCCCTTTTTGATGGGCTATGATTTTTTGGTTTGTTTCCTTCTGTTTTTCTGTTTCTTCTCTCTTTCTCCTTTCCTTTCTCCTGCCCACCCAGCCCTGTGCACAGCCCCTAACACTTCTGGATGGGCCTGTGTCACAGCTCAGTTGGAATATCACTGCACTCAGCCTCCCTGGGTCTGCGCGGCTGTCAGTGACAGGCTCCCTCAGGGCCTTTTAATTAATTAGTTATTTTTTGTTGTTGTTATTGTTTCTTCTCTCTCTCTCCTTTCCTTTCTTTCCTTTCTCCCATCCCCAAGCTCCATGTGCCCCCCCCCCCAGCTTCTTGTAGGTTGTGCTGTACCGCTTGACTAGAGAGCCACCAGCACAGGACCTCCCTGGGTCTGCCCTGCCCCCACCATCCAAATCTTACAGCACCACCGTTGTATTTACTTTTTTTCATTTCATTTTTTTCCTTTTACATGTTTTGCCTTTGTTTCTCTCTCTTCTTTCACCCACCCACTTAACTCCACACATGACATCCTCTCCTTTCCCTCCTACCTGTCTCCACCTTGCACCAAGTGCCATGTCCCTGATTGGTACCAATGTGGTACCTTGGACCTTGCCCTGCACTGCTCCCCAGCCTGCCCCATCCCCCCAGATTGTACTGCAAACTACCCATCCCTGCCCACCACCCTCGCTGGATCTGTCTTGCTGCATTGTAGCTGAGTGACCGGCCCTGCCCACCTGGACAAGGTGGTGAGAAGTATCGTGTCCACAGGTGAACAAGCAACAAAACACACCAGGCCTGCCTGCCCAGACGTAACCAAATAAAACAAAAAATCAGGACAAAACAATCAAATCTACAGTCAATAGAGGAAAAAAAAATTCCTGAATGTCCCAGAGACAGCAGACAATATCAAAACACATTAAAAAAACAAGAGAGGATAGCTCCAGAAGGTGATCAAAATAAAACACCAGATGACCTTCTGCTAGAAGAAAAGGCACTGGAACTACCTGATAGGGAATTCAGAACTCTAATGTTCACGGTTCTCCAACAGATGAAGGAAAATGTAGACAAAAATAAGGAAAAATAGACACAATGCTGAAAAAATACAGACAAAATCATGGAAAGGAGAGACAAAACAATGGAAGAAATCAGGAAAATGATACAGGAACAAAATGTCAAAATAAACAACTAGAAATCATACAAATGAAGCAGTTAGAAATCCAAGAGATAAACAACAAGATTTCAGAAACGGACAGTGTAATAGAAGGTTTGGGGAACAAATTTGAAACAGTGGAGGGCAGTATCAGCAAAATTGAAGACAAATCCTTGGATACCACTTTGAGGAAAAATCAAAGAATGAAGTAAAATGAAGAAACCCTGAGAATGAC
Organism: Loxodonta africana; assembly: GCF_030014295.1. Lineage (NCBI taxonomy): Eukaryota > Metazoa > Chordata > Mammalia > Proboscidea > Elephantidae > Loxodonta > Loxodonta africana. The sequence continues at coordinate 80,124,132 of NC_087369.1, read as the reverse complement.
ATGGGATATAATCCAAAGCAAAAATTTGCATGTGATTGGAGTTCCAGAACGGGGAGAAAATGGAAAACACAGAGAGGATCATTGAAGATTTGCTGACAGAAAACTGCCCTAATATCATGAAAGACAAGAAGCCAACTATCCAAGAAGAAGCTCAATGAGCCCAATATAGGGTAGACCCCAAAAGAAAAACAGTAAGACATATCATAATCACACACACTAAAACCAAAGACAAAGGAAGAATCCTGAGAGCAGCTTGAGAAAAACGAAAAGTCACATCCAGAGGGGAAACAATAAGACTAAGTTCTGATTAATTGGCAGAATCCATGCAGGCAAGAAGGCAATAGAATGACATATATAAAATCTTGAAAGAAAAAAACTGCCAACCAAGAATGATATATACTGCAAAACTCTCACTCAAATATGATAGTAATATTAAGACATTTCCAGATAAACAGAAATTAAAGGAACATGTTAAAACGAAACCAAACTTACAAGAATTATTAAAGGGAGTCCTTTGGTTAGAGAACCAGCAACATCAGAAAACAACCTGAATTTAGCACATAAGACTGTTACCAGCCAGATATCACCCTAGGTAATGAACTCCCAATGACAACATAAAATCAAAAAATTTACAATGGAGAACAAGAGATGTCAATCTGTAAATGACAACAATGTCAGAGTAATAAAAGAGGGAATAAATGGTGTTAGTATGGAACTTTCAAATGGAGAGGAAGTCAATGCATTATCAAGTAATTAAAAAAATCACTAAAAAAGACTCCTTTTTTCATATTTGCATCTTTTATCTGAAGTAGTTTTTTTTCCTCCCATCATTAGCTTCATTTTCTTTTTTTTAATTGTGTTTTAGGTAAAGGTTTGCAGATCAAATTAGTTTCTCATTAAACAATTAATACACTTATTGTTTTGTGACATTGTTTGCTGCCATGGATTGAATTATGTCCCCCCAAAAATGTGTGTATCAACTTGGTTAGGCCATGCTTCCCAGTATTGTGTGGTTGTCCTCCATTTTGTGATTGTAATTTTATGTTAAGAGGATTAGGGTGGGATTGTAATACTACCCTTGATCCAATATAAAGGGAGTTTCCCTGAGGTGTGGCCTGCACCACCTTTTATCTCCTAAGAAATAAATGGAAAGAAGCAAGCAGAGAGTTGGGGACCTCATATCACCAAGAAAGCAGCGCCAGGAGCAGAGCATGTCTTTTTGAACACCAGGTTCCTGCACCTGAGAAGCTCCTTGAACAGGGGAAGATTGAGGGGAAGGGCCTTTCTCCAGAGCTGACTGAGAGAGAAACCTTTCCCCTAGAGCCGATGCCCTGAATTTGAACTTGTAACCTACTAGACTGTGAGAAAATAAATTTCTCTTTGTTAAAGCCACCCACTTGTGTTATTTCTGTTATGGCAGGACTAGATGAATAAGACAGTTGCCAACCCCATGATGTGTCAGCAGTCTCCCCTTCTTGACCTTGGGTTCCCTTTTACCAGCTTTCCAGTCCCCTCTTGCTTTCTCATCTTTGTCCCTGGTCTGGTGTTCTTATATAGTCTCAATTTGTTTTATGGGCTTGCCTAATCTTTGGTTGAAATGTAAACCTCGGGAATGACTTCAGTACTGAGTTAAAAAGGTGTCTGGGGCCTATACTCTTGGGTTTTCTCCAGTCTCTGTCAGACCAGTAAGTCTGGTCTTTTTTAGTGAGGTAGAATTTTGTTCTACATTTTTCTCCAGCTCTGTAAAAGACTCCTTTTTTAAAAGGCTTAAACTCATGGGTATAATCAGATTCTGGATAGATAATTTCTATAAATACTTAGGGGAATATTTGAATAAGTTAGTAGAATTCAAAATTTTTTTCTATTATTACATTGCCCATTATGTCAAGAGGTAAAAATTCTGTAAAACATGGCATGGATACAGGGACTGAGATGCTGACTAACTCTTAAAAGAGTATTTTTCTATGGCAACAGTCACATACTTGTTCCTGCTTTCATCTCACTGGTAATTTATATAAAGAAAAAAGCTTGTTATTATCAAAGTGGGCCCATTAAACCAATTATTTCTGAGTAAGCCTTATCACTGCTGGATAGTACTTTGGACAAATTTCAGAACTTTAGAATTTTTAAAAAGTCTTAATTTTGAAAATAACCATTCATTTTTTTCTCTCAATGGTTATTCTTTTTTCTTTTTATTATACTCCCAGCTCTAACAGCTTTTACTGGATCTGGAAACTTATAGCCATTTTTTAGCTTGTGCTTTTGATTGGGTTTCTCATTTCCTGCTACAAAGGGCCTCTCAAGTTATATTAATAATGTGCTGTACTACTTTCCATATATAAAGAAAGTCCCAACCTGAGTGTTTTTTAACTCCTCTTTGCGTCAGTGGGTTTTTTGGTTTTAGATAAATTGAGAGGTTTTGATAAGGAAGCGTGGGTTATTTGATGTGCAGAAGACTTAATGTATGTCTTAAAGACTCTGAAGTGTTACAGATTTTTTTATTTAACTTTAAGAAAATCATGAGTCTGACTCACTTTTTTAATGTGTATTTTGCAGACAGGATATCTTCATATTCTGTGCTACAACTTTGGAGTGGAAACTCACAATCAGGATAAATATGAAGAAAGTTCTTTTTGGCTTAGGTAATATAAACAAAAAATGCATGTAAATTCAGAAATTTTATCATAGAGGTCAGTTAATAATTACTATAGCATGCTTTGACAGCTTAAACCTTCTCTTGACTTTGAAAGCCAACAAGCTAAATTTACTCCTTTAACATGTATTTTTTATTATTCTTATGTGTTGCCAGTTGATAGAAATATATATTTTATTCTTCCTATAACATATGGCCATATTCACCCCACTTCCTATGTTGTATTTTTATCAGGAGTGTGGGCAAATTTTTTGGTTAATTTGGTACTTATTGCTGTCTACCAACCCCATAGTATAAAGGAGGAGTGGGAGTACTATCAGCTTGGATTAGTCTTAGAGGAATTTTTGGGCAAAAAATTGAATGACACAGAAAGCATCAAAAGAAGATGGAAGGAATATACAGAGTCACTGTACCAAAAAGAATTGGTCAACATTCAGCCATTTCAGAAGGTAGCATATGATCAAGAACAGATCGTACTGAAGAAGTATAGGCTGTACTGAAGGACTGGCAAAACACAAGGCTCCAGGAATTGATGGAATACCAATTGAGGTACCTCAACAAACACTGCGAGTGGACATGCAACACAAAACATGCAACACTGGAAGTGTAACTCATCTATGTGAAGAAATTTAGAAGACATCTACTTGGCTGACCAATTGGAAGGGATCTATATTTGTGTGCATTCCAAAGAAAGATGATCAAGCAGAATTCGGAAATTATCAAACAATATCATTAATATCACATGGTAGCAAAATTTTGCTGAAGACAATTCAAAAATGACTGCAGCCGTACATTGTCAGGGAGCTCTCAGAAATTCAAGCCAGACTCAGACGAGGATGTGGAACAAGGGATATCATTGCTGATGTCAGATGAATCTTGGCCAAAAGCAGAGAATACCAGAAAGGTGTTTACCTATGTTTTATCACCTACACGAAGACATTTGACTGTGTGGATCTTAACAAACTGTGGATAACATTGTGAAGAATAGGAATTCCAGAACACTTTATTGTATTCATGCCGAACATGTGTATGAATCAAGAGCTGTTGTTCAAACAGAACAAGGAGGTACTTTGTGGTTTAAAATTGGGAAAGATGTGGGGCAGGAGTTCCAATTCAGATGGTGACTTAGATAGATGCATTGTAATGATCCCCTACAACAAAGTCTCAAAAAACTAAGTAAATCACACCCAAATAATGACTTTGAATATCTGAACAATGGAGTGTCAAAGAAAAAGAATGAGCACTGTTTGGAAGGGGAAATAGATCAAGATGAGCAGGTAAGTAGAGATTTGCAGATCATCCACCCTCTCCCTGCTGGCCCAGTGCAGCATGGCCATTTTGGGACAGCAGCAAGCAACATCCCTGGATGTAGAGCCCAGGAAAGCAACCTTATGGAGAGCACAGCTGGTGGCAGAGATACTGTGCAAACAACCCTGGAGAGAAACAATGAGGTGAGCAGGACTCGTCCTGGGACAGGGCAGTCCTGAAAGGGAGATGTGTGGGAGTGGCATAGCTTTAAAGCAAGAAAACCACAGAGAATTACTACTGGAGCAAAGCGAAATGGACCGAAGTGTCAGAGTCTAAGTGTAGGAGACAGAAAAAACAGGGAGTGCATATTCTTGGAGGAGCAAAGGGAAAGTACAGGAGGGTGGATATGAGCTCTAGTTCCTCTGGCTAGTGCAGAGGAGGGAGGGAGCTAGGAATTAGTGCAGGGGTTGTTTGTCAACAGCAGCACCCATCCATTTGGATAAGAGTTGATTATTGAATAGTCACCCCACAGAGTAATAGCTAGAAGCCCCCAAGAACCAGACCCATGCACACCCCTCTCCCCTCCTGTTCATGCAGGCCCTGCTCTGCCTCATCTTGCCTCTTGGTTGTGCAGACCTTCTACTCATATGTGGGCAGGCTTTGCTCCACCTCCCTTTCCTACTGGTCACAAGGGCCCTCTGCACAATGCATGCAGACCCTTATCCAACCCCTCCTGTCCTCGCATGCAGCCTATGGATGCATAAGGGAACTGCAACACCCCTTCCTCATCCCACTCACGTATGCAAGCTGTTCATGCATGCACAGAGGTCCTCTACCCTGCTCCACCTGTAGTGACACTATCTGTGCCTGCTCAGAAGGTTTGCATCACCCAACTGGGTAGCACTGCCTCTATCTGACTACATGGACAGCCTGCCCCACTCTCGAGGGGCCGCACTACATGTTTGTGTAAACACTGAGGGACTGATCTGTTCCTCAAACACCATGAAAGGGTCCTGACCACCCAACACCTTGCAACGCACAATGGGGAAGGGTCCGTATCTTGCACCTCTACACAACTTCCTAAGGGAAGACATAACATGTCTAACAACAGAGGACCCCCATGTGTGGGCCACATACCATACCCAGGTGCGAGAGGCAATCACACCCAGCCAATTGGCAGTACCAAAGTAATACTTAGAACAATATCACAAAGCAGCAAGAATTAAAATATTACAAAGTAAGGTAGATAATGTAGAGAGAGAGAAGCAGCTAAGCTGATATACCAAAACAAAACAAAAATAAGACAAACTTACAATTAATAAAGAAAAATATAAATAAATAAAATGAAGCCTTAATTCCTTTAAGACAGCAGTCAATTAAAATCATATGAAGAAACAGGAAAAGATGACTCAAGCTAATGAACAAAATAAAGAGAAAGAAAACCTCTAAGGAAGAACTGATATTGAACTACCTGAGAAAGACTTCAAAAACTTAGTATCAAGGCTTCTCAAAGAGATCAAAGAAAATACGGAAAAGACTCTAGAAGAATTCAGGAAAACAATACGTAAACAAAACGACAAATTCAATAAAGAAATAGAATCCTTAAAAAAAAAAACTAGAAATTCAGAAGCTTGACAATAAAATAAGAGAAATAAACAACTCAATGGAAGGACGCAAAAGTAGAATCGAAACAATGGAAGAAAAGAATCAGTGAAATAGAGGACAAAACCCTTGCTATCTATCACTCTGTATGAGGAACAACGGGAAAAAGATTGAATGAAGAAAGCCTATGGGTTATGTGGGACACCATCAAGAGGAATAATATATACACATTAGGAATCCCAGAAGAGGAAGAGAGGAAAAAAGTACAGAATTTTTGAAGTATTATTGGTAGAAAACTCCCCAAGTATCATGAAAGACAAGAAGATTTTCATGCAAGAAGCTCATTGAACCCCATATATGATAAGCCTCAAGAGAAAATCAATGAGACTTAACATAATCAAACTTTCCAGGTCCAAAGGCAAAGAAAGAATTTTGAGAGCAGCACGTGAAAACAAAATAATTACCTACAAAGGGGTCTCAATAAGACGAAGAACTGACTTCTCGTCAGAAACTGTGCAAGTAAAAAGGCAATGAGATGACTCATGCAAAAGTCTGAAAGAAGAACTGTCAACAAAGAATTATATATCTAAATTGTCATTCAAAAATTAGGGTGAAATGTGGACATTATCAGATAAGCAGAAATTAAGGGAATTTGTAACCTCCACACCAACCCTACAAGAAATATTAAAGGAAGTCCTTCAGCTAGAAAACCAGTAACATCATACAACAACTTGAGGTAAGGATCCATGATTGCATCACCCTGATATCTGTTAAGATATCACAACACTAATATAAACTTAAAAAATGATAACAGGGAATTCTAGATACAAAGATGTAATCAATAACACCATCTAAACTAAAGGGGGAATGAATGGTGTAGTTACAAAATTTCCATATGGTGAGGAACTCTCTTAGTTATCTAGTGCTGCTATAACAGTAATACCGTAAGTGAATGGTTTTAACAAAGAGTTTATTTCCTCACAGTAAAGTAGGCTGAAAGTCCAAATTCTGGGCGTCAGCTCCAGTGGGAAGGCTTTCTCTCTCTGTAGGCCTTCTCATCAATCTTCCCTGGACTAGGAACTTCTTTGCACAGGGACCCCAGGTCCAAAGGATGTGCTGTGCTCCCAGCACTGATTTCTTGGTGGTCTGAGGTCCCCCTGTTTCTTTGCTCACTTCTTTCTTTCATATCTCAAGAGATTGCCTCAAGACACAGTCTAATCTTGTGGATTGAGTCCTGCCTCACTACCACAACTGCTGGCCATCCTTGCTCATTAACATCATAAAGGCAGAATTTACTATGTATAGGAAAATCACACAATACCAGGAATCATAGCCCAGCTAAATTGATACACACATTTTTGGGGGGCATAATTAAACCCATGGCAGGAACTTAAGGCTATTTCAATATATAACCATTTTAAATGTAGGGCGTTAAGTGTAAACTTCATGATAATCACAAAGAAAATTAATAAAACTGCTCACCAAATGAAGAAGAAAAAGATCAAAAAAGTTCGGTAAACACAAAAAACAACGATAGTAAATGAAAGGAAAAGAAAGCCCATATACAAAAGAGCTCAGCACAGAAAGTAAAGAGGAACAAAGAAATCATTAACTCCAGAAAAAAAAAGTATAACAAAATGGCTGCAGTAATTTCTTACCTATTAATAATCACCCCGAATGGGAATGGATTAAATGCACCACTCAAGAGAGAAAGAGTGGCAGAATGAAGTAAAAAAAAAAAAAAGACCCATCAGTATGTTCTCTACAAGAGACGGACCTTAGGCACAAAGACATAAATAGGTTGAATATCAAAGAATGGGAAAAAATAACAAGCTAACGATAACCAAAGGAGAGCAGGAGTGGCAATATTCAATGAAAAACCAAACTCACTGCCGTCGAGTTGATTCCAACTCATAGCGACCCTATAGGACAGAATAGAATTGCCCCATAGGGTTTCTAAGGCTGTAAATCTTTATGGAAGCAGACTGCCACATCTTTCTCTCAGGGAGCAGCTGGTAGGTTAGAACCACTGACCTTTTGGTTAGCAGCCAAGTGCTTTGACCACTGCGCCACCAGGGCTTCTCGTGGCAGTATTAATATCTGACAAAATTTTAAGTCAAAATCCGTTATAAGAGACAAAAACATTATATAATGATAAAAGGGTTAATTCACTAAGAAGACATAATAATTATAATTACTTATGCACCTAATACCAGAGCCCCAATATTTATAAAGCAATTTCTAATAGAATTCCAAACCAACCAAACCCAGTGCCGTCAAGTCCATTCTGACTCATAGTGACCCTATAGGACAGAATAGAACTGCCCCATAGAGTTTCCAAGGAGCGCTTGGTGGATTCAAACTGCCGACCCTTTGGTTAGCAGCTGTAGCACTTAACCATCACACCACCATGGTTTCCTCTAACAGAATTAAAGAGAGTAAAAGACAGATCTACAATAATAGTAAGTGATTTTAATACACCACTTCCTATGATGGATAGAACAACTAGAAAGAAAATCAATAGATAAAGAAGACCTGAATAACACTATTATTCAACTGGACCTAACAGACATGTATAGAACACACCACTGGTTGGCAGCACAATGTACATTCTTCTCCAATTCATATGGAACATTCTCCAGAATAGACCATATTTTAGGCCACAAAGCAAACCTCAATAAATTTAAAAAGATTGATAGCATACAAAACATCTTCTATTACAGTAAAGGTATGAAACTAGAAATCAATAACTGAAAGAATAAGGAAAATAAAATAAAAACATGGGAACTAAATTACACACTTTCAAAGAATTATTGACTCAAAGAAGAAATCAAAAGCGAAATTAAATACTGAGAATCTAATGAGAATGAAAACACAACATACCAAAACCTTTGGGATGCAACCAAAGCAGTGCTTAGAGGGAAATTTGTAGCAATAAGTGCATATATTAAAAAAAAGAAGACAGATCCAAAATCAATAACAAGTCAATAACTTGAACAAATAGAAAAGGAAGAGCAAAAGAAGACCAAAGCTACCAGAAGAAAGGAAATAATAAAGATCGAGTTAGAAATAAATGAAATAGGAAACAGAAACACAGTAGCATCAACAAGACTAGATGATTCTGTGAAAGGATCAGTAAAATAGACAAACCACTAACCATATTGGCAGTGGAAAAAAATGACAAGATGCAAATAATCAAGAAATGAAATTGGAGACATTACAACAAATATGACTGAGATAAAAAGGCCGATAAAAGAATACTATGAAAAGTTGTATTCCAACAAATTTGAAAATCAAGAAGAAATGGACAAATTCCTGGAAACATACGACCTACATAAACTAACACAAATAGAGGTTGAAAATCTAAACAGATCCATTAGAAAAGAAGAGATTGAAGATGTCATCAAAAAAACTCCTAACAACAACAACAACAAAAAGCCCAGGACCAGATGGCTTCATTGGGTATTCTACCATACGTTAAGAAAAGAGTTGGCACCAATTCTACTCAACCTCTTCCAAAACATAGAAGAGGAAGGAATATTCCTTAAATCATTCTATGAAGCCAGCATCACCCTAATACCAAAGCCAGGTAAAGATCACAAAAAATTAAACTACAGACCAATATTACTCATGAATATAGATGCCAAAATTCTCAACAAAAATCTTGAAGAACAGAATTCAGCAACATATTAAGAAAATCATATGTAGGATTCGTACTAGGAATGCAAGAGTGGTTCAACATTAGAAAATCAATCAGTGTAATATACCAGATAAATAAAACCAAGATAAAGGACCACATGATCATTTCTGTTGATGCAGAAAGGTATTTTACAAAATCCAACAGCCTTCTCTGATAAAAACTCTTAGCAAAATAGGAATATAGGGAAATTCCTCAACATAATTAAGGGCAAAAATGCAAAACCAACAGCCTACATTATTCTCAATGGAAGAAGACTGAGAGCCTTCCCCCTTGAGAGGGGGAATGAGACAAGGATGCCCTTTATCATCACCTTTATTCTATATTGTACTGGAAGTCCTAGCCAGAGCAATAAGGCAATAAAGACAAATAAAGGTATCTAAATTGGTAAGGAAGAAGTACAACTATATTCACAAATGACTTGATCCTATACATAGAAAATCCCAAAGAGTCCACAAGAAAGGTACTGGATCTAATAGAAGAATTCAGAAAAATGTCCGGGTACAAGATCAACACACAAAAATCAGTTGGGTCGCTTTATACTAAGAAGGAGAATTCTGAAAAGGAAATCAAGAAAACTATACCATTTACAGTAGCCCCCCCAATGGTAAAATATCTAAGAATAAACTTAACCAGTGTTGTAAAAGACTTATACAATGAAAACTATAAAGCATTACTTCCTCCTGTTGCTATCGAGTCGATTCTGACTCATAGAGACCCTATAGGACAGATTAGAGCTGCCCCATTGGGTTCCTGAGGCATAATCTTTACGGAAACAGATTGCTATATGTTTCTCCTGTGGAGCGGCTTGTAGGTTCGAGCTGCCAAACTTTCAGTGAGCAGTTGAGCACTTATCCACTCTGACACCAAGGCTCCTTTAAACACTACTACAAGGGACTAAAAAACACCCACATAAATGGAAGGACAATTCATGGTCATGGACTGGAAGACTTAATATTGTGAAAATGTCAATACTACCCAAAGTGATCTACAGATACAGTGCAATTCCGACCTAAATTCTACAACATTCTTAACTGAAATGGAAAAAACTAATCACCAACTTTACATGAAAAGGAAAAAGCCCCGAATAGGCAAAGCAATATTGAAGAAGAACAAAGTAGGATGCTTCACATTCCCTGATCTCAAAGCATACTATAGAATTATAGCAATCAAAATGGCCAGGTACTGGTTCATTGATAGACCAGTGGAATAGAAGTGAGAACCGAGAAAGAAATCCATCCATCTATGGACAACTGATTTTCAATAAGGGTCGTAGTCCATTCAATGGAGAAAAAACAGTCTCTTTAACAAATGGTGGTGGCAAAATTGGATATCCACTTGAAGAAAAATGAAACAGGACCCATACATCACAGTATACACAGAAACTACCTCAAAATGGCTAAAATAACTAAATGTTAAACCTAAAACTATTAAGTTCTTGGGAGAAAACATAAGGAGAGAACCACAGGACCTAATTAAAAAAAAAAAGAGATTTTCAAACAACTGTAAATGCATGAAGAGCAGAAGACAAATTAGATAACTAGGAACCCCTGAACATTAAATACAATGGTGCAGTGGCTAAGAGTTTGTCTCCTAACCGAAAAGTCAGCAGTTCAAATCCACCAGCTGCTTCTTGGAAGCCCTATGGAGTGGTTCTACTCTGTCCTATAGGCTCACTATGAGTTGGGATCAGCTCAACGGCAACAGTTTTTTTATGGTTATGCTCATCAAAAGGCTTTATCGAAAGAGTAAAAAGAAAACCTACGGCCTGGAAAAAATATCTTTGGGAATGACATATTCAATAAGGGTCTAATCTCTAAAATATATAGGAAACTTCAGCAACTCAATAACAAAAAGACAAACAACCCAATTAAAAAGTGGGGAAAGGACATGAGCAAACACTTCACCAAAGGGTACATTCAAATGGCCAACAAACACATGAAAATATGCTCGAAATCACTATCCATTAAAAGCCATTAGAGGGTTGCAAATCAAAACTACAGTGAGATACTCCCTCACCCCTGCCAAAATGTCACTGATTAAAAACAAAACAAACAAACAAACAAAACCAGAAAACAACAAATGGTGGTGAGGATATGGGGAGATTGGAACCCTTATCTACTGCTGGTGGGATTGTAAAATGGTAGAACCCCTATGGAAAATGATATGGTGCTTCTTCAAAAAACTAGAAATAGAATTATATTATGAGTCAGCAATCCCACGCCTAGGTATATACCCTAGAGATCTAATTGAAGAGACACAGACACATGTACACCCACGTTCATTGCAGCATACACAGTATCCAAAAGATAGAAACACCCTGCCTGTCTCAGTTATCTAGTGCTGTTGTAACAGAAATACCAGAAATGGATGGCTTTAACAAAGAGAAATTTATTTTCTCACAGTCTAATAGGTTATAAGTCCAAATTCAGGGTATCAGCTCCAGGGGAAGGCTTTCTCTCTCCGTTGGCTCTGGAGAAAGGTCTTTGTCCTCAGTCTTCCCCCTGGTCGAGGAGCTTCTCAGGTGCAGAGACCCCGGGTCCAAAGGACACTCTCTGCTCCTGGTGCTTTGAAGGAAGGCCTGGTGATCTGCTTCTGAAAGGTCACAGCCTTGAAAACCCTATGTAGTGCGGTTCTACTCTGCAACATACGGGGTTGCCGTGAGTGGAAATCGACTCAACAGCAGCTTTTTGGGTCTGGTTTTGGTATGCTCTGTACTGTTTGTACTGTACTGTGCTTAGATTTGTACTGTTGTGCTGAATCTGCAAAAAGTTCGTGAACAACTGTTGCTTTTATTGTTTTATACCACACTCTTGATCATGTCCCATTATTAGAGCTGCCACAGATTAATAGAAGGCTACTGCTATTATCAATAAAATTGGAAATCCTCAGTGTCACTTTACTATGGGCATCAAGGTACCTGCCTCAATGTATTTTTTTTTTGATGTGGAAACTGACAGGTGGTTCTAAAATATACATAGAATACAAATGGTCAAGAACACTTAGACAGTCTCGTGGAATTGAAGGAGTGACATTATCATCTCCAACTCTGGGCACCTCTGCTCTCCGCTTGTTACTTCCCTCCAGATCGTTCTAATACTCAGCGGACTTTTTTTTTCTTTTTTTCATTGTGCTTTAAGTGAGTTTACAATTCGAGTCAGTTTCTCACACAAAATCTTACACATATATTGCTATATGACACTAGTTGCTCTCCCTACAATGTGACAGCACAATCCGTCTCTCCACCCTGTATTCAACCAAACAGCTGCTATTCTTTATTATTATTGGGGTAAGTACATATGTAACAAATTGTTTGCAGTATCAGTATTCTGCGTACATTTTATTCAATGATATTAGTTATGTTCATCATGCTGTCCAACCATTCTTGTTGTTGTCGCCTGCCTTGAAATCCATTCTGACTCAGAGCAACCCCATGTCACAGAGGAGTATTGCACCATAGGGTTTTCGGGGGTTTTTTTGGCTTAAGAGGTATTTTTTTTTTAATTTTTATTGTGCTTTAAGTGAAAGCTTACAAATCAAGTCAGTCTCTCACACAAAAACTTATGTACACCTTGCTATATACTCCTAGTCCCTCTCCCCCTAATGAGACAGCACAGTCCTCTCCACCCTGTATGTCCGTGTCCATTCAGCCAGCTTCTGTCCCTCTCTGCCTTCTCATCTCCCCACCGGACAGGAGCCGCCCACATAGTCCCATGTGTCTACCTGATCCAAGAAGCTCACTCCTCACCAGTATCATTTTCTATCCCACAGTCCAGTTCAATCCCTGTCTGAAGAGTTGGCTTTGGGAATGGTTCCTGTCTTGGGCTAACAGAAGGTCTGGGGACCATGACCTCCGGGATCCTTCTAGTCTCAGTCAGACCATTAAGTCTGGTCTTTTTATGAGAATTTGCATCCCACTGCTCTCCTGCTCCTTCAGGGTTTCTCTGTTGTGTTCCCTGTCACCCATCAGTTGTAGTCATCGGTTGTAGCCGGGCACCATCTAGTTCTTCTGGTCTCAGGCTGATGTAGTCTCTGGTTTATGTGGCCCTTTCCGTCTCTTGGGCTCATAATTGCCTTGTGTCTTTGATGTTCTTTGTTCTCCTTTGCTCCAGGTGGGTTGAGACCAACTGATGCATTTTTTATTAACTTTTATTAAGCTTCAAGTGAACGTTTACAAATCCAATCAGTCTGTCACATATAAGTTTACATACATCTTACTCCGTACTCCCACTTGCTCTCCCCCTCTTGAGTCAGCCCTTTCAGTCTCTCCTTTCGTGAGAATTTTGCCAGCTTCCCTCTCTCTCTATCCTCCCATCCCCCCCCAGACAAGAGTTGCCAACACAATCTCAAGTGCCCACCTGATATAATTAGCTCACTCTTCATCAGCATCTCTCTCCCACCTGCTGACCAGTCCCTTTCATGTCTGATGAGTTGTCTTCGGGGATGGTTCCTGTCCTGTGCCAACAGAAGGTCTGGGGACCATGGCCACCGGGATTCCTCTAGTCTCAGTCAGACCATTAAGTTTGGTCTTTTTATGAGAATTTGGGGTCTGCGTCCCACTGATCTCCTGCTCCCTCAGGGATCCTCTGCTGTGCTCCCTGTCAGGGCAGTCATTGATTGTGGCCGGGCACCAACTAGTTCTTCTGGTCTCAGGGTGATGTAGGTCTCTGGTTCATGTGGCCCTTTCTGTCTCTTGGGCAATTAGTTGTCGTGTGGCCTTGGTGTTCTTCATTTTCCTTTGCTCCAGGTGGGTTGAGACCAATTGCTGCATCTTAGATGGCCGCTTGTTAGCATTTAAGACCCCAGACGCCACATTTCAAAGTGGGATGCAGAATGATTTCATAATAGAATTATTTTGCCAATTGACTTAGAAGTCCCCGCAAACCATGTTCCCCAGACCCCTGCCCCTGCTCCGCTGACCTTTGCAGCATTCATTTTATCCCAGAAACTTCTTTGCTTTTGGTCTAGTCCAATTGAGCTGACCTTCCATGTATTGAGTGTTGTCTTTCCCTTCACCTAAAGCAGTTCTTATCTACTGATTATTCAATAAAAAACCCTCTCCCACCCTCCCTCCCTCCCCCCCTCGTAACCACGAAAGTATGTGTTCTTCTCAGGTTTACTATTCCTCAAGATCTTATAATAGTGGTCTTATACAATATTTGTCCTTTTGCCTCTGACTAATTTCACTCAGCATAATGCCTTCCAGGTTCCTCCATGTTATGAAATGTTTCAGAGATTCGTCACTGTTCTTTATCGATGCGTAGTATTCCATTGTGTGAATATACCACAATTTATTTACCCATTCATCCGTTGATGGACACCTTGGTTGCTTCCAACTTTTTGCTATTGTAAACAGAGCTGCAATAAACATGGGTGTGCATATATCTGTGTGAAGGCTCTTGTATCTCTAGGATATATTCCGAGGAGTGGGATTTCTGGGTTGTATGGTAGTTCTATTTCTAACTGTTTAAGATAACGCCAGATAGATTTCCAAAGTGGTTGTACCATTTTACATTCCCACCAGCAGTGTATGAGAGTTCCAATCTCTCCACAGCCTCTCCAACATTTATTATTTTGTGTTTTTTGGATTAATGCCAGCCTTGTTGGTGTGAGATGGGATCTCATCGTAGTTTTTATTTGCATTTCTCTAATGGCTAATGATCGGGAGCATTTTCTCATGTATCTGTTGGCTGCCTGAATATCTTCTTTAGTGAAGTGTGTGTTCATATCCTTTGCCCACTTCTTGATTGGGTTGTTTGTCTTTTTGTGGTTGAGTTTTGACAGAATCATGTAGATTTTAGAGATCAGGCGCTGGTCGGAGATGTCATAGCTGAAAATTCTTTCCCAGTCTATAGGTGGTCTTTTTACTCTTTTGGTGAAGTCTTTAGATGAGCATAGGTGTTTGATTTTTAGGAGCTCCCAGTTATCTGGTTTCTCTTCGTCATTTTTGGTAATGTTTTGGATTCTGTTTATGCCTTGTATTAGGGCTCCTAGGGTTGTCCCTATTTTTTCTTCCATGATCTTTATCGTTTTAGTCTTTATGTTCAGGTCTTTGATCCACTTGGAGTTAGTTTTTGTGCATGATGTGAGGTATGGGTCCTGTTTCATTTTTTTGCAAATGGATATCCAGTTATGCCAGCACCATTTGTTAAAAAGGCTGTCTTTTCCCCAATTAAGTGACTCTGGTCCTTTGTCAAATATCAGCTGCTCGTACGTGGATGGATCTATATCTGGGTTCTCAATTCTGTTCCATTGGTCTATGTGCCTGTTGTTGTACCAGTACCAGGCTGTTTTGATTACTGTGGCTGTATAATAGGTTCTGAAATCAGGTCGAGTGAGACCTCCCACTTTCTTCTTCTTTTTCAGTAATGCTTTACTTATCTGAGGCTTCTTTCCCTTCCATATGAAGTTGGTGATTTGTTTCTCTATCACCTTAAAATATGACATTGGAATTTGGATCGGAAGTGCATTGTATGTATAGATGGCTTTTGGTAGAATAGACATTGTTACTATGTTAAGTCTTCCTATCCATGAGCAAGGTATGTTTTTCCACTTAAGTATGTCCTTTTGAAATTCTTGTAGTAGAGCTTTGTAGTTTTCTTTGTGTAGGTCTTTTACATCCTTGGTAAGATTTATTCCTAAGTATCTTATCTTCTTGGGGGCTACTGTGAATGGTATTGATTTGGTTATTTCCTCTTCGGTGTTCTTTTTGTTGATGTAGAGGAATCCAAGTGATTTTTGTATGTTTATTTTATAACCTGAGACTCTGCCAAACTCTTCTATTAGTTTCAGTAGTTTTCTGGAGGATTCCTTAGGGTTTTCTGTGTATATAATCATGTCATCTGCAAATAGTGTTAACTTTACTTCTTCCTTGCCAATCCGGATACCTTTTATTTCTTTGTCTAGCCTAATTGCCCTGGCTAGGACTTCTAGCACGATGTTGAATAAGAGCGGTGATAAAGGGCATCCTTGTCTGGTTCCCGTTCTCAAGGGAAATGCTTTCAGGTTGTCTCCATTTAGAGTGATATTGGCTGTTGGCTTTGCATAGATGCCCTTTACTATGTTGAGGAATTTTCCTTCAATTCCTATTTTGGTGAGAGTTTTTATCATAAAAGGGTGTTGGACTTTGTCAAATGCCTTTTCTGCATCAATTGATAAGATCATGTGTTTTTTGTCTTTTGTTTTATTTATGTGATGGATTACATTAGTGGTTTTTCTGATATTAAACCAGCCTTGCATACCTGGTATAAATCCCACTTGATCAGGGTGAATTATTTTTTTGATGTGTTGTTGGATTCTATTGGCTAGAATTTTGTTGAGGATTTTTGCATCTATGTTCATGAGGGATATAGGCCTATAATTTTCTTTTTTTGTAATGTCTTTACCTGGTTTTGGTATCAGGGAGATGGTGGCTTCATAGAATGAGTTGGGTAGTATTCCGTCATTTTCTATGCTTTGAAATACCTTCAGAAGTAGTGGTGTTAACTCTTTTCTGAAAGTTTGGTAGAACTCTGCAGTGAAGCCGTCCAGGCCAGGGCTTTTTTTGTTGGGAGTTTTTTGATTACCGTTTCAATCTCTTTTTTTGTTATGGGTCTATTTAGTTGTTCTACTTCTGAATGTGTTAGTTTAGGTAGGTAGTGTTTTTCTAGGAATTCATCCATTTCTTCTAGGTTTTCAAATTTGTTAGAGTACAATTTTTCATAATAATCTGAAATGATTCTTTTAACTTCATTTGGTTCTGTTGTGATGTGGTCCTTCTCATTTCTTATTCGGGTTATTTATTTCCTTTCCTGTATTTCTTTAGTCAGTCTAGCCCATGGTTTATCAATTTTGTTAATTTTTTCGAAGAACCAGCTTTTGGCTTTGTTAATTCTTTCAATTGTTTTTCTGTTCTCTAATTCATTTAGTTCGGCTCTAATTTTTATTATTTGTTTTCTTCTGGTGCCTGATGGATCCTTTTGTTGCTCAGTTTCTATTTGTTCAAGTTGTAGGGACAGTTCTCTGATTTTGGCTCTTTCTTCTTTTTGTATGTGTGCATTTATCGATATAAATTCGCCTCTGAGCACTGCTTTTGCTGTGTCCCAGAGGTTTTGTTAGGA
The DNA here is from genome assembly GCF_030014295.1 of Loxodonta africana. Taxonomy (NCBI): domain Eukaryota; kingdom Metazoa; phylum Chordata; class Mammalia; order Proboscidea; family Elephantidae; genus Loxodonta; species Loxodonta africana. The sequence goes on along the minus strand of NC_087369.1, from coordinate 80,106,833 downwards.
AGTATTTTCATTGTCGTTGCTTTCTATGAATTTCCTTATTCCGTCCTTGATGTCTTCTATAACCCAGTCTTTTTTCAGGAGGGTATTGTTCATTTTCCAAGTATTTGATTTCTTTTCCCTAGTTTTTCTGTTATTCATCTCTAGTTTTATTGCCTTGTGGTCTGAGAAGATGCTTTGTAATATTTCGATGTTTTGGACTCTGCAAAGGTTTGTTTTATGACCTAGTATGTGGTCTATTCTAGAGAATGTTCCATGTGCACTAGAAAAAAAAGTATACTTTGCAGCAGTTGGGTGGAGAGTTCTGTATAGGTCAATGAGGTCAAGTTGGTTGATTGTTGTAAGTAGATCTTCCGTGTCTCTATTGAGCTTCTTACTGGATGTCCTGTCCTTCTCTGAAAGTGGTGTGTTGAAGTCTCCTACTGTAAATTTGGAGGTATCTATCTCACTTTCCAATTCTGTTAAAATTTGATTTATGTATCTTGAAGCCCTGTCATTGGGTGCATAAATATTTAATATGGTTCTGTCTTCCTGATCAATTGTCCCTTTTATCATTATATAGTGTCCTTCTTTATCCTTTGTGGTGGATTTAAGTCTAAAGTCTATTTTGTCAGAAATTAATATTGCTACTCCTCTTCTTTTTTGCTTATTGTTTGCTTGATATATTTTTTTCCATCCTTTGAGTTTTAGTTTGTTTGTGTCTCTAAGTCTAAGGTGTGTCTCCTGTAGGCAGCATATTGATGGATCGTGTTTCTTTATCCAGTCTGTAACTCTCTGTCTCTTTACTGGTGCATTTAGTCCATTTACATTCAGGGTAATTATAGATAAATAAGTTTTTAGTGCTGTCATTTTGATGCCTTTTTATGTGTGTTGTTGACAATTTCATTTTTCCACATACTTTTTTGTGCTGAGACGTTTTTCTTAGTAAATTGTGAGATCCTCATTTTCATAATGTTTGACTTTATGTTAGTTGAGTCGTTAAGTTTTTCTTGGCTTTTATCTTGAGTTATAGAGTTGTTATACCTTTTTGTCGTTACCTTATTATTTACCCTTATTTTTCTAAGTAAAAACCTAACTTTTATTGTCCTATATCGCCTTGTATCACTCTCCATATGGCAGTTCAATGCCTCCTGTATTTAGTCCCTCTTTTTGATTATTGTGATCTTTTACCTATTGACTTCCATGATTCCCTGTTATGTGTATTTTTTTAATTAATCTTAATTTATTTGTTTTTGTGATTTCCCTATTTGAGTTGATATCAGGACGTTCTGTTTTGTGTCCTTGTGTTGTGCTGATATCTGATATTATTGGTTTTCTGACCAAACAATATCCTTTAGTATTTCTTGTAGCTTTGGTTTGGTTTTTGCAAATTCTCTAACCTTGTGTTTGTCTGTAAATATCTTAATTTCGCTTTCATATTTCAGAGAGAGTGTTGCTGGATATATGATCCTTGGCTGGCAGTTTTTCTCTTTCAGTGTTCTGTATATGTCGTCCCATTCCCTTCTTGCCTGCATGGTTTCTGCTGAGTAGTCTGAACTTTTTCTTATTGATTCTCCCTTGAAGGAAACCTTTCTTTTCTCCCTGGCTGCTTTTAAAATTTTCTGTTTATCTTTGGTTTTGGCGAGTTTGATGATAATATGTCTTGGTGTTTTTCTTTTTGGATCAGTCTTAAATGGGGTTCGATGAGCATCTTGGATATATATCCTTTCGTCTTTCATGATGTCAGTGAAGTTTTGTGTCAGGAGTTCTTCAACTATTTTCTCTGTGTTTTCTGTCCCCCCTCCCTGTTCTGGGACTCCAATCACCCGCAGGTTATCCTTCTTGATAGAGTCCCACATGATTCTTAGGGTTTCTTCATTTTTTTTAATTCTTTTATCTGATTTTTTTTTCAGCTATGTTGGTGTTGATTCCCTGGTCCTCCAGATTTCCCAGTCTGCATTGTAATTGCTCGAGTCTGCTCCTCTGACTTCCTATTGCATTGTCTAATTCTGTAATTTTATTGTTAATGTTTTGGATTTCTACATGCTGTCTCTCTATGGATTCTTGCAACTTATTAATTTTTCCACTATGTTCTTGAATAATCTTTTTGAGTTCTTCAACAGTTTTATCAGTGTGTTCCTTGGCTTTTTCTGCAGTTTGCCTTATTTTGTTTCTGAGGTCATCCCTGATGTCTTGAAGCATTCTGTAAATTAGTTTTTTATATTCTGTATCTGATAATTCCAGGATTGTATCTTCATTTGGGAAAGATTTTGATTCTTTTGTTTGGGGGGTTGTAGAAGCTGTCATAGTCTGCTTCTTTAAGTGGTTTGATATGGATTGCTGTCTGCAAGCCATCACTGGGAAACTAGTTTTTCCAGAAAATCCGCTAAAAAAAAATGCAGTCAGATCCCTATCAGAGTTCTCCCTCTGGCTCAGGCTATTTGGATGTTAATGAAGCCGCCTGGGGAGGGTAGGGGAGGGATCAGAGAGATAGGAGAGTAGCACCTCAGAATACAGCCAGAGTTGCTTGTCTTGCTTGGAATGACTATTAGATCTGAGATTCCCACGGGGTGGGTCGCCTATGTGTGCTGGCTGTGTGGAGATTGCCCCCAGGGGGTCTGGCCCGCTGGAGTCACGGTCAGATCCTCCGTTTCCAGCCCCACGCCCAGGGTCAAGGCTCCCCTTCTGGGATGGTGCACTCTCGATTCCAAAATCAGTCGCTGCCTCCCAGGGACTTCTCGTCCCGCCAGCCGCATCGCTGTGCTGCCTCTGCGAACCGGCTGGGCCCCCTCCCGGGGTTAGCTCAGGTAAGTGGAGCAGCTCCCTGTGCTTGTGCCGTGACAGAGTGTCCCGGCTGGGACGCTGCTCTCCCCACTCCGATACCAGTCGCTGCCTCCCGGGGACTTCTCCTACCGGCTGCGTCCCACGCCACCCATGCGAACCGGCTGGGCCCCCTCCTGGTGTTAGTTCAGGGGGGTGGAGCAGCTCTCTGTGTTTGTGCCGTACCTGACTGGTACGCTGGCTCCAGGCTCTGAAAACAATCGCTGCTTCCCCGTATTAGTTCGTTCTCCATCTCTAAATCTGTGTTTGTTGTTCAGGGTTCGTAGATTGTTATGTATGTGATCAATTCACTTGTTTTTCTGTGTCTTTGTTGCAAGAGGGATCCAAGGTAGCGTCTGCCTAGTCCGCCATCTCGGCCCCGCCCTCAACTGATGCATTTTAGATGGCTGCTTGCTAGCGTTTAACACCACGTATGCCACTCTCCAAAGTGGGATGCAGTTGTGTTTTTAATAGATTTTATTATGCCAATTGAGCTAGATGTCCCCTTGGTCCCCAAACCCCCACCCCTGCTACTCTATGCCTTTGAAGTGTTCAGTTTATTCATGAAACTGGTTTTGGTTTAGTCCAGTTGTACAGACCTCTCCTGTATTGTGTATTGTCTTTCCACCTAAAATAGTTCTTGTCTACTATCTAATTAGTGTATACCCCTCTCCCTCCCACCCCGTCTCATAACCATCAAAGAATATTTTCTGTTTAAACTATTTCTCGAGTTCTGATTATAGTGGTCTTATACAGTATTTGTCCTTTTGCAACAGACTAATTTCACTCAGCATAATGCCTTCCAGATTTCTCCATGTTATGAAATGTTTTGCAGATTCATCATTGTTCTTTATTGATGCATAGTATTCCATTGTGTGAATATACCATAATGTATTTATCCATTCATCCGTTGGTTGCTTCCATCTTTTTGCTATTGTAAACAGTGCTGCAAAGAACATGGGTATGCATATACCTGCTCTTGTAAAGGCTCTTATTTCTCTAGGATGTATTCCAAGGAGTGGGATTGCTGGATCATATGGTAGTTCTATTTCTCGCTTTTCAAGGAAGCGCCAAATCAACTTCCGAAGTGGTTGTACAATTTTACATTCCTACCATCAGTGTATAAGTGTTCCAGTCTCTCCACAACCTCTCCAACATTTATTATTTTGTGTTTTTTTGGATTAATGTCAGCCTTGTTGGAGTGAGATGGAATCTCAGTGCAGTTTTGATTTGCATTTCTTGGGGGGCTAATGATTGTGAGCATTTCCTCATGTATCTATTAGCTACCTGAATGTCTTCTTCAGTGAAGTGCCTGTTCATATCTTCTGCCCATCTTTTAATTGGGTTGTCTTTTGTTGAGTTTTTGCAGTATCATGTACGTTTTAGAGATCAGACACTGAATGGCAATGTCATAGCTAAAAACTTTTTCCCAGTGCGTAGGTAATCTTTTTACTCTTTTGGTGAAGTCTTTGGATGACCATAAGTGTTTCATTTTTAGGAACTCCTGGTTATCTAGTTTCTCTTCTGATGTTTTTGCATTGTTAGTAAAGTTTTGTATACTGTTTATGCCATGTATTAGGGCTCCTAGCATTGTCCCTGTTTTTTCTTCCATGATCTTTATAGTTTTAGATTTTATATTTAGGTCTTTGATCCGTTTTGAGTTTGTTTTTGCGCATGGTGTGAAGTATGGGTCTTGTTTCATTTATTTTGCAGGTGGATATCCAGTTATGCCAGTACCATTTACTAAGGAGACTATCTTTGCCCCATTTAATTGACTTTGGGTCCTTGTCAAATATCAGCTGTGCAAATGTGGATGGATTTATGTCTGGATTCTCAATTCTGTTCCATTGGTCTATGTATCTGTTGTTTTACCAGTACCAGGCTGTTTTGACTACTGTGGCGGTATAATAGGTTCTAAAATCAGGTAGTGTGAGGCCTCCCATTTTGTTCTTCTTTTTCAATAATGTGTTACTTCTCAGGGGCCTGTTTCCCTTCCATGTGAAGTTGGTGATTTGTATCTATAGGTCATTTTTGGTAGAATAGACATTTTTACAATGTTAAGTCTTTCTATCCATAAGCAAGGGATGTTTTCCCACTAATGTAGGTCTCTTGCAGTAGTGTCTTGTAGTTCTCTTTGTATAGGTCTTTTACATCTCTGGTAAGATTTATTCCTGAGTATTTTATCTTCCTGGGCGCTACTGTAAATGGTATTGATTTGGTGATTTCCTCTTTGATTTTTTTTTGTTGGCGTAGAGGAATCCAACTGATTTTTCTTATGTTTATCTTGTATCCTGATAGTCTGTTGAACTCTTCTATTAGTTTCAGTAGTTTTCTGGAGGATTCCTTAGGGTTTTCTGTGTATAAGATCATGTTATCTGCAAATACAGATACTTTCACTTCTTCCTTACCAATCTGGATGGCCTTTATTTCTTTATCTAGCCTAATTTCTCTGACTAGGACCTCCAGCAGAGTGTTGAATAAGAGTGGTGATAAAGGTCATCCTTGTCTGGCTCCCAGTCTCAAGGAGAATGCTTTCAGACTCTGTCCATTTAGGATGATGTTGGCCGTTGGCTTTGTTTAAATGCCCTTTATGATGTTCAGAAATGTTCCTTCTATTCCTATTTTGCTGAGAGTTTTTATCATGAATGAGTGTTGAACTTTGTCAAATGCCTTTTCTGCATCAATTGATAAGATCATGTGATTCTTTTCTTTTGCTTTATTTATATGTTTTTTTTTACATTAATTGTTTTTCTAATGTTGAACCATTCCTGCATACCTGGTATGAATCCCACGTGGTCACAGTGAATTAGTTTTTTGATATATTGCTGAATTTTATTGGCTAGAATTTTGTTGAGCATTTTTTAATCTAAGTTCCTGAATGATATAGGTCTGTAATTTTCTTTTTTTGTGTGCTGTCTTTACCTGGTTTTGGTATCAGGGTTATGCTGGCTTCATAGAATGAGTTTGGGAGTGTTCCATGCTTTTCTATGCTCTGAAATACCTTTAGTAGTAGTGGTGTTAACTCTTCTCTGAAAGTTTGGTAGAGCTTTCCAGTGAAGCCATCTGGGACAGGTCTTTTTTTTGTTGGGAGTTTTTAAATTACCTTTCCATCTCTTCTTTTGTTATGGGTCGATTTAGTTGTTTTACCTCTGTTTGTGTTAGTTTAGGTTGGTAGTGTGTTTCTAGAAATTTATTTTTTCTAGGTTTTCAAATTTGTTAGAGTACAATTTTTCATAGTAATCTGATATTATTCTTTTTAGTTTTAGTTGAGTCTGTTGTGATATCACCCGTCTTATTTCTTATTCAAGTTATTTGCTTCCTCTCCTGTTTTTCTTTTGTCATTTTGGCCAGTGGTTTATCAATTTTGTTAATTTTTTCAAGAATCAGCTTTTGGTCTTGTTAACTCTTTCAATTGTTTTTCTGTTCTCTATTTCATTTAATTCTGCTCTAATTTTTATTATTTACTTTCTTCTGGTGTCAGCAGGTTTCTTCTGTTGCTCTCTTTCTATTTGTTCAAGATGTAGGGGTAACTCTTTCCTTTTGTCCTTTTCTTCTTTTTGTATGTGTACATTTATTGCTATAAATTGACCTCTGAGTGCCGCTTTCTTTGTGTCCCAAAGGTTCTGATAGGAAGTGTTTTCATTCTCATTGGATTCTATGAATTTCTTTATTCCATCCTTAATGTCTTCTATAACTCAGTCGTTTTTGAACAGGGTATTGTTCATTTTCCAAGCATTTGATTTCTTTTCCTAGCTTTTTCTCTTATCGATTTCTATTTTTATGGCCTTATGGTCAGAGAAGATGCTTTGTAATATTTCGGTGTTTTGAATTCTGCTGAGGCTTGCTTTATGACCTAATTTGTGGTCTATTCTAGAGAATGTTGCATGTTCACTGGAAAAGAAAGTATACTTGGCTGCTGTTGGGTGGAGTATTCTGTATATGTCTATGAGGTCAAGTTGGTTGATTGTGGCATTTAGATCTTTCGTGTCTTTATTGAACTTCTTTCTGGATGTTCTGTCCTTCACTGAAAGTGGTGTCTTGAAGTCTTCTACTATAACTGTGGAGCTCTCTCTCTTTTCAGTGCTGTTAGAGTTTGTTTTATGTATCTTGCAACGCTCTCATCCAGTGCATAAATATTTAATATGGTTATATCCTCCTGGTATATTGTCCCTTTAATTATTATATAGTGTCCTTCCTTATCCTAGTGGTGGATTTAACTTTAAGGTCTATTTTGTCAGAAATTAATATTGCCACTCCTGCTCTTTTTTGATTGTTGTTTTCTTGATATATTTTTTTCCATCCTTTGAGTGTTGGTTTGTTTTTGTCTCTAAGTCTAAGGTGTGTCTCTTGTAGGCAGCATATAAGTGAATCGTGTTTTTTTTTTTAATCCATTCTGCTACTCTATATCTCTTTACTGGTGTTTTTAGTCCATTTACTTTCAGCATAGTTATAGATAGGTATGAGTTTATTGCTGTCATTTTGATTTCTTTTTTTGTGTGTTTTTGACAGTTTCTTTTTTCCCATTTAATTTTTTTTTTTTGCTGAGTAGTTTATCTTTATGTATTGCCTTTTTCTCTTATTTGTTGTTGATTTTGTTTCTGCTGAGTCTCTATTTTCTTTTAGTTTGATGAATAGGATTGTTAGTCTCCTTTGTGGTTACCTTAATATTTACCCCTATTTTTCTAAGTTGAATCCTAACTTTTATTTCTTTATATCACCTTGTCTTCCTCTCCATATGAAAAATCTATGACTACATTTCTTAGTCCCTCTTTATTGTTTTAATGTTGTCTTTTACATAATGACATCACTGTTTCCCAGTTTTGAGCATCTTTTTATCTTGATTTATTTTTGTGATTTTCCTATCTGGGTTGACATCTGGTTGTTCTGTCCTGTGTTCTAGTCATGGGTTGATATGTGATATTATTGATTTTTTAACCAGAGAAGCTCCCACTAGTATTTGTTGTAGTTTTGGTTTGGTTTTTACTAATTCCTTAAACTTTGGTTTATCTGGAAGTGTCCTAATTTCACCTTCATATTTGAGAGACAGCTTTGCTTGATATATGGTTCTTGGCTGGCAATTTTTTTCCTTCAGTGCTTTATATAAGTCATTCCATTGCCTTCTTGCCTGCATGGTTTCTGCCGAGCAGTCCGAGCTTATTCTTATTGACTCTCCTTTGTACGTGACTTTTCGTTTATCACTAGCTGCTCTTAAAATTCTCTCTGTATCTTTGGTTTTGGCAAGTTTGATTATAATATGTCTTGGTGAATTTCTTTTGAGATCTACCTTATGTCGAGTTCAGTGAGCATCTTGGATAGATACCTTCTCATTTTTCAATATCCGGGAAGTTTTCTGCCAACAAATCTTCAAAAATTCTCTTTATATTATCTGTTCTCCCTCCCTGTTCAGGTCCTCCAATCACTCGTAGGTTATTTCTCTTGATAGAGTCCCACATGATTTGTAGAGTTTCTTCATTTTTTAAGAATTCTTTTATCTGATTTTTCTTCAAATATATTTGTGCCAAGTGCTTTATCTTTAATCTAATTCTGCTTCCAGTTCCTCAATTCTGCACCTCTTTCTACTGAGTTGCTTAATTCTGTAATTTCATTGTAAATCTTCTGAATTTCTGATTGCTGTTTCTCTATGGATTCTTGTAGCTTATTAAATTTTTCATTGTCTTTTTGAATAACCTTTTTATTTTCTTCAAGTGCTTTATCTGTGTATTCCTTGGCTTGTTCTGCATTTTACCTGATCTCCTTCCTCATCTCGTTTCTGGTGTCTTGAGAAGCTCTGTATATTAATCTTTTTTATTCTTCATCTGGTAATTCCAGGAAGGCACCTTCATCCAGAAGATGCCTTGATTCTTTGTTTTGAGAGTTTGTTGAAGCGATCATCGTCTGCTTCTTTATGTGATTTGATATTGACTGTTGTCTCTGAGCCGTCTATAAGTTATTGTATTTGTTTATTTTATGTTTGCTTACTGTATCCTAACTTCTTGCTTTGTTTTGTTTTGATATGCCCTAATAGGTTGCTTGAGTGAGCTAGCTTGATTATTATTGCCTTTGAAGCTCTATCGTCCTGTCACCAGATGGCGAGAGGTGTTATCAGGTATATGAGACTAGGAGTCCATTCACTTTTCTTGCATGAATTCAGCTCAGGTGTCCAGGTAATTGGTCATGAAGTGTGTGATGCAAGCTTTGTCCTAGAGTCTTAGAGGGGCAGGGGTGATTGGTGTAGGTACAGGTATCTGGCTGCAGCAGGGTGTCATGCTCTGAACAGGGCAGGGGGCTGACAGCTATCCCCCGATGTCTGTGAGGAAAGCACTTCCCTCTTCCCTAGGGTGCACAGGTGGGTGGGTTGTGCAGACGGACCATGGGCACCCAATGCTTTTGGTTATAAGGACTGGAACCTACCACTTATCCTTGGACCCCTGTCGAGGGTGGCTGTGGATGTCGGTGGAGCCACCAGTCCTTAGGTTCCTGATGTGGGTAGGTGAGGACCCTGTTTAATAGGCAAAGTGGTGCAGTCTGCCAACAAGGGCCTATTCTCCTGAAATAGGCCACACATGTCCATGCAGGGGGGGAAGTATTCAAAGTCCATGGACTATTTATGCCTGGATAGGAGCCACTTCTGTCCTGAGCTCCCCAGGTCAGTGTAAGTGGCAGATTGTCTTTTCCCCCAAATGTGATTTTAGTCCTTCTCCAAGGTGAGGGGAATGACTCAGAATGCTCAGCAGAGCCCATCTCAGACCCAGGGAAATCGACAGCCACTGGAGCTGGCTTGGGAGCTGGGGTGTGGTAAGATATACACAAGTACCTAGCTTTTGCCGAGAGCACAGTTCTTCCGGAGGTGTGAGTAGGCTGTCCAGCTGGCTGTCTTTTCCTGAGGAAACTTTGTCCAGAATGCTACTGTCGGCCTGCCACAGTCGCTCCTGGGAATGATGCCTGGGGGTTCCTGGAGATTCAGGTCTGGCAACCCCTCTCCACTTCTGAACTCTCTCTCCTGCTCCCTGCCACTCAGTCTGTTTTCTGACTTTGCGTTTGATGTTCAGGGCTCCTAGCTTGTCATAAATATAATCATTTCACTCGTTTTTTGGGGTCTTTGTTGTAAGAAGGTGTCTGGCTACTCCGTCACGGCCCCACCTCTCATTGTAGTTTTGATTTGCATTTTTCTAATGCCTTTCTCAATGTATTTAGTGACAAATTCAGTTCAGCCTCTATAGAATTTCAAATTTTTGGATTTCAAATGCCATGTTTGGAAATAATATGCTACTGGCAGAAGGCAAGAATAAGTAGATCGGTAAAGAATGTTGATGTAGAATTTTCTTTCTTCTACAGTCTTGGTGATTAGTGGTCTCTTAGTTGCCCTTGTGGGATTCAAATTCAACGTTTACCTTTTAAAGTCTTATGTAATTTTTTGGATGCATGTTATGGTGAGGTTGGCTTTTTTGAAAAATCTATACAGAAATTTCACTGTGACAAATTAGTATTCTACAAAGAAGAATAGTGAGCAGTAAACTAAACAAATAAAAATAAGTCCAATCCAAAAAGGCTTTGGGGCTACAGTGATTTACTACACAAATACTTTGTAGATGTTTTTCCCCTTGGAGAAGAATATCCTAATCCTAAAGTTTAGTCATATTAGTAATGGTGGATGATTTTTCCTTTATGCTTTAGTGTTGTTGTTGTTGATAGGTGCTGTCGAGTTTGTTCCAACTCATAGCAACCCTATTTATGACAGAACAAAACATTGCCCGGCCCGGTGCCATCCTCATAGTCATTGCAGTGTTTGAGCCTCCAGCACACCTGTTTATTGAAACATCTCAAGTAGTATTCTGCCAATTCCTGGAGCCTTGTTTTTCGCCAGTGTCTGCAGTGCAGCTTGAACTCCTTCTTTCAATACCATTGGACTTTGAAAATATGCTACCTCCTGAAATGGCCAAAAGTTGACCAGTTTTATTTGGTACAGTGACTCTGTTTTCATTCCAGCTCCTTTTGATGCTTCCTGTGTCATTCGATGTTTTGTCCACAGAATCCTTCAGTATTGCAACTCGAGGCTTGAAGCTTTTCCTTAGTTCTTTCAGCTTGAGAAATGCTGAGTGTGTTCTTCCCTTTTGGTTTTCTAACTCCAGGTCTTTGCACTTCTTGTTGTAATGGTTGCTTTGTCTTCCTGAGCCACCCCTTTGAAGTCTTCTGTTCAGCTCGTGTACGTCATCATTTCTTCCATTTGCTTTAGCTACTCTACATTTAAAAAAAGTTTTAGAGTCTCTTCTGACATCCATTTTGGTCTTTTCTTTCTGTCCAGTCTTTTTTAATGTACGATTTCCTTAATGTCATTGCACAAACTTGTCTGTTCTTCAGACATTAGTGTTCAGTGCATCAAATCTCTCCTTGAGATGGTCTCTAAGTTCAGGTGTGACATAGTCAAGGTCATATTTTCTTTCACTCATGTGAACTTGCTCTAATTCTCTTCAGCTTCAACTTGAACTTGTGTATGAGCAAATGATAGTGTGTTCCACCATAGACCCTGGCCTGTTCTGACTGATGATATTCAGCTTCTTCACTGTCTATTTCCACAGATGTAGTCAATTTGATTCCTGTGTATTCCATCTGGTGAGGTCCACATGTTTTGTTGCCATTTATGCTGTTGAGAAATGTTATTTGCAATGAAGACATCTTTGGTCTTACTAAATTCTATCATCCTGTCTTTGGTGTCATTTCTACCACCAAGGCCATATTTTCCGACCACTGATCCTTCTTGTTTCCAACTTTCGCATTCCAATCACCAATAATTGGCAATGTGTCTTGATTGCATGTTTGATTGATTTCTGAGTGTTGAAGCTGGCAAAAATCTTCATCCTTGGCCCCAGTAGTTGGTGCCTTAATTTGAATAATAGTCGTATTAGTTGGTCTTCCTTGTAGGCGTATGGATATTTTCCTATCACTGACAGTGTTGTCCTTCAGGATAGATCTTGAAGTGTTCTTTTTGATGATGTATGCAACACCATTCCTCTTCAAGTTGTCATTCCCTGTCTAGTAAACCATATGATTCTCTGATTCAAAATGGCAATTAACAGTCCGTTTCAGCTCACTAATACCTAGAATACTGATGTTTATGCGTTCCATTTCATTTTTTTTTTTATAATAACTTTTATTAAGCTTCAAGTGAACGTTTACAAATCCAATCAGTCTGTCACATATAAGTTTACATACATCTCACTCCCTACTCCCACTTACTCTCCCCGTCTTGAGTCAGCCCTTTCAGTCTCTCCTTTCTTGACAATTTTGCCGGCTTCCCTCTCTCTCTATCCTCCCATCCCCCCTCCAGGCAAGAGTTGCCAACACAATCTCAAGTGTCCACCTGATATAATTAGCTCACTCTTCATCAGCATCTCTCTCCCACCCGCTGACCAGTCCCTTTCATGTCTGATGAGTTGTCTTCGGGGATGGTTCCTGTCCTGTGTCAACAGAAGGTCTGGGGAGCATGGCCGCCGGGATTCCTCCAGTCTCAGTCAGACCATTAAGTTTGGTCTTCTTATGAGAATTTGGGGTCTGCATCCCACTGATCTCCTGCTCCCTCAGGGGTCCTCTGCTGAGCTCCCTGTCAGGGCAGACATCGATTGTGGCTGGGCACCAACTAGTTCTTCTGGTCTCAGGATGATGTAGGTCTCTGGTTCATGTGGCCCTTTCTGTCTCTTGGGCTCTTAGTTGTCATGTGGGCTTGGTGTTCTTCATTTTCCTTTGCTCCAGGTGGGTTGAGACCAATTGCTGCATCTTAGATGGCTGCTTGTTAGCATTTAAGACCCCAGACGCCACATTTCAAAGTGGGATGCAGAATGATTTCATAATAGAATTATTTTGCCAATTGACTTAGAAGTCCCCGCAAACCATGTTCCCCAGACCCCCGCGCTTGCTCCGCTGACCTTTGAAGCATTCATTTTATCCCGGAAACTTCTTTGCTTTTGGTCCAGTCCAATTGAGCTGACCTTCCATGTATTGAGTGTTGTCTTTCCCTTCACCTAAAGCAGTTCTTATCTACTGATTAATCAATAAAAAACCCTCTCCCACCCTCCCTCCCTCCCCCCCTCGTAACCACAAAAGTATGTGTTCTTCTCAGGTTTACTATTTCTCAAGATCTTATAATAGTGGTCTTATACAATATTTGTCCTTTTGCCTCTGACTAATTTCGCTCAGCATAATGCCTTCCAGGTTCCTCCATGTTATGAAATGTTTCAGAGATTCGTCACTGTTCTTTATCGATGCGTAGTATTCCATTGTGTGAATATACCACAATTTATTTACCCATTCATCCATTGATGGACACCTTGGTTGCTTCCAACTTTTTGCTATTGTAAACAGAGCTGCAATAAACATGGGTGTGCATATATCTGTTTGTATGAAGGCTCTTGTATCTCTAGGGTATATTCCTAGGAGTGGGATTTCTGGGTTGTATGGTAGTTCTATTTCTAACTGTTTAAGATAACGCCAGATAGATTTCCAAAGTGGTTGTACCATTTTACATTCCCACCAGCAGTGTATGAGAGTTCCAATCTCTCCACAGCCTCTCCAACATTTATTATTTTGTGTTTTTTGGATTAATGCCAGCCTTGCTGGTGTGAGATGGAATCTCATCGTAGTTTTAATTTGCATTTCTCTAATGGCTAATGATCGAGAGCATTTTCTCATGTATCTGTTGGCTGCCTGAATATCTTCTTTAGAGAAATGTGTGTTCATATCCTTTGCCCACTTTTTGATTGGGTTGTTTGTCTTTTTGTGGTTGAGTTTTGCCAGAATCATGTAGATTTTAGAGATCAGGCGCTGGTCGGAGATGTCATAGCTGAAAATTCTTTCCCAATCTGTAGGTGGTCTTTTTACTCTTTTGGTGAAGTCTTTAGATGAGCATAGGTGTTTGATTTTTAGGAGCTCCCAGTTATCTGGTTTCTCTTCATCATTTTTGGTAATGTTTTGTATTCTGTTTATACCTTGTATTAGGGCTCCTAGGGTTGTCCCAATTTTTTCTTCCATGATCTTTATCTTTTTAGTCTTTATGTTTAGGTCTTTGATCCACTTGGAGTTAGTTTTTGTGCATGGTGTGAGGTATGGGTCCTGTTTCATTTTTTTGCAAATGGATATCCAGTTATGCCAGCACCATTTGTTAAAAAGGCTGTCTTTTCCCCAGTTAATTGACACTGGTCCTTTGTCAAATATCAACTGCTCATACGTGGGTGGATTTATGTCTGGGTTCTCAATTCTGTTCCATTGGTCTATGTGTCTGTTGTTGTACCAATACCAGGCTGTTTTGACTACTGTGGCTGTATAATAGGTTCTGAAGTCAGGTAAGGTGAGGCCTCCCACCTTCTTCTTCTTTTTCAGTAGTGCTTTGCTTATCCGGGGCTTCTTTCCCTTCCATATGAAATTGGTGATTTGTTTCTCTATCCCCTTAAAATATGACATTGGAATTTGGATCGGAAGTGCGTTAAATGTATAGATGGCTTTTGGTAGAATAGACATTTTTACTATGTTAAGTCTTCCTATCCATGAGCAAGGTATGTTTTTCCACTTAAGTATGTCCTTTTGAATTCCTTGTAGTAGAGCTTTGTAGTTTTCTTTGTATAGGTCTTTTACATCCTTGGTAAGATTTATTCCTAAGTATCTTATCTTCTTGGGGGCTATTGTGAATGGTATTGATTTGGTAATTTCCTCTTCGGTGTTCTTTTTGTTGATGTAGAGGAATCCAAGTGATTTTTGTATGTTTATTTTATAACCTGAGACTCTGCCAAACTCTTCTATTAGTTTCAGTAGTTTTCTGGAGGATTCCTTAGGGTTTTCTGTGTATATAATCATGTCATCTGCAAATAGTGATAACTTTACTTCTTCCTTGCCAATCCGGATACCTTTTATTTCTTTGTCTAGCCTGATTGCCCTGGCTAAGACTTCCAACACGATGTTGAATAAGAGCGGTGATAAAGGGCATCCTTGTCTGGTTCCCGTTCTCAAGGGAAATGCTTTCAGGTTCTCTCCATTTAGAGTGATATTGGCTGTTGGCTTTGCATAGATGCCCTTTATTATGTTGAGGAATTTTCCTTCAATTCCTATTTTGGTGAGAGTTTTTATCATGAATGGGTGTTGGACTTTGTCAAATGCCTTTTCTGCATCAATTGATAAGATCATGTGGTTTTTGTCTTTTGATTTATTTATGTGATGGATTACATTAATGGTTTTTCTGATATTAAACCAGCCTTGCATACCTGGTATAAATCCCACTTGATCAGGGTGAATTATTTTTTTGATGTGTCGTTGGATTCTATTGGCTAGAATTTTGTTGAGGATTTTTGCATCAATGTTCATGAGGGATATAGGTCTATAATTTTCTTTTTTTGTAATGTCTTTACCTGGTTTTGGTATCAGGGAGATGGTGGCTTCATAGAATGAGTTGGGTAGTATTCCGTCATTTTCTATGCTTTGGAATACCTTTAGTAGTAGTGGTGTTAACTCTTCTCTGAAAATTTGGTAGAACTCTGCAGTGAAGCCGTCCGGGCCAGGACTTTTTTTTGTTGGGAGTTTTTTGATTACCGTTTCAATCTCTTTTTTTGTTATGGGTCTATTTAGTTGTTCTACTTCTGAATGTGTTAGTTTAGGTAGGTAGTGTTTTTCCAGGAATTCATCCATTTCTTCTAGGTTTTCAAATTTGTTAGAGTACAATTTTTCATAATAATCTGAAATGATTCTTTTAATTTCATTTGGTTCTGTTGTGATGTGGTCCTTCTCATTTCTTATTCGGGTTATTTGTTTCCTTTCCTTTATTTCTTTAGTCAGTCTAGCCAATGGTTTATCAATTTTGTTAATTTTTTCAAAGAACCAGCTTTTGGCTTTGTTAATTCTTTCGATTGTTTTTCTGTTCTCTAATTCATTTAGTTCAGCTCTAATTTTTATTATTTGTTTTCTTCTGGTGCCTGATGGATTCTTTTGTTGCTCACTTTCTATTTGTTCAAGTTGTAGGGACAGTTCTCTGATTTTGGCTCTTTCTTCTTTTTGTATGTGTGCATTTATTGATATAAATTGGCCTCTGAGCACTGCTTTTGCTGTGTCCCAGAGGTTTTGATAGGAAGTATTTTCATTCTCGTTGCTTTCTATGAATTTCCTTATTCCCTCCTTGATGTCTTCTATAACCCAGTCTTTTTTCAGGAGGGTATTGTTCATTTTCCAAGTATTTGATTTCTTTTCCCTCGTTTTTCTGTTATTGATCTCTAGTTTTATTGCCTTGTGGTCTGAGAAGATGCTTTGTAATATTTCGATGTTTTGGACTCTGCAAAGGTTTGTTTTATGACCTAATATGTGGTCTATTCTAGAGAATGTTCCATGTGCGCTAGAAAAAAAAGTATATTTTGCAGCAGTTGGGTGGAGAGTTCTGTATAAGTCAATGAGGTCAAGTTGGTTGATTGTTGTAATTAGATCTTCCGTGTCTCTGTTGAGCTTCTTACTGGATGTCCTGTCCTTCTCCGAAAGTGGTGTGTTGAAGTCTCCTACTATAATTGTGGAGGTATCTATCTTGCTTTTCAGTTCTGTTAAAATTTGATTTATGTATCTTGCAGCCCTGTCATTGGGTGCGTAAATATTTAATATGGTTATGTCTTCCTGATCAATTGTCCCTTTTATCATTATATAGTGTCCATCTTTATCCTTTGTGGTGGATTTAAGTCTAAAGTCTATTTTGTCAGAAATTAATATTGCTACTCCTCTTCTTTTTTTGCTTATTGTTTGCTTGATATACTTTTTTCCATCCTTTGAGTTTTAGTTTGTTTGTGTCTCTAAGTCTAAGGTGTGTCTCTTGTAGGCAGCATATAGATGGATCGTGTTTCTTTATCCAGTCTGTGACTCTCTGTCTCTTTATTGGTGCATTTAGTCCATTTACATTCAGGGTAATTATAGATAAATAAGTTTTTAGTGCTGTCATTTTGATGCCTTTTTATGTGTGTTGTTGACAATTTCATTTTTCCACATACTTTTTTGTGCTGAGGCGTTTTTCTTAGTAAATTGTGAGATCCTCATTTTCATAGTGTTTGACTTTATGTTAGTTGAGTCGTTACGTTTTTCTTGGTTTTTATCTTGAGTTATAGAGTTGTTATACCTTTTTGTGGTTACCTCATTATATACCCCTATTTTACTAAGTAAAAACCTAACTTTTATTGTCCTATATCGCCTTGTATCACTCTCCATATGGCAGTTCAATGCCTCCTGTATTTAGTCCCTCTTTTTGATTATTGTGATCTTTTACCTATTGACTTCCATGATTCCCTGTTATGTGTATTTTTTTTTTAATTAATCTTAATTTGTTTGTTTTTGTGATTTCCCTATTTGAGTTGATATCAGGACGTTCTGTTTTGTGACCTTGTGTTGTGCTGATATCTGATATTATTGGTTCTGTGACCAAACAATATCCTTTAGTATTTCTTGTAGCTTTGGTTTGGTTTTTGCAAATTCTCTAAACTTGTGTTTGTCTGTAAATATCTTAATTTCGCCTTCATATTTCAGAGAGAGTTTTGCTGGATATATGATCCTTGGTTGGCAGTTTTTCTCCTTCAGTGTTCTGTATATGTCGTCCCATTCCCTTCTTGCCTGCATGGTTTCTGCTGAGTAGTCAGAACATATTCTTATTGATTCTCCCTTGAAGGAAACCTTTCTTTTCTCCCTGGCTGCTTTTAAAATTTTCTGTTTATCTTTGGTTTTGGTGAGTTTGATGATAATATGTCTTGGTGTTTTTCTTTTTGTATCAATCTTAAATGGGGTTCGATGAGCATCTTGGATAGATATCCTTTCGTCTTTCATGATGTCAGGGAAGTTTTCTGTCAGAAGTTCTTCAACTATTTTCTCTGTGTTTTCTGTCCCCCCTCCCTGTTCTGGGACTCCAATCACCCGCAGGTTATCCTTCTTGATAGAGTCCCACATAATTCTTAGGGTTTCTTCATTTTTTTTAATTCTTTTATCTGATTTTTTTTCAGCTATGTTGGTGTTGATTCCCTGGTCCTCCAGATGTCCCAGTCTGCATTCTAATTGCTCGAGTCTGCTCCTCTGACTTCCTAGTGTGTTGTCTAATTCTGTTATTTTATTGTTAATCTTTTGGATTTCTACATGTTGTCTCTCTATGGATTTTTGCAACTTATTAATTTTTCCAGTATGTTCTTGAATAATCTTTTTGAGTTCTTCAACAGTTTTATCAGTGTGTTCCTTGGCTTTTTCTGCAGATATCCTAATTTCATTTGTGATATCATTAAGCATTCTGTAAATTAGTTTTTTATATTCTGTATCTGATAATTCCAAAATTGTATCTTCATTTGGGAAAGATTTTGATTCTTTTGTTTGGGGGGTTGGAGAAGCTGTCACGGTCTGCTTCTTTAAGTGGTTTGATATGGATTGTTGTCTCCGAGCCATCACTGGGAAACTAGTTTTTCCAGAAAATCCGCTAAAAAAAAAACTGCAGTCAGATCCCTATCAGAGTTCTCCCTCTGGCTCAGGCTATTCAGATGTTAATGAAGCCGCCTGGGGAGGGTGGGGGAGGGAACAGAGAGATAGGAGAGTAGCACCTCAGAATATAGCCAGAGTTGCTTGTCTTGCTTGGAATGACTGTTATATGTGAGATTCCCGCGGGTGCGTCGCCTATGTGTGCTGGCTGTGTGGAGATTGCCCCCAGGGGGTCTGGCCTGCTGGAGTCACGGTCAGATCCTCCGCTTCCAGCCCCACGCCCAGCGTCAAGGCTCCCCTACTGGGACGGTGCACTCTCAACTCCAAAATCAGTCGCTGCCTCCCGGGGACTTCTCGTCTCTCCAGCCGTGTGGCCGTGCCGCCCCCGTGAACCAGGTGGGCCCCCTCCCGGGGTTAGTTCAGATGGGTGGAGTAGCTCCCCGTGCTTGTGCCGCGACCGAGTGTCCCGGCTGGAACGCTGTTCTCCCCACTCCAATACCAGTCGCTGCCTCCCGGGGACTTCTCCTACCGGCTGCGTCCCACGCCGCCCGCGCGACCCGGCTGGTCCCCTTCCCGGGGTTAGTTCAGGGGGTGGAGCAACTCTCCGTGTTTATGGCGTACCTGTGTGCAGTCCAAATCCCTGCGGGACGGTTCTCCGCCTCGGATGCTGCTCTTTCTGCTCCAAGATCAGTCACTGCCTCCCGGGGACTTCTTCTACCGGCTGCGTCCCACGCCGCCCGTGGAACCGGCTGGTCCCTCTCCCGGGGTTAGTTCAGGGGGGTGGAGCAGGTCTCTGTGCTTGTGCCGTACCTGACTGGTACTCTGGCTCCAGGCTCTGGAAACTATCGCTGCTTCCCCGTATTAGTTCGTTCTCCGTCTCTAAATCTGTGTTTGTTGTTCAGGGTTCGTAGATTGTTATGTATGTGATCGATTCACTTGTTTTTCCGTGTCTTTGTTGTAAGAGGGATCCGAGGTAACGTCTGCCTAGTCCGCCATCTTGGCTCCGCCCCTCCATTTCATTTTTGATGATTTCCAGTTTTCCAAGAGTCATACTTCGTACATTCCACATTCTGATTATTAATGGATGTTTGCAGCTATTTCTTCTCATTTTGAGTCAGGTCACATTAGCAATTGAAGATCCCGAAAGCCTGGCTCCATCCATGTCATTAAGGTCGACTCTACTTTGAGGAGGCAGCTCTTCCCCAGTCATATTATGAGTGTCTTCCAACCTGAGGAACTCATCTTCCAGCACTATAGCAGACAATGTTCCTCTGCTATTCATAACGTTTTCACTGGACAGTTTTTTCAGAAGTTGATTTCCAGGTCCTTCTAGTCTTTCTTAGTCTGGAAGCTCCACTGAAACCTATCCACCATGGGTGACCCTGCTGGTATTTGAAATATCAGTGGCATAGCTTCCAGGATCACAGCAACATGCAAGCCACAACAGAATGATAAACTGACAGACAAATAAGGTATGTTGTAGTAGTTTTCCTAATTCACTAAACTTTGTTCTTGGAGCTAAAGGTTTACAGCAACATCAGACATCTCCATGGCTGGGCAACTCTTGGGCTGCTTACTTTTTTACTTATGCTGTAAGAAGACCTTCTAAATTTGGAGGTAACAGTCAAAATTAAAAGGTAATAGCCATGGATATAATAAAAATAAAGATTAAGATGTCTTTGCTGATTGGAGTAGTTATGTGTGCTCATTAGAGAATTTAAACATCAGAAAAATATATATGGAGAGTAAAAGTCCCCATATTCTTATTAATTTTTTTCAAAAATAGTTTCTAAAACTTCCTAATACATTTAATTTGGCAGTGATGGGAATACATTTAACGACAAGGAAAACATGAGAATAAATGAAATGCATTTGGGGAATTTCAGGAGTTGAGAAATTGTTTCAAAATAGATTGTAAATAGAAATTAGCAAAATGAAATCAAGTTAGAAACTATGCATAGGAAAACTCCTACTTGGTGAGCTCTTGTTATTATTAGAGATAGTGAGTTAAGTTGGAAAAACCACAGAAGACATTTGAACTGCACAAAATTCTGGAGAATTGGAAAAAAACTGAAAGTATTCCTCAAAAAATAATCTCACTTTGATCTTAATAAATGAGATTTAGTGACCTAACTTATTTGACCTACAAGTTAGAGAATAGGTGTTTATACATTCCTGAAGAGGAGAGTCTTTTATAGGTTAACAAATATGAGAATGTTTCTCAATCCCTTTTGTTTTAGCTCTGGGCTGCCTCGTTCTCAATAGGATCCAAAGAGAGCGTGATTTCTTCAGCAGCATAGTTAAATTTTATCTTAAAAAGAAAAAACCCAACAACAATAACTTAAACTTATTGTTGTCTAGGTTTTTTGGATGTGAATAAATGATTGGGCAGGCAGTAGCTTGGGGGAGGATAAATTTTGAGGTCTTTTTCAATACCGTTTTAAATTTCTCTAAATACTAATTTGAAACCTGTCTTCTTTGGTAGTTAATGTGACCTATTGGTCAGGGGTACTTTTTATCGTGCATGTAGCTGGGGAAGTGGGAACAGAGGAGTGTCTTTCTCTTTTCTGGTTATTTAAAACTTTTTGTATCCCTCATGGAATCAAATAGGGAGAATCCAGGAAAAAAATATACCTTTGTTCCCTATGTTCACCGTGCTTAAGGTTAGTGAATCCAGATTATGTGATTTTTATATTGGGTTTAAAAATAGCTATTATATTTACAATAAGGTCAGTATTTAAATATGGGATATTCGTATTTATTAATGTTTGGCCTTTACTTTGGTTATTTAGGTGTATATGTCACCAGAGGTCTTCTAATAGGGAATAACAAAGGAACTGTTGTTGTTCTTGTTAGGTGCCATCAAGTCGGTTTCAATGCCTTGCGACCTTATGTACAGCCAAAAAGAAAAACTCATTGCTGTCTAGTAGATTCCGACTCAAAGTGACCCTATAAAACAGAGTAGAACTGCCCCATAGAGTTTCTAAGGAACTCCTGATGGATTTGAACTGCCGACCTTTTGGTTAGCAGCCATAGCACTTAACCACTTAACCAGGGTTTCCCTATGTACAACAGGAACTATAAATGTATTTATATGAACAGATATTAGGGGTCCAATGGACAAGCCCAAGAAAAGTTTGTGTTTTTGTTGTTAGGTGCCTTGAAGTCGGTTCCAACTCCCAGTGACCCAGTGTACAACACAACAGAACACTACCCAGTGCTGTGCCATTATCACAAGCATTACTATGTTTGAGCCCATTGTTGCAGCCACTGTGTCAATCCATCTGTCGAGGATCTTCCACTTTTTTGCTGACCCTCTGCCTTACCAAGCATGATGTCCTTCTCCAGAGACTGGTCCCTCCTGCTAACATGTCCAAAGTATGTGAGACGTAGTCTCGCCATCCTCGCTTCCAAGGAGCACTCTGGCTATATTACTTCCACTTGTTCATTCTTCTTGCAGTCCATGGTGTATTCAATATTCTTCCACAACACCATAATTCAAAGTCATCAATTCTTCTTCAGTCTTCCTTATTCATTGTCCAGCTTTTCCATTCATATGAGACGATTGAAAATATCATGGCTTGGGTCAGGCACACCTTAGTCCTCAAAAGTGACATCTTTGCTTTTGAATACTTTGAAGAAATCTTTTGCAGCAGATTTGTCCGGTGCAATACACTGTTTGATTTTTTGACTGCTTCCATAAGCGTTGATTGTGGATTCGAAAAAATGAAATATTTGACAACTTCATTATTTTCTCCATTTATCATGATGTTGCTTATCGTCCCATTTGTGAGGATTTTTTTTTTATGTTGAGGTATAATCCTTACTGAAGGCTGTAGTCTTTGATCTTCATCAGTAAGTGCTTCAAGTTCTCTTTGCTTTCAGCAAGCAAGTTGTGTCATTTGCATATCGAAGGTTGTTAATGAGTCTTCCACCACTCCTCATGCACATTCTTCTTCATATAGTTCAGCTTCTTGGATTATATGCTCAGCATTCAGGTTGAATAAACCTGCACCCATTGGTGTCAAGTCGGTTCTGACTCATAGCGACCCTATAGGACCGAGTAGAACTGCCCCATAGGTTTCCAGGAAGCGGCTAGTGAATTCAAACTGCCAACCTTTTGGTTCGCAGCCGAAGTCTTTTCCACTGAACACCAGGGCTCCAACAGATTGAATAAGTATGGTGAAAGGATACAACCCTGACACACACCATGCCTGATTTTAAACTATGCAGTATCCCCTTGTTCTGTTCAAACACCTGCCTCTTGGCCTATGTACAGGTTCTGCATGAGCATAATTAAGTGTTTTGGAATTCCCATCCTTCAAAATGTTATCTATTTGTTATGGTTCACACAGTTGAATACCTTTGCCTTGTCAATAAAACTCAGGTAAACATCCTACTGGTATTCTCTACTTTCAACCGAGATCCATCTGACATCAGCAGTGATATCCCTTGTTGCACATCCTCTTCTGAATCCGGCTTGAATTTCTGGCAGTTGCCTGATGATGTAGTACTGCTACCCCTTTTGAAATATCTTCAACAAAATTTTACTTCTGTGTGATATTAATGATATTATTCCATAATTTCTAGTCCGTTGGATCACCTTTCTTTGGAATGGCACATGTTTGCATCTCTTCCAGTTGGTTGACCAGGTAGCTATCTTCCAAATTTCTTGGCGTAAGCAAGTGACCACCTCCAGTGCTGCATTCATTTGTTGAAACATCTCAATTGTTATTCCATCACTTCTTGAAGCCTTGTTTTTCGCCAATGCTTTCAGTGCAGCTTGTATTTCTTCCTTCAACGCCATGGTTTTTTCAACATGTGCTACCTCCTAAAATGGTTGTATGTCGACCAATTTTTTTTGGTACAGTGACTGTGTATTCCTTCCATCTTCTTTTGATACTGCCTGATTCATTCAATATTTTGTCCATAGAATCCTTCAGTATTGCACTCGGGGCTTGAATTTTTTCTTCAGTTCTTTCGGCTTGAAAAATGCCAAGTGCATTCTTCACTTTTGGTTTTCTTGCTCCAGGTCTTTGCACATTTCATTGTAATACTTTGTCTTCTTCAGCCGCACTTTGAAATCTTCTGTTCAGCACTTTTACTTTATTATTTCTTCCTTCTGCTCTAGCTACTCTGCGTTCAAGAGCAAGTTTCAGAGTCTCTGCTGACATACAGTTTCATCTTTTATTTTTTTCTGTCTTTTTAATGACCTCTTGGTTTTTCATGTATGGTGTCTTAATGTCATCCTTCAGCTTGTCTGGCCTTTGGTTGTGTTCTATGCATCACATCTATTGTTGAGATGGTCTCTAAATTAAGGTGGGATATACTTGAGGTCATACTTTGGCTCTCTTTGACTTGTTTTAATTTTCTTCAACTTCAACATAAACTTTTATATGAACAATTTTTGGTCCAGTCTGTAGTCGGTCCCTGGCCTTGTTTTGACTGATGATATTGAACTTTTCCATAGTCTGTTTCCACAGATGTAGTCGATTTGATTCTTGTGTTTTCCATCTGGTGAGGTTCAGTGTATAGTCACTGTTTATGTTGTTGAAAAAAGGTTTCTGCAGTGAGTAAGTCATTATTATTGCAAAATTCTGTCATGGAATCTTTGGTGTCATTTCTATCACGAAAGCCTTGTTTTCCAACTACCGATCCTTGTTCATTGTTTCCAACTTTTGCTTGTCAGTCACCAGTAATTAGCAATGCATCTTTGATTGCATATTTGATCCATTTCAAACTGAAACGTTCTTTTGTTGATTAATGCCACACCATTCCTCTTCAATTTGTCATTCCTGGCGTAGTAGGCCATATGATTGATTCAAAATGGGCCAATACCTTGGAAACCCTGGTGGCGTAGTGGTTAAGTGCTATGGATGCTAACCAACAGGTTGGCAGTTCAAATCCGCCAGGAGCTCCTTGGAAACTCTAATGGGCAGTTCTACCATGTCCTATAGGGTCGCTATGACTCGGAATCGACTCGACGGCACTGGGGGTTTTTAATACCTAGGATATCGATGTTTATGTATTCCATTTCAATTTGGAAAACTTCCAATTTTCCTAGATTCATATTTCTCTCATTTCATGTTCTGATTATTAATGGATGTTTGTAGCTGTTTCTTCCCATTTTGAGTCATGCAGCATCAGCATATGAAGGTCCCGAAAGCTGGACTCCATCCACGTCATTAAGGTTGGCTCTACTTTGAGGAGGCAGTTCTTCCCCAGTTTTTGTTTTGTTTTGTTTTGTTTTGAGTGCCTTACAACCTGAAGGGCTTCTCTGTGACATTGTATCAGACAGTGTTCCACTAGTATGCATAAGGGTTTCACTGGCCAGTGTTTTCAGAAGTAGACGACCAGGTCTTCCTAGTCTGTGTTATTCTAGAAGCTCCTCTTAAATCTGTACAACATGGTTACCCTGCTGGTATTTGAAATACTGGTGGCATAGGGAAGGTTTTACAGTTTTAATATTACAGTCATGCATCGCTTATCATCCAGGATGTGTTGTGTGAAATAGTACCTTATGTTATTGGTATGTTGTGCGAACACCATATTATATACTGTACAGAGTTCACCTCGAGGCGTGGCTGGTGAAAGTGATCTTCATTCCTAGCAGAGAGCACATTCCTCTCTTCAAGTGCGTTTCACAGACCATTGTCCCATGAGTCAGTTGGACCCCAAAGGAGAGGCTGAGATCTTGATATTTGGGCAGTTCTATTACCAGAAGGATGTTGCCAAGATGATCATGAACTAGGCCGACTATTACTGCCGGCTATCACAGGGAAGGGCTCCGTCCTGGAGGCTGGCGTCCAGCAAGCTTCAGAGGCAGTCCCGGAGGCTGGCACTCAGCAGGCCTCGGATGCTGCACAGATCTGGATTATCAAGCTTTGAAGATAGTTCATGCCCCAGGGTGGGATCCATGCAAAGCTTAAAGTGGAAGCCCTATCTTGAATCGTGTTCTTACAAGCCCTGCTTCTCCTCATGTTAAGAATGATGGGGTGGAGTTTTTTTTTTTCTTTGCCTGTGTTGAATGTTTTCAAATAAGAATTTGAAAGAGTTCTAATAATCGAGTTTCAAAAAAAAAATGAGACCACAGACATTGCCCAAATGGACGTTATGCAGCACATGACTGTACTTTTCTATTCTCAGCCTAAGGCCTAGAGAATTTGATAATATTTATATATAATTAGGAACTGTGATATAGGGGAAGATCATAGAGCTGGTAGTAGAAGATTCATCACCAATAAGCTCTGTGACAATGGGCCACTCACCTAACTACTGTTTTCTAATGTCCTCATCTGAAAAATGGATGAATCTGTGACAGACTTTTAATGAGGATAACATAATCAATGCAATAGTACTTTGAAAAGTTAAGAGTATGATATAATCATAGATTATGATAAAAGTATTAATTACGAAAATGATCATGTGCAAGGCCTTTTTAGATGGAATGTATTAGCACCATCTAGTGGATATGTAATGAATTTTATGATAAACCCAGTGCCGTCGATACCAAAACCCCGTCGATAGCAAGTATAAAACTATACAGAAGACACTTTAATACAGATAACACTTTAGAGTTGTAGGAGCTCTTATAAATCATCTATTTCAGTAATTAAAAAACTGTGTTCTGTGGCTCCCTCACTTCTGCCGGAGAGCTTCAGGATTCCCTTTAAGAGAAGGTGGAAGCTTATGCACAGTTCTCCAAGATCTCCAGTTAGGCTTTAATCAGTTTCTTATATAATATGTTCCTGTAAGGTTTTGTATGAAAAAAAAAATACCTGTTTACAAAAAGTTTGCAAATGACTTATCTAGGCCAACCTCATCTTAGTACAGATAAGGAAATAGAACTTTATCAAGCTTAAGAGATTTGTTCAAGGACATGTGGCTGGGTCAGTAGATCTCCAGTCATTTTGGCGTAGACTTTTTCCATAGGTCAGTAGTGATGTTCCATCTTTCATTCCTGATTTTAGGAATTTGAGTCTTCTCTTTCTCTCTCACTTTCTCTCCTTTTTTTTTTCAGACATTCTAGCAAAGGGTTTGTCAATTTGTCAATCTTTTAAAGGTCCAACTTTTGGTTTTGTTGATACCTTTTATTGTTTTTTAATTGTATATTTGTTTCCACTCTTATCTAAAGATTTCTTTCCTCTGCTTGCTTTGGGTTTAGTTTGTTCTTCCAGTTTTCTAAAGTGAAAGGTTAAGATGCTGATATTTATGGCTATAAGTTTCCCTCCAGGTACTACTATAGCTGTATCCAATAAGTTTTGGTATGTTTCATTTTCCTTTTCATTAAACTCAAATTATTTTCTAAATTTACTTGTGATTTTTTTCTTCGACCCATTTGTTATTTAGGACTATATTGTTTAATTTCCTCATATTTGTTAATTTCCCAAGTTTCTTTTTTGTTGTTGTTTTCCCATGCCTGGTAACCACTGAGAAACTTTAGTCTCTATACATTTGCCTCTTACTGTCTTGTTATATAAGTGAGTGTCTTAGTTATCTAGTACTGCTATAACAGAAATACCACAAGCAGATGGCTTTAAGAAATAGAAATTTATTCTCTCACAGTTTAGGAGGCTAGAAGTCTGAATATAGGGCACTGGCTCTAGGGGAAGACTTTCCCTCTATTGGCTCTGGTAGGTGGCCCTTATTTCTTGGCTTTTTAAAATAATTTTTATTGTGCTTTAAGTGAAAGTTTACAAATCAAGTCAGTCTCTCACACAAAAACCCGTATACACCTTGCTACACACTCCCAATTACTCTCCCCCTAATGAGACAGCCTGCTCTCTCCCTCCACTCTCTCTTTTCGTGTCCTTTTTGCCAGCTTCTAACCCCCTCCACCCTCTCATCTCCTCTCCAGGCAGGAGATGCCAACATAGTCTCAAGTGTCCACCTGATCCAAGAAGCTCATTCCTCACCAGCATCCCTCTCCAACCCATTATCCAGTCCAATCCATGTCTGAAGAGTTGGCTTCGGGAATGGTTCCTGTCCTGGGCCAACAGAAGGTCTGGGGGCCATGACCACCGGGGTCCTTCTAGTCTCAGTCAGACCATTAAGTCTGGTTATGAGAATTTGGTGTCTGCATCCCACTGCTCTCCTGCTCCCTCAGGGGTTCTCTGTTGTGTTCCCTGTCAGGGCAGTCATCAGTTGTAGCCAGGCACCATCTAGTTCTTCTGGTCTCAGGATGATGTAGTCGCTGGTTCATGTAGCCTTTTCTGTCTCTTGGGCTCGTAATTGCCTTGTGTCCTTGGTGCTCTTCATTCTCCTTTGATCCAGGTGGGTTGAGACCAATTGGTGCATCTTAGATGGCTGCTTGCTAGCATTTAAGACCCCAGATGCCACTCTTCAAGGTGGGATGCAGAATGTTTTCTTAGTAGATTTTATTATGCCAATTGACTTAGATGTCCCCTGAAACCATGGTCCCCAGACCCCTGCCCCTGCTACACTGGCCTTCGAAGCATTCAGTTTATTCAGGAAACTTCTTTGATTTTGGTTTAGTCCAATTGTGCTGACTTCCCCTGTATTGTGTGCTGTTTTTCCCTTCACCTAAAGTAGTTCTTATCTACTAATTAGTGAATGCCCCTCTCTCACCCTCCCTACCTCCGCCTTCTCGTAACCACAAAAGAATGTTTTCTTCTCAGTTTAAACTATTTCTCAAGTTCTTATAATAGTGGCCTTATACAATATTTGTCCTTTTGCAACTGACTAATTTCACTCAGCATAATGCCTTCCAGGTTCCTTCCTGTTATGAAATGTTTCACAGATTCCTCACTGTTCTTTATCAATGCGTAGCATTCCATTGTGTGAATATACCATAATTTATTTATCCATTCATCCGTTGATGGGCACTTTGGTTGCTTCCATATTTCTTGGCTTTTTGGTGATCTTCATGTTGTATGGAATCTACCTTCTCCGATTTCTGCTTTGCTTGCTTGTTTAATCTCTTTTATAACGCGAAAGAGATTGATTCAAGATACAACCTACACTAATCCTACCTCATTAACGTAACAAAGACAGCTCATTCCCTAATGGGATTGTAACCACAGGCATAGAGGTTAGAATTTACAACACATATTTTTGAGGGACAAAATTCAGTCCATAACTGTGGGGTCATACAATATTTGTCCTTTTGTAATTGGCCTATTTCACTCAGCATAACGTCTTCAGGCTCCGTCCTTATCAGAGCATGTGTGAAGACTTCATTTCTCCTACTGGGTGAGTAGTATTCCATTGTATGTATGTACCACATTTTGTTTATCCATTAATCCTTTGATGGGCATTTAGGTTGTTTCCACCTTTTGGCTCTTCTGAATAGTGCTGCAGTGAACATTGGTGTACAACTCTCTGAGTCTCTGCTTTGAAGTCTTTTGGGTATATACTTAGGAGTGGAATTGCTAGGTCATGTGATAGTTCTATTTTTAGTTTTTTGAGAACCCACCACACTGTTTTCAACAACTGCTGTACCGTTTGGCATTACCACATGCAATAGATAAGGGCTACAATTTCTCCACATCCTTGCCAACATTTATTTTCTGTTTTTTTAATTTATTTATTGTATCTTAACTATCCAAGTTGGAACGAAATGTTATCCCATCGTGCTTATGATTTGCATGTCTCTGATGGCTAATGATGTTGAAACATCTTTTCATGTGTTTGGTAGCGATTTGATTATCCTCTTTGGTGAAATATCTATTCAGGTCCTTGGCCCATTTTTTCATTGGGTTATTTGTCTTTTTATTGTTGTCAAAGTTTTA
Source organism: Loxodonta africana (assembly GCF_030014295.1). Classification (NCBI taxonomy): domain Eukaryota; kingdom Metazoa; phylum Chordata; class Mammalia; order Proboscidea; family Elephantidae; genus Loxodonta; species Loxodonta africana. The sequence continues at coordinate 80,077,830 of NC_087369.1, read as the reverse complement.
CATATATTTTGGTTGTTAGATTCTTGCTGCATATATGGTTTCCGAAGATATTCTCCCAGTTGGTAGTTTGTCTTTTCACATCTTTTGGTAAGGCCTTTTGATGAACAAAAGTTTTTAATTTATACAAGGACCTATTTATTTTGTCTTTTGCTGTTTGTGCTTTTGTTATTATATTATTAGATAATCCATTGTTGCAAGCTAGGCATGATAGCATTGCTTCTGTATTTTCTTGTAGGTATTTAGTGGTTTTAGTTTGCACATTTAGGTCCTTAATCCATTTTGAATTTGATTTTGTATATGATGTGAGGTATGGATCCTATTTCTTTTTTCTGTATGTCGAAATCCAGTTTTCCCAGCACCACTTATTGCAGAGACTCTTCTTTCCCCTTTGAATGGACTTAGCACCCTTGTCTGACTATAGATGTGTGAGTTTATTTCTGGACTTTCAATTCTATTCCATTGGTCTGTGTGTCTATTGTTATAAAAGTACCAGGCTGTTTTGATTACTGTAGCTGTATAATATGTTTCAAAATCAGGAAATGTGAGTCCTTCTACTATGTTCTTCTCTTTCTATAATGCTTTAGCTATTCGGGGCCTCTTGCCATTTCATATAAAGTTGAGGATTGGTTTTTCTGTTTCTGTAAAGAAAGCTATTGGAATTTTGATCAGGATTGTGTTGACTCTGTAGATCACTTTGAATAGTATGGACTTTTAACAATATCAAGTCTTCCAATCCTGTTGTTGTTGTTGTTAGGTGCCGTCAAGACAGTTCCAACTCATAACGACCCTATGCACAACAGAACGAAATACTGCCCGGTCCTGAGCCATCCTTACAATCGTTTTGCTTGAGCTCATTGTTGCAGCCACTGTGTCAATCCACCTTGTTGAGGGTCTTCCTCTTTTCCACTGACGCTGTACTCTGCCAAGCATGATGTCCTCCAGGGACTGATCCCTCCTGACAACATGTTCAAAGTATGTAAGATGCAGTCTCCCCATCTTTGCTTCTAAGGACCATTCTGATTGTACTTCTTCTAAGACAGATTTGTTCATTGTTTTGGCAGTCCATGGTATATTCAATATTCTTCACCAACACAATTCAAAGGTGTCAGTTCTTCTTTGGTCTTCCTTATTCATTGTCCAGCTTTCACATGCATATGATGCGATTGAAAATACCGTGGCTTGGATCAGGTGCACCTTAGTCTTCAAGGTGACATCTTTGCTCTTCAACACTTTAAAGAGGTCCTTTACAGCAGATTTACCCAATGCAATGCTTCTTTTAATTTATTAACTGCTGCTTCCATGGCTGTTGATTGTGGATCCAAGTAAAATGAAATCCTTGACAACTTCAATCTTTTCTCCGTTTATGTGATGTTGCTCATTGGTCCAGTTGTGAGGATTTTTGTTTTCTTTATGTTGAGGTGCAATCCCTACTGAAGGCTGTGGTCTTTGATCTTCATTAGTAAGTGCTTTAAGTCCTCTTCACTTTCAGCAACCAAGGTTGTGTCATCTGCATAACGCAGGTTGTTAATGAATCTTCCTCCAATCCTGATGCCCCATTCCTCTTCATATAGTCCCAGCTTCTCGTATTATTTGTTCACCATACAGATTGAATAGGTATGGTGAAAGAATACAACCCTGACGCATACCTTTCCTCACTTCAAACCAATCAGTATCCTCTTGTTCTGTCCGAACAACTGCCTCTTGATCTATGTAAAGTTTCCTCATGAGCACAATTAAGTGTTCTGGAATTCCCATCCTTCTCAACATTATCCATAATTTGTTATGATCCACACAGTCAAATGCCTTTGCATAGTCAATAAAACACAGGTAAACATCCTTCTGGTATTCTCTGCTTTCAGCCAGGATCCATCCGACATCAGCAATGATATCTCTGGTTCCACATCCTCTTCTTAAGCCTGCCTGAATTTCTGGCAGTTCCCTGTCAATATACTGCTGCAGCCGTTTTTGAATGATCTTCAGCAAAATTTTGCTTGCTTGTGATATTAATGATATTGTTCTATAATTTCCACATTGGGTTGGATCACCTTTCTTGGGAATAGGCATAAATATGGATCTCTTCCAGTCAGTTGGCTAGGAAGCTGTCTTCCATATTTCTTGGCATAGACGAGTGAGCACCTTCAGGGTTGCATCTGTTTGTTTAAACATCTCAATTGATATTCCATCAATTCTTGGAGCCTTGTTTTTCGCCAGTGCCTTCAGAGCAGCTTGGACTTGTACCATCGTTTCCTGATCATATGCCACTTCTTGAAATAGTTGAACATCGACTAATTCTTTTTGGTATAATGACTCTGTGTGTTCCTTCCATCTTCTTTTGATGCTTCCTGCGTTGTTTAATATTTTCTCCATAGAATCCTTCACTAATGCAACTCGAGGCTTGAGTTTTTTCTTCAGTTCTTTCAGTTTGAGAAACGCTGAGCGTGTTCTTCCTTTTTGGTTTTCCATCTCCAGCTCTTTGCACATGTCATTGTAATACTTTACTTTGTCTTCTTGAGAGACCCTGTGAAACCTTCTATTCAGTTCCTGTACTTCATCAATTCTTCCTTTTGCTTTAGCTGCTTGATGTTCGAGAGCAAGTTTCAGAGTCTCCTCTGACATCCATTTTGGGCTTTTCTTTCTTTCCTGTCTTTTCAGTGACCTCTTGCTTTCTTCATGGATGATGTCCTTGATGTCATTCCACAGCTCCTCTCGTCTTTGGTCACTAGTGTTAAATGCATCAAATCTGTTCTTCAGATGGTCTCTAAATTCAGGTGGGATATATTCAAGGTCATATTTTGGTTCTCTTGAACTTGCCCTGATTTTCTTCAGTTTCAGCTTGAACTTGCATATGAACAATTGATGGTCTGTTCCACAGTCAGCCCCGGCCTTGTTCTGACTGATGATATTGAGCTTTTCCATCGTCTCTTTCCATAGACATAGTCAATTTGATTTCTGTGTGTTCCATCTGGCGAGGTCCATGTGTATAGTCGCCGTTTATGTTGGTGAAAGAAGGTATTTGCAATGAAGAAGTCGTTGGTCTCGCAAAATCCTATCATGCGATCTCCGGCATTGTTTCTGTCACCAAGGCCATATTTTCCAACTACTGATCCTTGTTCTTTGTTTCCAACTTTTGCATTCCAATCACCAGTAATTATCAGTGCATCTTGATTGCACGTTCAATCAATATCAGACTGTAACAGCTGAGAAAAATCTTATATTTCTTCATCTTTGGCCCTAGTGGTTGGTGCCTAAATTTGAATAATCATCGTATTAACTGGTCTTCCTTGTAGGTATATGGATATTATCCTATCACTGGCAGCGTTGTACTTCAGGATAGATTTTGAAACGTTCTTTTTGACGATGAATGCAACACCATTCCTCTTCAAGTTGTCATTCCCAGCATGGTAGACTATATGATTGTCCGATTCAAAATGGCCATTACAAGTCCATTTCAGCTCACTAATGCCTAGGATATCAATGTCTATGCTTTCCATTTCATTTTTGACAGTTTCTAATTTTCCTAGATTCGTACTTCGTATATTTCAGGCTCCGATTATTAATGGATGTTTGCAGCCGATTCTTCTCATTTTGAGTCTTGCCACATCAGCAATTCAAGGTCCCGAAAGCTTTACTCCATCCTCATCATTAAGGTTGACTCTACTTTGAGGAGGCAGCTCTTCCCCAGTCATCTTTTGAGTGCCTTCCAACCTGGGGGGCTCATCTTTCAGCAGTATATCAGACAATGTTCTGCTGCTATTCATAAGGTTTTCACTGGCTAATGCTTTTCAGAAGTAGACTGCTGGGTCCTTCTTCCTAGTCTTAGTCTGGAATCTCGGCTGAAACCTGTCCTCCATGGGTGACCCTGCTAGTACCTGAATAATGGTGGCATAGCTTCCAGCATCACAGCAACATGCAAGCCCCCACAGTATGACAAACTGACAGACACGTGGGGGTTCCAATCCTAGAATATGGAAAATCTTCCATTTATTTAAGTCTTCTTTAATGTCTTTCAGCAGTGTTTTATAATTTTCATTGAATGTGTCGTTCACATCCCTGGTTAAATTTATTCCTATGTGTTTTATTCTCTTAGATGCTATTGCAAAAGGAATTTCCCTTTCAGATTTCTCATTGCTGGTGTATAGACACTCAACTGATTTTTGTCTGTTGATCTTGTACCCTGCGACTTTGCTAAATTTCTTTATTAACCGTAGAAATTCTTTTTGTGGACCCTTGGGGATTTCTATATATAGGATCATATCATCTATGAATATAGATTATCTTACTTCTTTTCTAATGTGAATGCCTTTTATTTCTTTTTTGTGTCTTATTGCTCTGGTTAGGACTTCTAATACAATATTGAATAGAAGTCATGAGAATGGGTACCCTTGTCATGTTCCCGATTTCAAGGTGAAATCTTTCAGTCTTTCTCCATCAAGTACAATGTTGGCTGCTGGGTTTTTATATATGCCCTGAATCATATTGAGCCATTTCCCTTCTATTCCAATCTTCTTGAAGGTTGTTATCAAGAAAAGGTGTTGAATTTTATCAAATGCTTTTTGTGCATCCACAGAGATGATTATGTTGTTCTTTTCCTTTGTTCTATTGATATGGTGTATTGCATTGATTGATTTTCTAATGTTGAGCCATTCCTGCATTTTTGGAATAAATCCCACTTGGGAAGAAAATTAGAGCAAGTTCACGAGAGCCAAAATATGACCTTGACTATATCCCACCTGAATTTAGAGACCATATCAAGGACAGATTTGGCGTGTTGAACACTGATGACCAAAGACCAGACAAGTTGTGGAATGACATCAAGGACATCATACATGAAGAAAGCAAGGGATCATTAAAAAGACAGGAAGGAAAGACCAAAATGGATGTCAGACGGGACTCTGAAACTTGCTCTTGAATCCCGAGTACCTGAAGTGAAAGGAAAAAAAAAAAAGAAGAAAAGTGCTAAACAGAAGATTTCAAAGGACTGCTCAAGAAAAAGTAAAGTATTACAACGACATGTGCAAAGATCTGGGGTTAGAAAACAAAAAGGAAAGAACAGACTAGGCATTTCTCAAGCTGAAAGAACTGAAGAAAAAATTCAAGCCTCAAGTTGCGTACTGAGTGTCACAGGAAACATCAAAAGAACATGGAAGGTATACACAGAGTCACTGTACCAAAAATAATTGGTCAACATTCAGCCATTTCAGGAGGTAGCATATGATCAAGAACTGAAGGAAGTCCAAGCTGCCCTGAAGACACTGGTGCAAAAGAAGTTTCCAGGAATTGTCAGAATACCAACTGAGATGTTTCAACAAAGGGATGCAGCACTGAAAGTTCTCACTCATCTCTACCATGAAATTTGGAAAACAGATAACTGGCCTACCAACTGGTTGTTGTTGTTAGGTGCTGTCAGGTAGATTCCAACTCATAGAGACCCTATGTACAACAGCATGAAACACTGCCTGGTCCTGCGCCATCCTCACAATCATTGTTATGCTTAAGCCCATTGTTGTAGCCACTGTGTCAATCCCTCTCGTTGAGGGTCTTCCTCTTTTTCACTGACGCTCTGCTTTACCAAGCATGATATTCTTCCCCAGGGACTGATCCCTCCTGATAACATATCAGAAGGATGTGAGACGTAGTCTCACCGTTCTTGCTTCTAATGAGCATTCTGTCTGTATTTCTTCCAAGGCAGATTTGTTCATTTTTCTGGCAGTGTGTGGAAATTATTGAGCAATACCATTAATATCACATGCAAGTAAAATTTTGCTGCATATTATTCAAAAGTGGCTGCAGCAGTTTATCAACAGGGAACTGCCAGATATTCAAGCCAAATTCAGAAGAGGACATGGAGCAAGGGGCATCATTGTTCATGTCAGATCGATCTTGGCTGAAAGCAGAGAATACCAGAAAGATGTTTAGCTGTGTTTTATTGACTATGCAAAGGCATTCGACTGTGTGGATCACAACAAATTGTGAATAACATTGCGAAGAATGGGAATTCCAGAACACTTAATTGTGCTCATGAGGAACCTGTGCATAGGCTAAGAGGCAGGCGTTTGAACAGAACAAGGGGATACCGAGTAGTTCAATGTCAGGAAAGGTGTGCATCAGACTTGTATCCTTTCACTATACTTATTCAATCTGTATGGTGAACAAATAACCCGAGAAGCTGGACCATATAAAGAAGAACGAGGCATCAGGATTGGAGAAAGAATCATTGACAATTTGTGTTATATAGATGACACAGCCTTGCTTGCAGAAAGTGAGGAGGACTTGAAGCACTTACTGATGAAGATCAAAGACTACAGCCTTCAGTATGGATTACACCTCAACATAAAGAAAACAGACATCTTCACAATCCTGGACCAATAAGCAATGTCATGATAAATGGAGAAAAGATTGAAGTTGTCAAGGATTTCATTTTACTTGGATCCACAATCAACACATGGAAGCAGCAGTCAAGAAATCATAGGACACATTGTGTTTGGCAAATCTGCTGCAAAAGACCTTTTTGAAGTGTTCAAAAGCAAAGATGTCACTTTAAGGACTAAGATGTGCCTGACCCAAGCCTTGGTGTATTTAACCGCCTCATATGCATGCCAAACTGGACAATGAATAAGAAAGACCGAAGAAGAATTGATGCCTTTGAATTATGCGGTTGGCAAGAAATATTGAATATACCCTGGATTGCCAAAAGAAGGAACAATTCTGCCTTTAAAAGAGTACAGTCAAAATGCTTTTTAGAGGTGAGGATGGCATGACTTAGTCTTACATACTTTGGACATGCTATGAGGAGGGATCAGTCCCTGGAGAAGGACATCATGCTTGATAAAGTAGATGTTGTTGTTGTTGTTGTTAGGTGCCGTCAATTTGGTTTCAACTCATAATGACCTACGTACAAAAGAAAGAAATACTACCCAGTGGTGCACCATCCTCAGGATCGTTGTTATACTTGAGTCCATTGCAACCACTGTGTCAATTCATCTCTGAGGATTTTTCTTTTTTTCACTGACCCTCTTTACCTCTACTTTACTTTACAAGGGAGTTGCCTTGGAGTGACCTAGATTGAATATAAGTGGACTTTCTGGCAAGGCTCGTGGTCTTTTGCTCATTCTGTATTCTGCAGATGGCTCCTGTTCTTCTGACCTCTGGTTCTTGGGACTTGAGCTAGCAGATTACCTGCACTCTTGCCTGCCGATCCTGAGATTTGTCCATGTTTGCAGCCTGTGAGCAAGAGCCCTGCCGTGTTGACCTGCTGATGTTGGATTTGCCATCCCCTGCAGCCACATGAATCAGGAGATGCTTCTATTCTGATTCACACACTTGGCACATTCCATCCTCTACAACTGCCTGAGCCGTTTCCTGGATATGAATCTCTCTATATATATATTTATACATTTTACTAGTTTTGCTTTTCTATAGAACCCAGACTAAGACAGTGCTTAAATTTGAATAATAGTTGTATTAACTGGTCTTCTTGTAGGCATATGCTCATTATCCTATCACTGATAATGTTGTACTTCAGGATAAAAATAGATCTTGAAAATGTTCTTTTTGATGATGAATGTGATGCCATTCCTCTTTGTCATTCTCAGCATAATAGACTATACAGTTGCCCATTTCCAAATGGCCAATACCAGTCCATTTCAGTTCATTAATGCCTAGGATATAGACCTTTAAGAGTTCCATTTCATTTTTTACACCTTCAAATTTTCCTAGATTCATGGTTCATACTTTCCACATTCCAAAAGTGCTGGTTGCAGCACTTTCTCGTCATTTTAAGTTTTGCCACATCAGTAAATGAAGGTCCCAGAAGCTTTACTGAATCCATGTCATTAAGGTTGACTCTACTTTGAAGAGGCAACTCTTCCCCCGTCGTATTTTGAGTGCCTTCCAAACTGAGGGGCTCATCATTCGGCACTATATCAGGTTGTGTTCTGATGCTGTTCATAGAGTTTTCACTGGCCAATTTTTCTTAAATAGACTGCCAGGTCCTTCTTCCTAGTCTGCGTTAGTCTGGAAGGATTGCTGAAACCTGCCTTCCATGGATGACCCTGCTAGTATTTGAAATACTGATGGCATAGCTTCCAGCATCATAAAAAAAAAAAAAAAAGCACCACACAATTCAATCTTTAATATTTATTATTTCTTTTCTTTCTGCTAGCTTGGAGTTTAATTTGCTCTTTTTTTTCCTATTCCTTAGTGTGCACAATTAGGTTATTGATTTGAAATCTTTTTTTAATATAGGTGTTTACAGCTATAAATTCCCCTCTAAGCACTGCCTTAGCTGCATCCTGTAAGTTTTTTGTTTAATTTTTATTGTGCTTTAAGTGAAAGTTTACAAGTCAAGTCAGTCTCTCATACAAAAATTTATATACACCTTGCTATTATACCCCTAATTGCTTTCCCCCTAATGACACAGCCCACTCTTTCCCTCCACGTGCTCTCTTCGTGTCCATTCTGCCAGCTTCAGACCTCCTCTGCCCTCTCATCTCCCCTCCATATAGCAGATGCCAACATAGTCTCAAGTGTCTACTTGATCCAAGAAGCTCATTCTTCACCAGCATCTTTTTCTCTCCCATTGCCCAGTCCAATCCCTGTCCGAAGAGTTGGCTTTGGGAATGGTTCCTGTCTTGGGCTAACAGAAGGTCTGGGGGCCAAGACCACTGGGATCCTTCTGGTCTCAGTCAGACCATTAAATCTGGTCTTTTTACGAGAGTTTGGGGTCTGCATCCCACTGCTCTCCTGCTCCCTCAGGGGTTCTCTGTTGTGTTCCCCGTCAGGGCAGTCATCAGTTGTAGCCGGGCACCATCTAGTTCTTCTGGTCTCAGGATGATGTAGTCTCTGGTTTATGTGACCTTTTCTGTCTCTTGGGCCCATAATTACCTTGTGTCTTTGGTGTTCTTGATTCTCCTTTGCTCCAGGTGAATTGAGACCAATTGATGCATCTTAGATGGCAGCTTGCTAGCATTTAAGACCTCAGACGCCACTCTCCAGAGTGGGAGGCAGAATGTTTTCTTAACAGATTTTATTATGCCAGTTGACTTAGATGTCCCCTGATACCATGGTCCCCAAGCCCCTGCCCTTGCTACACTGGCTTTCGAAGCATTCAGGTTATTCAGGAAACTTCTTTTCTTTTGGTTTAGTCAAGTTATGCTGACTTCACCTGTATTTTGTGTTCTCTTTCCCTTCACCTAAAGTAGTTCTTATCTACTATCCAATTAGTGAATGCTCCTCCTCCTCCCTCCCTCCCTCCCCCCCTCATAACCGTTAAAGAATATTCTCTTCTCTGTTGAAACTATTTCTCGAGTTCTTATAATAGTGGTCTTATACAATATTTGGAAAACCTGGTGGCGTCGTGGTTAAGTGCTACAACTGCTAACCAAGAGGTTGGCAGCTCAAATCTTCCAGGTGCTTCTTGGAAACTCTGTGGGGTCAGTTCTACTCTGTCCTATAGGTTTGCTATGTGTTGGAATCGACTTGATGGTAGTGGGTTTGGTTTTTTGGTTTATACAATAATTGTCCTTTTGAAACTAATTTCACTTAGCATAATGCCTTCCAGATTCCTCCATGTTATGAAATGTTTCACGGATTCATCATTGTTCTTTATTGATGCATAGTATTCCATTGTGTGAATATACCATAATTTATTTATCCATTCATCTGTTGATGGGCACCTTGATTGCTTCCATGTTTTTGCTATTGTAAACAGTGCTGCAATAAACATGGGTGTGCATATATCTGTTCGTGTAAAGGCTCTTATTTCTCTAGGATATATTCCAAGGAGTGGGATTGCTGGATCGTATGGTAGTTCTATTTCTTGCTTTTTAAGGAATGGCCAAATCAATTTTCAAAGTGGTTGTACCATTTTACATTCCCACCAGCAGTGTATAAGTATTCCAGTCTCTCCAACATTTAGTATTTTGTGTTTTTTGGATTAATTGCAGCCTTGTTGGAGTGAGATGGAATGTCATTGTAGTTTTGATTTGCATTTCTCTAATGGCTAATGATTTTGAGCATTTGCTCATGTATCTGTTAGCTACCTGAATGTCTTCTTTAGGGAAGTGTCTCTTCATATCTTTTGCCCATTTTTTAATTGGGTTATTTGTCTTTTTGTAGTTGAGTTTTTGCAGTATCATGTAGATTTTAGACATCAGATGCTGATTGGAAATGTCATAGCTAAAAACTTTTTCCCAGTCTGTAGGTAGTCTTTTTACTCTTCTGGTTTTGTTTTTTGGTGAAGTCTTTGGATGAGCATAGGTGTTTGATTTTTAGAAGCTCCCAGTTATCTAGTTTTTCTTCTGCATTGTTAGTAATGTTTTGTATACTGTTTATGCCGTGTACTCAGGCTCCTAGTGTTGTCTCTATTTTTTCTTCCATGATCTTTATCATTTTAGATTTTATATTTAGGTCTTTGATCCATTTTGAGTTCGTTTTTGTGCTTGGTGTGAGCTATGGGTCTTGTTTCATTTTTTGCACATGGATATCCAGTTCTGCTAGCACCATTTGTTAAAAAGACTTTCATTTCCCCATTTAACTAATTTGGGGTCTTAGTCAAGTATTAACTGCTCATATGTGGATGGATTTGTATCTGCGTTCTCAATTCTGTTCCACTGGTCTATGTATCTGTTGTACCAGTACCAGGGTGTTTTAACTACTGTGGCGGTATAATAGGTTCTAAAATCAGGTAGAGTGAGGCCTCCCACTTTGTTCTTTTTCAGTAATGCTTTATTTATTCGGGACATCTTTGCCTTCCATATGAAATTGGTGATTTGTTTCTCAATTTGATTAAAAAATGTCATTGGAATTTGGATCAGAATTGCATGAAACCTGTAGATTGCTTTGGGTAGATTAGACATTTTTACAATGTTAAGTCTTCCTATCCATGAGCAAGGTATGTTTTTCCACTTATGTAGGCCTCTCTTGGTTTCTTGCCGAAGTTTTTTGTAGTTTTATTTGTATAAGTCTTTTACATCTCTGGTAAGATTTATCCCTAAGTGTTTTATCTTCTTGGGGCCTACTGAAAATGGTATTGATTTGGTGATTTCGTCTTCGATGTTCTTTTTGTTGGTGTAGAGTAATCCAACTGATTTTTGCATGTTTATCTTGTATCCTGTTACTCTGATGAACTCTTCTATTAGTTTCAGTAGTTTTCTGGAGGATTCTTTAGGGTTTTGTGTATAAGATCATATCATCTGCAAACAGAGATACTTTTACTTCTTCCTTGCCAATCTGGATGCCCTTTATTTCCTTATCTAGCCTAATTGCTCTGGCTAGGACTTCCAGCACAATGTTGAATAAGAGCGGTGATGAAGGGCATCCTTGTCTGGTTCCTGATCTCAAGGGGAATGCTTTCAGGCTCTCTCCATTAAGGGTGATGTTGGCTATTGGCTTTGTATAAATGCCCTTTATTATGTTGAGGAATTTTCCTTCTATTCTTACTTTGCTCAGAGTTTTTTTTTTTTTATCATGAATGGATGTTGAACTTTGCGAAATGCCTTTTCTGCATAAATTGATAAAATCATGTGATTCTTGCCTTTTGTTTTATTTATACGATGGATTACTTTAATTATTTTTCTAATGTTGAATCATCCCTGCATATACCAAAAACCAAAACCCAGTGCTGTCAAGTTGATTCTGACTTGTAGCAACCCTATTGGACAGAATAGAACTGCCCCATAGAGCTTCCAAGGAGCGCCTGGCACCATCCCTGCATAAAAAAACCTGCTATAAATTCCACTTGGTCATGGTGAATTATTTTTTTGATATGTTGTTGAATTCTATTGGCTAGAATTTTGTTGAGGAGTTTTGCATCTAAGTTCATGAGGGATATAGGTCTGTATTTTTCTTTCTTTTTTTTTTTTTTTTTTTTGGTGCCTGAAATACCTTCAGTAGTAGTGGTGTTAACTCTTTTCTGAAAGTTTTGTAGAACTCTGCAGTGAAGCCGTCCAAGCCAGGGCTTTTTTTTGTTGTTGTTTTGGGGAGTTTTTTGGTTACGTTTTCAATCTCTTATTTTGTTATGTTTCTATTTAGTTGTTCTACCTCTGTTTGTGTTAGTTTAGGTAGGTAGTGTGTTTCTAGGAATTCATCCATTTCTTCTAGGTTTTCAAATTTGTTAGAGTATAATTTTTCATAGTAATCTGATATGATTCTTTTAATTTCAGTTGAGTCTGCTGTAATATCACCCATCTCATTTATTATTTGGGTTATTTGCTTCCTCTCCTGTTTTTCTTTTGTCAATTTGGCCAATGGTTTATCAATTTTGTTGGTTGTTTCAAAGAACCAGCTTTTGATCTCATTTATTCTTTCAATCATTTTTCTGTTTTCGATTTCATTGAATTCTGCTTTATTTTTTATTATTTGCTTTCTTCTGGTGCCTGTGGGTTTCTTTTTTTGCTCTCTTTCTATTTATTCAAGTTGTAGGGATAATTCTTTGATTTTGGCCCATTCTTCTTTTTGTATGTGTGCATTTATTGATACAAATTGACCTGTGAGCGCTGCTTTCGCTATGTCCCAAAGGTTCTGGTAAGAAGTGTTTTCATTCTCATTGGATTCTATGAATTTCTTTATTCCATCCTTAATGTCTTCTGTAATCCAGTCTTTTTTGAACAGAGTATTGTTCTGTTTCCAAGTTTTTTATTTCTTTTCCCTGCTTTTTTTGTTATTGATTTCTACTTTTATGGCCTTATGGTCAGACAAGTTGCTTTGTTATATTTCAATATTTTGGATTCTGCTAAGGCTTGCTTTATGACCTAATATGTGGTCTATTCTGGAGAATGTTCCACGTGCACTAGAAAAGAAAGTACACTTGGCTGCTGTTGGGTGGGGTGTTCTGTATATGTCTATGAGGTCAAGTTGGTTGATTGTGGCATTTAGATCTTCCGTGTCTTTATTGAGCTTCTTTCTGGGTGTCCTGTCCTTCACCGAAAGTGGTTTGTTAAAGTCTGCTACTATTATTGTGGAGCTGTCTATCTCACTTTTCAATGCTGATAGAGTTTGTTTTATGTATCTTGAAGCCCTGTCATTGGGTGCATAAATATTTAATACGGTTATATCTTCCTGGTATAAAAATATTGTCCCTTTAATCATTATATAGTGTCTTTCATTATCCATTATGATGGATTTATCTTAAAGTCTATTTTGGCAGAAATTAATATTGCCACTCCTGTTCTTTTTTGATTGTTGTTTGCTTGATGTATATTTTTCCATCCTTTGAGTCTTTGTTTGTGTCTCTAAGGTGTGTCTCTTGTAGGCAGCATATAGACGGATGATGTTTTTTAATCTGTTCTGCCCCTCTGTCTTTTTATTGGTGGATTTAGTCCATTTACGTGCAGAATAATTGTGGATACCTATGAATTTAGTGCTATCATTTTGATGTCTTTTTTGTGTGTTGTTGGTAGTTTCTTTTTCCCACTTAATTTTTTGTGCTGAGTAGGTTATCTTTGTATATTGTGTTTTCCTCCTATTCGTTGTTGATTTTGTTTCTGCTGTGTCTATTTTTTTCTTGTATCTTATTTTGATGTGTAGGATAGTTTGTCTGCAGTGTGGTTATCTTAATCTTTACCCCTGTTTTTCTAAATTTAAACCTAACTTTTATTTCTTTGTATCGCCTTGTCTTCCACTCCATATGTAAGATCTATGACTACATTTCTTAGTCCCTCTTTACTAACGATGTCTTCTTTTACATAATAACATTGTTGTTTCCCTGTTTTTAGCTTTTTTAATGTTGATTTATTTTTGTGATCGCCCTGTCTGGTTTGACATGTGATTGTTCTCTCCGGTGTTCTAGTCTTGGGTTGATACCTGATATTATTGATTTTCTAACCAAAGAACGCCCTGTAGTATTTCTTGTAGTTTTGGTTTGGATTTTACGAATTCCCTAAACTTCTTTTTGCCTGGAAATGTCCTAATTTCACCTTTACATTTGAGAGTTTTACTGGATATTTAATTCTTGGCTGGCAACTTTTTTTCCTTCAATCCTTTATATAAGTCATCCCATTGCCTTTTTGCCTGCGTGGTTTCTGCCGAATAGTCTGAGCTTATTCTTATTGAGCGTCTTTTTTAGGTGACTTTTCGTTTATCCCTAGCTGCTCTTAAAATTTACTCTTTACCTTTGGTTTTGGCAACTTTGATTATAATATGTCTTGGTGACTTTCTTTTAAAATCTACCTTATGTGGAGATCCATGGGCATCTTGGATAGATATCTTCTCATCTTTCACAATATCTGGGAGTTTTCTGCCCAGAAGCCTTCAACAATTCCCTCTGTATTTTCTGTTATCCCTCCCTGTTCTGGTATTTCAATCACTCATAGGTTATTTCTCTTGATAGAGTCCCACATGATTCTTGAAGTTTCTTCACTTTTTAAAAATTCTTTTATCTGATTTTTCTTCAAATATATTGGTGGCAAGTGCTTTATCTTCAAGTTCACACTTTCTGCCTTCCTCTTGCTCATTTCTGCTCCTCTGACTTTCTACTGAGTTGTCCAATTCTGTAATTTTATTGTTATTCTTCTCTATTTCTGTTTGGTGTCTGCCTTTGGATTTTTCCAGCTTATTAAGTTTTTCATTACGTTCCTGAATAACCTTTTGAATTTCTTCAACTGCTTTATCTGTGTGTTCCTTGGCTTGTTCTGCGTATTGCCTGATTTCCTTCCTGATGTCTTGAAGGGTTCTGTATATTAATCTTTTGTATTCTGCGTCTGGTCAATATTCTGCATCCAGTAATTCCAGAAAAGCACTTTCATCTAGAAGATCCCTTGATTCTCTGTTTTGAGAGCTTGTTGAGGCAATCATGGTCTGTTTCTTTATGTGACTTGATATCGACTGTTGTCTCTGAGCCGTCTATAAGTTATTTTATTAGTTTATTTTATTTTTGCTTACTGTATCATAGCTTCTTGCTTTGTTTCATTTTGATATGTCCACGTTTGTTGCTTGAGTGAGCTAACCTGATTATTTTCGACTTTGGAGTACTGATGTCCTGTCCCCAAATGGCTAGAGTTGTTATCAGGTATATCAGTACAGGAGTCCATTCACTTTTCTTGTACGAATTCAGGTCAGGTGTCCGGGTAGCTGATCATCGAGTGTGTGATACAGGCCCTGTCTTATGGTCTAAGAGGGGCAGGGGTGATTGGTGTAGGTACCGGTATCTGGTTGCATCAGTGGATCATGCTTTGAACCACGCAGGGGGCTGAGAATCGTCCCTCAAATGCCTCTGAGGAAAGCATGTCCCTCTTCCCTCGAGCATACAGGTGGATGTGTTCTGCAGACGGTCCGTGGGCACCCAATATTTTTGGCTGTAAGGAATGAGAGGTACCAGTTATCCTTGGACCCCTGTCACGGGTGGCCGGGTGACCTGAATGGAGCCACCAGTCCTTAGGCCTCCGATGTGGGTAGGTGAGGACCCTGTTTAATAGGCAAATGGTGTCAAACATCAAACACCCACCTCTCCATTGCACAGCTGAAACAGTAGTAGTCTGCCAACAAGGGCCTTTTCTCCTGAGGTAGGCCCACACAGGTCCATGCAGAGGTGAAAGGTACTCAAAGTCCAAGGAACTTTTATGTATGGACAGGAGCTGTTTCTGTCCTGATCTCCCCCGTTTAGTAGAGCTGGCAAATTATCTTTTCCCCCAACTGCAAATTTATTCCTTCTCTAAGGCTGGGAGGATGGCTCTTGGTGCTCAACAGGGCCTATCTCAGGCCCTTGGATATCCACAGCCGCTGAAGCCGGCTTGGGGGCAGGTGTGGCAGCAAAATATATGCAAGTACTTAGCTTTTGCAGAGAGCTTCATTCTTCTCTGTTTCTGGAGGTGTGAGTAGGCTGTTGGCTGGCTGCTTCTTCCTGAGGAAACTGCGGCCAAACGCTAGTATCAGCCTGCCGCAGCCGCTCCTGGGAATGGTGCCTAAGGGTTCCCGGCAGTTTAGGTCCAGTAACTCGTTGCAGCTTCTGAACCGTCTCTTCCTCCCTCTGCCGCTCAGTTTGCTTTCTAAGTTTGCCTTTAATTTTCAGGGCTCATAAATATACTTGTTTCACTTGTTTTTGGGGGTCTTTGTTGTAAGAGTGCTCCCCAGAAGCACCTGTCTATTCCTCCATCTTGGCAGCACCTCTCCATCCTGTAAGTTTTGATATGTTGTGTTGTTATTTTCATTTGCCTCAAGCTATTTTCTTATTTCCTTTTTTACTTCTTTGGCTCATTGGTTTTTTAAGAGTATGTTGTTTAATTTCCACAGATTTGTGAGTTTTTCAGTTTTCCTTATTTCTAGTTTTATTCCACTGTTATCAAGAAAGACACTTTGTATTATTTCACTTATCCTAAATATGTTAAGACTTGTTTTGTGGCCAAAATATGGTCTTTCTTAAAAATTGCCTGTGTTTATTTCAGAACAATGTGTATTCTGCTGATGTTGAATGGAGTGTTCTATGTATGTCTCTTAGGTCTAATTGGGTTACAGTGTTATTCTTTATTTTTCCTTGTTGATCTTCTGTCTGGTCATTCTGTCCATTATTGAAAGTGAGGCATTAAGGTCTACAAGTATTGTAAAACTGCCTATTTCTTCTTAACTTTCTGTCAATGTTTTCTTTATGTATTTTGGGGCTCTGTTGTTAAGTGCATATATTTTTAAAATTTGTGTAATTTCTTGATGGATTGAACCTTACATAAAGATATACTATCCTTATCTTTTGTAACCTTATTTTTACTAAAATCTATTCTGTCTGGTAATGATTTAGCCACCTCAGCTCTCTTTCGTTTACTATTTTCATGGAATATCTTATTTATCCTTTTACTTTCAATCTTTTTTTGTCTTTCTATTTCAAGTGAGTCTTTTGTAGACACACGTATGTACATCATTTTTTTAATCCATTTTGCCAATATCTGCCTTTTAATTGGATGCTTTAATCCATTTACATTCAAAATAATTACTGAGAAGGAAAGATTTACTTCTGCCATTTTGATATTTGTTTTCTGTTTGTCTTATATGTTTTTTTTTTCTTCAATTCTTCTACTACCTTTTTTTGTAGTGTAGTATTTTGATTCCCTTGTTCCTTTTGTGTTTATTTTTTAGGTTGTTTTCCTTAGTGGTTTCATGTTAATATCTTAAATTTACAAGAACATAGTTTGTATAATACCAGTGTAGTTTCAATATTACAAAACACTCTGATCCCATACATCTGTTCCTCCCCCTTTATATTGTTTTTGTTGCAGTCTACATCTTTGTATATTGTGTGGCCATTAACTTAGATTTATAATTATTGCTCAGTGCTTTTGTCTTTTAAATCATATAAGAAAAAAAAGAGTTATAAAGCATAAGTACAATAATATTGGCTTTCATATTTACCTTTGTAGTAACCTTTACCTATCTTCTTTATATCTTTATATGGTTTTGATTTACTATCTAGTGTCTTTTCATTTCAGCCTGAAAGACTCCCATTAGTATTTCTTTTAAGGCAGGTCTGCTAGTAATGAACTCCCTTATCACTGATTTATCTGGTAATATCTTAATTTCTTGTTCATTATTGAAGGAGAGTTTTGCCAGATATAGCATTCCTTTTTTTTTTAAATTGTGCTTTAGGTGAAAATTTAGATTACAAATCAGTTTCTTATTCAAAAATTTATACATAAATTGTTTTGTGACATTAGTTGTAATCCCCAGAATATATCAGCACTCTTCCCCTTTCCACCCCAGGTTTCCCATATCCATTCATTTAGTTTTCCTGTCCCTTGCTGCCTTCTCGTCTTTGCTTTTGGGCAGGTGTTGCCCATTTGGTTTTACATACTTGCTTGAAATAAGAAGTATGTTCATAACATGTGTTATTATTTGTTTTATAGGCCTGTTTAATCTTTGGCTGAAAGATGGACTTCCAGAGTGGCTTCAGGTCTGAATTAGCAGGGTGTCTGGAGGCCATTGTCTTGGGAATTTCTCCAGTCTCTGTCAGAGCAATAATACTGGTCTTTTTTTGTGAATGTTAATTTTGTTCTGTATTTTCCTCCCATTTTTTCCAGGACACTCTCTTGTGATCCCTGTCGGAATGATCTTTGGTGGTTGCTGGCACCACCTAGTTCTTCTGTATTCAGGCTGGTGGAGGCTGTGGTTCATGTGATCCATTAGTTCTTTGGACCAATACTTTCCTTGTGTCTTTGTTTTTTTTTCCTTCTGCTTTGCTCTGGACAGGATGAGAACAGTAGATGTATCTTAGATGGCCACTGGCAAGCTTTAAATACCCCAGACACTACTTAACAAAGTAGAATATAAAACATTTTCTTTATGAACTATATTATGCCAGTTAAGCTAGATGTCCCCCAAGACTATGGTCCGCACCCTTCAGCCCCAATAACTCAGTCCCTCAAGGTGTTTGGATGAGTCTGTGAAGCTTCTATGACTTTGCCTTGGTCCAGTTGTGCCGACTTTCCTTATGTTGTGTGTTGTCTTTCACTTCACCAAACTTAACAATTGTCTACTACCTAGTTAGTGATTTCCCCTCCCCAACCCTCATGTACCTCGTAACAATCAAATATTGCTTTTTCTGTGTGTAAACCTTTTCTTGGGTTTTTATAAAAGTAGGCTCATACAATAGTTTTCCTTTTGTGATTGACTTATTTCACTCAGCATAATGCTCTCCAGATTCATCCACATCGTGAAACGTTTCTCGCATTCATCATTGTTCTTTATCATTTTTGCATAGTATTCCATCATGTGTATGTACTGTAATTTGTTTATCCATTCATCTGTTTTGTTGATGAGCACTTAGGTTGTTTCCAACTTTTTGCTATTGTGAATAATGCTGCAGTGAACATGGGTGTGCATATGTCTATTCATGTGATGGTTCTTATTTTTCTAGGATATGTTTCTAGGAGTGGGATTGCTGGATTGTATGGTATTTCTATTTCTAGCTTTTTAAGTAGGCACCATCTCATTTTCCGTAGTGGTTATACCATTCTCCTTTCCCACCAGCAATACATAAATGTTCCAGTCTCCTCAGAACCTCTCCAAAATTTGTTATTTTCTGATTCGTGCCAGTAATGTCAAGGTGAGATGGTGTCTCTTTGTAATTTTGATTTGCATTTCTTTAACAGCTAATGATTGTGAACATTTCCTCATACTTCTGTTAGCTGCCTGAATGTCCTCTGTGGAGTAGTATGTGTTTATATTTTTTGCCCATTTTTTAATTTGATTATTTGTGTTTTTGTTGTTGAGGTGTTGAAGTATTTTATAGATTTTAGAGATTAGACTGTTGTCAGATATGTTGTAGCCCAAATTTTTTTCCCAGTCTGTAGGTTCTCTTTTTACTCTTTTGGTGAAGTCTTTTGATAAGCATAAGTGTTTAATTTGTAGGAGCTCCCAGTTATCTAATTTATCCTCTGGTGTTTGTGAATTGTTAGTGATTGTTTGTATTGTGTTTATGCCATGTATTAGGGCACCTAGCATTGTCTTTATTTTTTCTTCCATGATCTTTATTATCTTAGGTTTTATATTTAGGTCTTTGATCCATTTTGAGTTAATTTCTGTGTATGGTGTGAGGTTTGGGTCACGTTTCTTTCTTTCTTTTTTTTTTCTTTTAACAGAATGAACATACAGTTTTTCCAGCACCATTTGTTAGAAAGGTTGTCTTTTCCCCATTTAATCCCATTTAATGGACTTTGGTCCTTTGTAAAAAATCAGCTGAGTGTATATCTGGGTTCTCGATTCTGTTCCATTGGTCTCTGTGTATGTCATTGTACCAGTTCCAGGCTGTTTCAACTACCCTGGCTATACAGTAGGTGCTGTGATCAGATAGTGTTAGACCTCCTACTTTGCAATTTTTCTTAAGATGCTTTGCTTAACTGAGGTCTCTTTACTTTCTTTATAAGGTTGGTGATTAATCTTTCCATGCCATTAAACAATGCTGTTGAAATTTGGATTGGGATTGCATTATATCTGTAGATCATTTTGACGTCATCATCATTTACAGATTGACATCTGTTTCCTTGTTTTAAGTTATTTGCTTTGTTTTATTATTGAGTGTTCTTTACCAGGTTGGTATCTGGCTGATGCTGTTCTGTGTCCTTGACTTTAGCTGTTGTCTGATGTTGTTGATGCTCTAACCAAAGAACTCCCTTTAATATTTCGTGTAAGTTTGGTTTGGTTTTTCCCTTAATTTCTGTTTGCCTGTAAATATCCTACTGTGCCATCATAGCTGAGAGTTTACAGGATGTATTATTCTTGGCTGGCAGGTTTTTTTTTTTTTTTGTCTTTGTAGGCTTTATATATGTCATCCTATTGCTTCTTGCTTGCATGGTTTCTGCCCAGTAGCCTGCACAGTTTTGCCAAGTAGTCAGAGCTTAATCTTATTGTTTCCCCTTTGTAAGTGATTTTTTTTTCTTGAGCTGCTCTCAGAATTCTTTGTCTTTGGTTTTGGCAAGCGCAATTATGATATGTCTTGGTGGCTTTCTTTTGGAGTCTATCATATATGGGGTTGGATGACCTTTTTGGATCATCAGTTTTTCGTTGTTCAAGACATTTGGGAAGCTTTCTTCCAACAAATCTGCAGCATTCTTCTCTATGATTTTCATTTTTTTACTCCTTCTCTGGAACTCTGAGCGCAAGCAAATTTTGGTCTTGAGTGTGTCCCACATAATTATTAGGTTTCCTTAATTTTTCTTCAAACAAGATGGCGTCTGTGAGTTTGTCTTCAATCTCATTGATTTTGTCTTCCATTATTTCAAGTTTGTTCCTAAAACCTTCTATTGCTTTGTCCATTTCTAAAATTTTGTTGTCTATCTTTTGGATTTCTAGTTGCTGGTTTTGTATGATTTCTAATTGTTTATTTATTTCCTCTTTTTAAAAAAATTTTTCCTGAATTCTTCTATTGCTTTGCCTGTGTGTTCCTTGATTTTGTCTTCCCCCCACCTTGGTTTTATCTGTGTTTTCCTTGATCTGTTTCCTAATCTCTTGCTGAATGCTAAATATTACTCTTTTGAATTCCATATCAGGTAGTTCCAGTGCCTTTTTCTTCTTTCAGATGGTTATCTGATTATTTTGGTCACTTGTTGCAGTCATCTTATCCTGCTTTTTTTTATGTTTTGGTATTGCCTGCTGTCTCCAAGACATGAAGTGTTTTCTTTATTGATTTTATATTAATTTGTTTCATCCTGCTTTTTCGTTTTCTTTGATATGTGACAGTGGGCAAGTCAGGTGTACTGTGCTGCTTGTTCCTTTGTGGGCACGATACCTCTCACCACCTTATCTGGGTGGGCAGAGCAGCCGCAGGCTGGGCCAGCCTCCTTCACTGTACACTGGTTGGTAAGGTGGCTTAGGGCAGATTTAGGGGGCACTGTCTGCCTCCTGGTGTTGTTCTAACGGTGGGGTAGCATTAGCAGCCCCTTGCCAGATGGGCAGGGGTGTTGAATGGGAGGGGTATGGGTTCACTTCCCACCACACAGCAACTTGTTGAGTGGTGGGAGGGGAGGGGTAGTTCAGGTCCTGTATGGTAGTGGGCATGAGTGCTGGGGGTGCCCTAGCCATGGTGGCACATCATGTGTCTGTGGAAAGGGGATGAGGTGGCATATGCGGTTAGGCAGAAGAACGAAAGAAAAGAGAGAGAAAGAAAGAAAATGGAAAAGAGAAAAAAAGGCAATGTCACAGGAACCACTGGGTAGGGGTGGTGCGAACCTGGGTTTGGTGGGAAGAAGGGGATGAACTGTACAGAGTTAAGTGGGAGGGAGAAAGAAAAGAAGGAAAGAAATAGAAAAGAAAAAGAAATAGAAAAAATGGTAGCTCATTGGGAGCCGGTGGGTGAGGGCAGGGTGGACCTGGGGCAGTGGCAAGCCAGAGTGCTGGTGGCACTCTATGCGTGGCAGCACTGCAGGGCTGGTTGGAAGGGTGGGTAGGTGGTATACAAGGCTAGGTAGGAGGGAAAAAGAAGAGTAAGGAAGGAAAATAGAAAAAACAAATCATGGCATGGTGGGGGCCAGCGAGTGAAGCCAGGCCGAAGTCATGGGCTGGTGGGAAGGGAAGGGAGGTGGTTTACAGGGCTAGGTGGGAGGGAAAAAGACAAGAAAGAAAACACACAGAAAAGAAAGAAAAAATGGCATAGCAGGAGCCAGTGGTTGGGGACAGGGCAGACCTGAGGAATCAGTGGGCTGCTGGCTCTCTAGCCATAGCAGCTCAGTGGGTGCCAGCAGGAGTGGGGAGGAGAGGTAGTGTATGAGGTTAGGTGTGAGGAAGAAAGAAATGGAAGAAAGAGAAAAGATGATGTCATGGTGGGGGTCAGTGAGTGGGAGAAGACCTGGGGGGCTAGTAGGAAGGGAGGGAAGGTGGTGTACAGAGCTAGGTAGGAGGGAGAAAGAAAAAAAGAAGAAAAAATAGTGGCACTGCATGAACCAGCAGATTGGGTCTGGGTAAACCTGGAGCAGCAGTGGGCCAGTGGCTCTCTAGATGTGGCTTCATGTCAGGGCATGGCTGCAAGGGTGGGGAGGTGGTGTATGGTGCCATGTTGGAGGGAGAGAGAAAAGAAAGAAAGAGGAAAAAAGAAAAACTGGCACAATGTGGACCAGTGAGTGAGGTTGGGCCAGATCCGGGGGCTAGATGGAAGAGAGAGGAGGTGGTGTATGGGGCTAGTAGGCAGGGCAAAAGAAAAGAAAAAAAAGGAGAAAAAATGGCAGTGTGTTGAGGGTTGGTGTTTGGAGTTGGGGCTTTTCTGGGGCAATGGCAGGTCAGCGGCAGGGGGGATGTGGGAAGGTGGGGCGGGTGGCATACTGGGGTAGGTGGGAGGGAGAAAGAGAAGGAAGAAAAAAAAATAGTGGCGTGATGGTGGTGGCAAGCTGTCCTGGGGGGCCAGTTGAGGGGTAGGTGGTACATGGGGCTAGGTGGGAGGGAGAAGGAAGAGAAAGAAAAGAAAGAAAAAATGTTGGTGTGGCGGGAGCCAACAAGAAGTGGGAAAGTGGCCTTCAGGGCTAGGTGGGAGGCAGAAAGAAAAGGAAGAAAGAAAAAAAAAACTGAGTGGTGGGAGGGGGTGAAACAGGCCTGGAGATGGAAGGGGACTGGTATTGTTGACCCTGGTGGTGGTGCCTGCTGGGATGGGGGGCTTCTTCTACTCATCAGAGGGGTGAGGGATGGGAAAGTGTGTTTCTCTTGTGCTCTGTCCCTAGTCGAGAGCTTCGTGAAGTTGCCTTCCCATACTCCCTGTTCAGGGTTGTTGCTGTCTGTGTTTCAAGATGGCGATGCTGTGTCATGTCGGTTGGCAGGGGACTTCCTCTCCGTATCTATCCTTGTTCTGTTTTCTATCAGTTTTTTCTTCCATTAGGTGTTTGATCTAATTCTTTATCCCTTCATTTGTTGCTCAGGTTTGCAGGACTGACACTTCTATCTGTTTTATTTAGTTTTCTGGGTCTTTGTTGCAGAGACGGCATGATGCATCTGTCTAAGGGTGCCATGTTGGTTCCACCTCCCAGATGTATTATTCTTGGTTGACAATTTTTTTCTTTCAGCACTTTACATATTTCATACCACTGCCTTCAAGTCTCTATGGTTTCTGATGAGAAAACAGCTGTTAATTGTATCTTGGGTTTCTTATACATTATGAGTTGCTCCTTTCTTGCTACTTTCAAACTATTTCTTTTTCTTTCTCTTTTGATAATTTGAATGCAATGCGTCTAGGTATGGATCTCTTTGAGACTTTCCTCCTTGAAGATCGTCAAACTTCTTGAATGTGTAGATTCATGCCTTTCATCAAATTTTGGATATTTTCATCCATTACCATATTTTTTTGTAAATAACTTGCGCACTCTCCATTTGTTGGTTGACCACATCCTCTTCCCACAAAGTAATTTCATAATCACGCTATGCTAATTTTTTTCTTTTTTTTACAGCAACAAATGGGCATAGCACACTTATAAAAATACCTCTCCTGGGGAGTGTGTGGTTGGCAAACAGATGTAGAACACACATGTTTTTTTGTGTAAAAATATGGCATTCCTTCAAATATTCTTTCTGCCCCTTTCTGTCTCTTGTTATTCTGTGTTACCCATGATGCATATGTTGGACTGCCTGATAGTGTCTCAGAGGTCCCTTAAGCTCTGTTCACTTTTTCTTCCTTCTTTTTCCTTTGTGCTCCTCAGACCAGGTAATTTCAGTTGTCCTGTATACAAGTTCACTGTTTCTTTCTTCTGCTTGCTCAGATCTGCTGCTCAACCCCTCTAGTGAAAATCTCATTTCAGTTATTGTACTTTTTAGATCCACAGTTCTATTATGTTTTCTATAATTTCTGTCTCTTTGTTGATATTCTTTTTCCTCATACATTTTCCTGGTTTCCTTTATTTCTTTGTTCATGGCTCTTTTAGTTTTTTAAGCATAATTAAGGCACTTGATTTGAAGTCCTTGTCTAGTAAGTCCAGTGTCTGGTCTTCAGAGACAAGTTCTGTCAACTTACTTATTTTGAATAGGCCATACTTTTTATGCTGTCTGTTTTTTTTTATTGCTATTGAAAAGTGGGCATTTGAATATTAAAATGTGGCGACTCTGGGAATCAGATTCTTTCTTTTCCTCAAGATTTGCTGTTTTTGATTGTTGATGCCTGTAGTCATCTGTTTCGTGACTTTTTCAAACTGTCACCTGTCCTGTGTGGTTACTGAAGTCTCTGTTTCTTTATCTTGTGTTCAGCCAATGTTTTGACAGAAATTTCCCTGAACATCAAGAGAGTTATTTTTTTTTTTGCTTCATCATTCATTTGATTGCTATAAACCTTTGACTGTTTTCCAGAGTTATGACAAAGTTGATTCTAACAGTTTCTGCTTATTTTTTGATATTTCTGTGGATGGACAGGTATTTGGAGTTGCCTACTCTGTTATTTTGCTGATGTCACTTCATACTTTTTTACTCTGTGTTCTTTAGATTGCATAATCTATTGATTTAAATTCAAGTTTGCTTATTCTTTCTTCTGCCTGCTCAATTTTAGTGTTGAAACCGTCTAGTGAATTTTTCATTTCAATTATTGTACTTTTCAACTCCAAAACTTCCATTTGGTTCTTTTTAATAAGTTTATCTCTTAGTTGATACACTCCTATTTTCTACTTGATCAGCCATTTTTATTATATCTTCCTTTAATTCTTTAACCATAGTTTCTTTTAGCTCTTTGAACATATTTTAATAGTTGCTTTGAAGTCTTTTTCTACTAAGTTGAACATCTGAGTCTCCTCAAAGACAGTTTCTAGTGCCCCTTTTTCTCTCTGAATGGGTCAACAGGTTTCGTTGCTTTTCTTATAATATTTTGTTCAAAACTAGTAATTTTAGATAATATATTGCAGCAAGTCTGGATACTGGTTTCCCTGTTCCATGTGGGGCTTATTGTTTTTATTGCTTGTTCGCTCATATATTTGTTTAGTCACTTGGCTGGAGGAATTCTGTGGAGTCCATTTTCCCTGTGGTATGCAGCCTTTACTATCCCTGCTCAGATTTTTCCCCTTGTCTTTATTTTTTTAGTAGCTTCCTAGCAGTAACCTCTGCTTGCATAAACCACTTGTGGGCTCAAGATTGTGCTTAAGCCCAGTTAGCCAGTTATATTTTCACCCTTTCCTGTTACGTGTGTGTGTGGCTTCGAGACTGTTTTCACAGGTCAGGGAGTGTATGATTTTGCCCCACATTCAGTCAGGGACTACTAAATTGGATGTTCTCTCTCTGGTTGCTCTGAGAGGGCACAGCCTTGGGCATGCACACAGTCTCCCAGACCACTGGAGATAAGTAAGATTTTATTTTGAAATCTGGCTTTTTAAAATTCACCTCTGGGTCAAAGTAGTTTGTTTTTCAGTCAGTGTTTGGTCAGAGGTTCTGCTTAAGCTCTGTGAACCACTAAGACTGAAGGCTCTTTTCTGTTGGATCTGTGTATGCCTTGGAGAATGCTTTTTCGTCTGCCCCATATCTTGCTCTGATTGCCCCTGAGTGGGTGCAAGCTAGTGCATTTGCACACCCTTATGGACCCTCAGGGATGAGTGTGACCCTGGGACAGCTCATTTTGGCTACCTCTTTCCCTAGTTCTCTTTGTTAAACTTCTGGCTGTTCTGCTCTTTCACTTGTTGCTACTATTACCAGTTCCTCTTAATTGCTCACCGTCAGAATTTCTATTGCTTTTGACAATGCCTTTGGACAGGAACTGCTTCATGCTCCTGTCCAAATAAAATCAGTCTCCTTAGGAGAGATGCAGAGCTCTTTGTCTTTATGGCCTGCGTCTCCCCTGGGGCAGAACCTCTGTGCTACTGGACTGGAACTGGGGGAGGGAATGTGGCATGCTTCTACCAGAGTGACACCTACTGTAAGAGTGGGTGCTGTGGGGGATGGTAGAGCCTAATCTCAGCTTGCCCCTCTTGAAATGAAACCTCTGCCCTATGGACAAACTAGGGGTAAAGGTGGTCAGGGTACCAGTATTCTTGGTTTGTCGTGCTTCAGTTAGAGTTCTTACGCTGAGTGAGAACTAGGTGGGGAAAGGGAGCCCCAGTACTCTCAGTTGTGCCTTTCCAGAATAGTGTTTCCACAACACCAGGCTTGGGAGGATGAGAGATGCAGGCAGCCTGCCCCTCCCAAAGTGAAACAGCAGCATAGGAGTTCTTAGGGAGGAAGGAGTTCTTAGGGAGGAAGGAGTTCCTCTCAGCTTGGCTGCAATTATGTAGAGTTTCTTTTGGAAACCCTGGTGGCATAGTGGTTAAGCACTACAGCTGCTAACCCAAAGGTAGGCAGTTCAAATCCACCAGGTGCTCCTTGGAAACTCTGTGGGGCAGTTCTACTCTGTCCTATAGGGTTGCTATGAGTCAGAATTGACTTGATTGTAACAGGTTTGGTTTTTGGTTTTTTAGAGTTTCTTTCATGTGGAGTTGGTGTGGATGAGAGCAGATCATAGCTCAAATTCCACAGACTCTAAGTGTTCTTACTGAGATTTAGTCAATTTTCTTGAATAAATGTTTCTCCATTTGCTGTATGTCCTCAAGATGATTGCCAGAAACTTTAAATGGTTATTTGTTTTTAATGATTATTTTACGTGTTAAATGATTGTTTCACTGGCGAGAGGATCCACCAAGCTCTTCATATTCGAGAAGTCCCATTCCTCTTTGGTTATTTTAAAAACTGGAAGTAGAAGTTTTGATGCACCAAAGTGAACCTGTACAAGGTAGGGCTTAAAATGACTGTTGTTAGTTGGTGTTGAATCATTTCCGACTCAGGGTGACCTGATATGTTACAGGATATGACTGTTCCGTAGGGTTTTCTTGGCTGTAATCTTAATGGGAGCAGATCATGAGGCCTTCTGCAATACTGCTGGGTGGGTTCAAACCACTGTTGTAGGGAAAAACATCACAAAGTTTAGTAAAGCAAAAAGAAAGTTTTATTCGGCGTATGTTCAAAGAGGCAAAAGTAGGAAAACGAACAAGCATGCCGCTAGAGCCATGTCTGCCCAAGTCCAAGGAAATATTACAGAATAAACTAAAGTGGGAAAACAGACAAGCACTCTGCCACAGCCGTGTCTGCCTGAGTCCAAGGAAATATTACAGAATAGGCAAGAATGGGAAAACAGATAAGCATGCTGCCACAGCCACATCTGCCCAAGTCCAAGGAAATTACATAATAGACAAAAGTGGGGAAATGGACAAGTAAGCTGCTATAGCCATGGCCACCCAAGGAATATTACAGAATCATCAGTATATATTAATATTACAAATGAGCAAAACCATTGAAAACTTCACCTTTTCACAGATTGGCTAGAAACTATGACCCTATGTTTTGAATTGTCTTTCTTAACAATCATTGCTACAGGTTTCAGGAGGAGTCGGGGGGTCTTCATTGGTCTAACAAAGTTTCTATTCACTGGTTGCTAATAGAAAAAGAGTGGATACTCTTTTGTGTTCTGTTTTATGATTTGTTTATATGAAAGTTTCCCTAAAAATGCTTTCCAAGATTGCCCTAGCTGTTGTCTTTATGTCTCAGGGCCTAGTTGATGTGTCCTTGTGAGTCCTAGTGTGTCCAGCTCCAGCTGGGTCACATTCTGTATGGTCAAGGGCAGGGAATAAGGACGCCAATATTGTTTTTCTAAATCACCACCAACCTTTAGCGGCCAAGGGCAAAACCATTTGTACCACCTAATCAAGCAAAATATGATCATGCAAATAAATCTGATACAAAGTTAATTTCAAACATGCCATAGCAAAAACATTATATCCTTGGCAGCAAGTTGAAAGCTCAAAGTTTGGTAATTCCAGGTTGGATCTTTGAGAGTTAATTTTTTAAGAAGTAATACATCAACTAAATACATCTTTTAGTTCAGTTCGCCAAAATTTTATTAACATTCCCCCTACCCATTTTATGGTGAGTGATCTGTCTTTTGCTTCTTAAATTTTAGGTTTTGAAACCTGAAGATATATTAATGTATTTTTTTGTAGTGACCAGAATATCACATAGATAATATAGTTTGGTAACTGAAGCACAAAAATGAAAGTCAAATTTCTGTATTTCCCCAACCCTCACCTTCAGTACCAATTTAGGAAATATTAAAATCATTTAACTGCTAAGTTGGTTCATTCAGCTGCAAAGTGGAACTAATAATGCTTCACAAGGGTGCTGTGAGGCTTAATGAATACTGCTAAAGCATTTATTTTCTGTGAAAACAGCTATAATTTTTTTTTTAATTTATACATCCTAGACTTTATAGGGTCACTGAGTTACAAGGGGTATAAACCAAACCCACTGCTGTCGAGTCGAATCTGACTCATAGCGACCCGATGGGACAGAGTAGAACTGCCCCGTAGAGTTTCCAAGGAGCACCTGGCAGATTCCAACTGCTGACTTTTTGGTTAGCAGTCATAGCACTTAATCACAGCGCCACCAGTGTTTCCACAAGGGGTATAGTAGACTTTAGAATGCGCCCATTAAGAGCTTGTATATAAGAGCTTGTACATACATGCAGGAAACCCTGGTGGCTTAGTGGTTAAGTGCTACGGCTGCTAACCAAGAGCTCGGCAGTTCGAATCTGCCAGGTGTTCCTTGGAAACTCTACGGGGCAGCTCTACTCTGTCCTGTGGGGTTGCTACGAGTAGGAATCAACTCGACGGCAGTGGCTTTTGGTTTATATACATGTAAACTATTTTAATACAGTATATATAGAACCAAATGGAAAAGAGTATTAATATAATAACAGTGCTGATTCATTGGATACTTCTTGAGGAAAATGCAGTGTTACACAGTTAGAAAGTATTAGTTTATACAATTGATTTTCATGTATTAATTGGCTAATGATCTGTTGTAGTGCAAAATAGAAAAAGTTGGGATGAAGCGTAATTATACCATGTCTTCTCAGTAATATATAAACTTGAAAACTCATAAATAATTGAAATGGATGTATATATATATATATATATATATATATATATATATATATATTTTTTTTTCTTTCTTTCTTTTGTAATGATAGCCAAAGCTATGATATTGGGAGGATGGTTAAGAACACTGCTGGGCCAGAAATGCTGGTAAGGATCATGTTAAATATTTCAGAAGTAGATTGAAGAAATATATTTTATATTATTATTATAAAATTAAAATAGTCGACTCCATTTATGTGTAGAGTATCCATTGGGCATGTCATTTAACATCTCAATGCATTAGTTTCTTCATCTTCATCTACCATACAGGCTTATCCCATAAGTTAACATATGTAAAGTGCTTAGAACAATGTATGGCTATGTAAGTTTTAGCTTTTATTATTGCATATTGAGAAATTCCACGTTTTTCCCAGTCACCCAAATAGAACATGCTTGGGATGGGAGCTAATTTTAATACTCAATCAAGCAAAATATGATCATGCAAATAAATCTGATATAAAGTTTATTTCAAGCATGCCATATCAAAATGGATTCTTGGGGGAATATCCACCCCTACAGTATGTCAATTAAAACTTAACTGAGTG
Source organism: Loxodonta africana (assembly GCF_030014295.1). Lineage (NCBI taxonomy): Eukaryota > Metazoa > Chordata > Mammalia > Proboscidea > Elephantidae > Loxodonta > Loxodonta africana. Next base: position 80,047,922 of record NC_087369.1, on the reverse strand, counting down.
CCTAGACTCTATCTAGCGCTGTGATAGATGGAATAAAAGAGGAGTATAAAATGTGGCCTCTGCCTGTAAGGATCTTACAAGTGAAATAATTTGGGAAAAATAAGTGATAAACTGTGTGATACTTACCTGACGTATGTAGAAGGGCATGCAGAAAAGGGGATATTAAGGTTGGTGAGACTATTTGAAAAAGCCTTCTGGTAGGAATCAGGCCTGGAAAAGTAGATGGAGCATACACTGTTAAAAGGGAGGAAGAAGGGGATTCCAGGCAGGAGATCTAGATGAGAAAATGACTGATAAAGTAAATGAGGATGAAGATAGAATACAAGCCTGACCGGAATGGACTATTCATATTGAGAAGTATGATAAAGTAAGATTATCAAGTAGTGTTTTTCATGCTAGTGATACTCCTTTTCCCCCACGTCTGTCAGTTTGTCGTACTGTGGGGGCTTGCTTGTTGCTGTGATACTGGAAGCTATGCCACCGGTATTCAAATACCTGCAGGGTCACCCATGGTGGACAGGTTTCAACTGAGCTTCTAGACTAAGACAGACTAGGAAAAAGGGCCCAGTAGTCTATGTCTGAAAAGATTTAGCCAGTGAAAACCTTATGAATAGCAGTGGGACATTGATATAGTGCCGGAAGATGAGCCCCTCAGGTTGGTAGACACTCAAAAGATGACTGGGGAAGATCTGGCTCCTCAAAGTAGAGTCGACCTAATTGACGTGGATGGAGTCAAGCTTTCAGGACCTTCATTTGCTGATGTGGCATGACTCAAAATGCCGACCTTTTGATTAGCAGCCGTAGTTGCTGTAGCTCTTAAGCACTGTGCCACCAGGGCTCTATATATCAGATACCAAATCAAACCAAACATTGCCGTATAGCCGATTCTGACTCATAGCAACCCTATAGGACAGAATAGAACTGCCCCATACGGTTTCCAAGGAGTACCTCGTGGATTTGAACTGCCGACCTTTTGATTAACAGCCATAGCTCTTAATCACTACACCACCAGGGTTTGTATATATCAGTAAGTGCCTAATATTCAAAATATATGTAAAACTTCTTCATCTTAACAACAGAAAGACAAACCAAACAAGTAATGGGCAATGGACTTGAGCTGATAATTCACCAAAGAGGATATTAAAATGTCCAGCAAGCACATGAAAAGATGCTCAACATTATTAGTTGTTGTTGTTTGTTATTAGGTGCTGTGGAGTCAGTTCTGACCCATAGCGAACCTGTGTACAACAGAATGAAACACTGCCCAGTCCTGTGCCATCTTCACAATCATTGTTATGCTTGAGGCCATTGTTACAGCCAGTGACCACCAGGGTCCCTCTAGTCTCAGTCAGGCCATTAAGTCTGGTCTTATGAGAATTTGGCATCTGGATCCCACTGCTCTCCTGCTCCCTCAGGGGTTCTCTGTTATTTTCCCTGTCAGGCAGTCATCAGTTGTAGCTGGGCACCATCTAGTTCTTCTGGTCTCAGGATGATGTAGTCTCTGGTTCATGTGGCCCTTTCTGTCTCTTGGGCTCGTAATTGGCTTGTGTCCTTGGTGTTCTTCATTCTCCTTTGCTCCAGGTGAGTTGAGACCAATTGATGCATCTTAGATGGCTGATTGCTAGCGTTTAAGACCCCAGATGCCACTCTTCAAAGCAGGATGCAGAATGTTTCCTTAATAGATTTTATTATGCCAGTTGACTTAGTTGTCCCCTGAAACCATGGTCCCCAGACCCCTGCCCCTGCTACGCTGCCCTTCGAAGTATTCAGTTTATTCAGGAAACTTCTTTGCTTTTGGTTTAGTCCAGTTGTGCTGACCTCCCCTGTATTGTGTGCTGTCTTTCCTGTCACCTAAAGTAGTTCTTATCTACTATCTAATTAGTGGATCCCCCCTCCCACCCTCCCTCCTTCCCCCCTCTCGAAACCACAAAAGAATGTTTTCTTCTCAGTTTAAACTATTCCTCAAGTTCTTATAGTAGTGGTCTCATACAAAATTTGTCCTTTTACAACTGACTAATTTCACTCAGCATAATGCCTTCCAGGTTCCTCCATGTTATGAAATGTTTCACAGATTCCTCACTGTTCTTTATGGTTGCGTAATATTCCATTGATATCACACAGCTTTTGTTGATTCAACTTTTTATAGGTGTATAACTTAGTGACAGCAATCACATTGAATAAGGGTAGTGTTGCAAGCTGATTAATGTATTTATCTCTTTTGGTGGAGGTCTAATACAATGCTACTTATATACAGTAGGTGGCAAACTGATTAAATATTGCTGTACCTTAGTTTTCTAATTTTTAAAGTGGAAATGATAGAGCACTTTAATGCTAAAGCAGTATTAAGAAAGTAATTATATTAACACAGTTATATTAAATTTAAATAAGCCAGGAATATAACCATTACTGTATGGAAACCCCAGGAGAAGCCTCCAGCTGGACCTACTGACTACGGACGTTCCAGTCTCTACAACTGAGTGAGCCACTTCCTTAGAGGTTAAGAGCTACAGCTGCTAACCAAAAGGTTGGCGGTTTGAATCCACCAGGTGCTCCTTGGAAACCTACGGGGCAGTTCTACCCTGTCCTATAGGGTCGCTATGAGTCGGATCGACTCGATGGCAGTGGATTTGGTTTTTTAGTTTTATAAAATTCTTAGACAGTATTTGGTGTGGACAGTATAATGATGAGACGTAGCCCAAGATTGTATGTTTGTTAAAGGAAATGCTATTTCATAATGATACCTATGTTTGAGAAGGTGCCCGTCAATGTGTAAGTGCTAGTCAGCTGTTGTGTTTTTTGTTGTGATTTTTTTTCTATATTTAATTATAGGCTAAAGTTCTTCGGTTACTAGCCACTGCTTATTTAGATTGGGGTGACAGAGAATATTATGACAAGGCTCTCAATGCTATAAACCTGGCAAACAAGGTATCAAGAGATTTTTTTCTTTCAAATATTAGTTTAATGGATTTTTATAAGGCTTTGATTCATATTTTGAAATCTAGTTTAAACATCTGCTTCATTATTCCTGTTTATAGCAAAAAATTTTTCATTTTTTCTACAGCGCAGAAAGGAAAAATAAAATATGCCTTTGATCATCAAGTATTTTTAATAAAATTTTCTTTTGTATGAAACAAAAAGGGTTCTCTCTGGTCTGAGCTTTTAGGATAAAAAAGCAAATGATGATAAAATAGGCAGAGAATAAGACAGTTAAAAAAAACAACTTCAATGGCTTGATCTAGATTAACTTCTAGCTCATCTTATTCATACATACATGCATACATACATACACATACCTATACTCCTGGACAAGGAATACTGATAAATCAGATTGATGGCCCTTTAAAAAGTGATTCAGTTGAGATCAATGTATTTTAATTAATAAGGAAATTAAATATGCTGATACGTTTTAGAAAGAATTTTTTAAAAAAGATTGGAAATAGTTCTTTTAAATGAACAGTTTAATTAACTTGAATATTAAATTCTTCCCAAAGACCATTAACTTGAATTATTTTTTTCTGAAATTTATGTAGTGTGGATTGGGTTATTTAATGCTGAAAGAAATTGTTTAACATTAAAATATTTAAAAATTTAAAAATACAAATAGACATTAACATTTTCAAAAGTTGCTTTTTCTTTTTGTATTTGCTAAGCTCCAAGTCACCTGAGGAAGTAGCATGTTATCTATATGGCTTCTTTGACAGCATGTCTCTTTGTTCACTGGATGCAGAAATTATAATTTTTATAGCAATAATTTCTCACTGGCATTGCTCATGACATAAAATTAGTGGCGTATTGAGTGATCCTGGACATAGCTGAAGGCGGGCACATTAGGATTTCATTGCAACCTTAACAGCTTTACTAAGGTGTAATTGACATACAATAAGCTGCAATTTAAAAACTTCTTAAAGTATAAAATTTGATGAGTTTTGATATGTATACACGAGTGCGAGGAGGCTTGGTGGTTGTGCAGGGGTTGAGGGCTTGGATGCTAACCTATAAGTCGACAATTCAAACGCACCAGCCACTCCACTAGAGAAAGAGGTGGCAGGTTGTAAAGATTTACAGCCTTGGAAACCCCATGTGGCAGTTCTACCCTCTCCTACAGTGTCGCTATGAGTTGGAATTGACTGGTTGGCAATGGATTTAGTTTTGGCATACACTAGAACAGAAACCCTGGTGACATAGTGGTTAAGTGCTATGGCTGCTAACCAAAAGGTCGGCAGTTTGAATCTGCCAGGTGCTCCTTGGAAACTCTGTAGGGCAGTTTTATTCTGTCCTATAGGGTCGCTATGAGTCGGAATTGACTCGATGGCAGCGGGTTTGGTTTTTTTGGGTATACACTAGAACAACAGTCACCACAATCAAGATAGTGAATATGTACATCACTTCCAAAAGTTTCTTAGTGCTCTTTTGTCACCTCTCCCTCCCACCCTTTCCCCAAGTAACTATTGATCTGCTGTCACTATAGATTAGTTTGCATTTTCTACAGTTTTATACAAAATGGAATCATAAAGTGTGCTACCAACTGCACTACAAAAGAGTGAAGTGAGCAAACCCCACCTTTGTTGCTAACTGTGTGGCAAGGATCAATATGAATTCATTTCCCACCTGTAAGGGGATCCGTACTTCACCTCCCCACAGCTCAATTCCTCATCACCGGCCACTTCCGTGGTACTTCTCTTTGACCCTAACCACCCAGAGTTAGGTCAGATTTCATTTCTGACCACCCTGAGCCTTTTTTTTGAGCCTGGTCAAAACATCCCTGGCCACCTGGGGCCAGGCCACTGGGTACCAGCCATAGGTCCAGGAGTCCACATAGCTCCCTTCACTTCAGCCAGCACCCCTCCCCTTCTTGCTAGACCCCTGGGGCTAGGACACAAGATAGAAGGACTCTTTCCTTCTTTATCAACTGCCCATGCAGTCTTTCTCTGTTACTCACTCACCGAGATTGATCTGAATCTCATTACTCCTTGTGAGTTCTTTAATTCTCTACAATGGCTAAGAAAATTCGTGGAGACTATTACCTGTACTTACCATTTATTATTACCAAAAAGGATACAAGTGAAGAGACACATCAGACAAGGTCAGGGAGAGGTCTTGGCATGAGGTTTCCACGGTCCCCAGGGATGTGCCATCCAGAGGCATAGCTAGGGTGTGACAGGTATGGTAAATATTGCACTGGCCCTGGGTGTGTGGCGCCACTGGACAGTTTCTATTAACCCAGTACATCCAGTGGCGTATCTATGAAAAATGGCAAGCACTGAAATTACACCTCTGTTCAAACATCTGACACCCCTCTTTTAGATAACTTTACCATAATATCAGCTCAAAAATACAAGTCAAGCTCGTTATTCTTTTAATTAACAGATTACTGTGCTTGAGGACAGATATTGGCCCATACTGTGTTAAAAGAAACTGCTCAGTGATGCCAAGTGCCCAGGGTCGGTGCAATACCCTAGATACGCCATTGGTGTCACCCTTTCGCATGTATGGCTTTTCTCACCAATTTGGGAATCCCCCAAAAAGGAAGGTCTAGGGGCCCTTATAATAGTCACCGGGTCCTCAGTACATATGCTTAAATCAATGAATATGCATGATTGACTGTATCATGTCCCCCTCCCTTCCTGAGGTCATTTACTAGGTCATAAGTTGGGGGCTCCCTACTCGTTGACACGTTTAAGTGTTGCCTGGCTGTTTTAGAAAAGAAAGACACCTTGATTGCTTGAGAAATTCCAAGGACTATTTTCCAGAAAAAGGAGCCCTGGAGGTGGAATGGTTAAACGCTCATCTGCTAACGGAAAGGTTGGCGGTTTGAATTCACCCACAGGAGAAAAGAAATGGCGATCTGCTTTTGTAAAGATCATAGCCTAGAAAACCCTATGGGGCAGTTCTTCTGTGTCACGCTGGGTCTCTATGAGTCAAAAATCGACTCGATGGCACCTAACAACATCAATATTATTCAGAAACCAGAAACAAAGGCCAAACTGAGTTCTTTAGCCCCACATTTTTAAAAATATGACTTCCTTCCCTCAGCATCATTATTTTGAGATTCATTCATTTTGTTGTGTGTATGCATAGCTTTTTTTTTTCTTTTGCTGAGCTGAGTAGTATCCCATTGTATAGATATATGATCTAAAAAAAAAAACCCTCACTGCCATCAAGTCAATTCCAACTCATAGCAACCCCGTAGGACAGAGTAGATCTGCCCCATAGGATTTCCAAGGCTGTAAATCTTACAGAAGCAGACTGCCACATCTTTCTCCGGTGGAACTGCTGGTGGGTTTGAACTGCTGACCTTTTGGTTAGCAGCTGAGTGCTTTAACCAGTGTGCCTCCAGGGCTCCTAGGTATACCACATTTGCTCTTAGATCTACTCCAGCCTTCTCTTGACTACTGTTAGCATGGTATAGCTTGTTCTATCTTTTTACCTATTCATGCTTTTGTTTAAAGTGCATTTCTTATAGGCTGCATATAATTGGGTCTTGATTTTTTTTATCCATTCTGAAAATCTGTGCCTTTTAATTGGGGCTTTTAGAATATTTGCAATTAATGTGATTATTAATATAGTTAGGTTTGAGTTTATTATCTTGCTGTTTATGTTCGATGTGTCCCTCTTACTCTTTATTCCCCTTTTTTCTTTATCTGCCTTCTTTTGGATTAAGTATTTTTTAAGATTCGATTTTATTTCTTTTGTTGGCTTATTAGTTGCAACTCTTTGTTTTGCTGTTTTAGTAGTTTTGTTAGGGTTTCTTTAATATTTCACAGTCTACCTTCAAGTGATGATATACCACTTCATGTTTAGTATAATAACATTACAATTGTGTACTTCCATTTCTCCCAGCCTGGCCTTTACGCTATTGTTGTCATACATTTTACTTTTACATATTGTTATAAACCCTACTAAAATATCTATTTTTGTTTAAATTCTCAATTTTCTTTTTAAAGAGATTTAATAATACGAAAAAAATCTTATATATTTATTAATGTAGTTACCACTTCAGGTGATCTTCATTCCTTTGTGTATTCCCAGATTTCCATCTGGTATTATTTTTCTTCTGCTTGAAGGATATCTTTTAACATTTCTTGTAGTGTATTTCTACTGGTGATGAGTCATTTCAACATTTGTATGTCTGAAAACATCCTTATTTCACGTTAAAAAAAACTTTATTTTGAAATAATTATAGATCCACAGGAAGTTGCAAAAATAGTACAAAGAAATCCCATGTACTGTTCACCAAGTTTCCCCCAATGGTTACCTGCCACATAACAATAACATAATATCAAAACCAGGGAATTTACATTGGTACAATGTGTGTATATAGTTCTATACCATATTCACAGGTGTACAATCATGTAACCAGCACTGCAATCAAGATACAGAAATATTCTAGAGATCTCTCTCCCTTTATATTCACACCTATACCTATTCCATGCCCCCAACCCTCCCTGGCAACTACGAAGGATATTATGGTTTTAGTTTTTACATTTAGGTCCTTGATCCACTTTGATTTGGTTTTTTGTATATGATGTGAGACATGGATCCTGATATATTTTTCTGCATGTAGAAGTCCAATGTTCCCAGAACCATTTACTGAAGAGACTCTTCTTTCTCTATTGAATGAACTTAGCCCCCTTGTCAAAAATCAATTGAGAGGCAGGCCCAAGATGGCAGAATAGTCAGACGCTTCCTGTCGTCCCTCTTACAACAAAGACCTGAAAAAAAGTGAATCAATTATATGTGACAGTCTAGGAGCCCTGATCATCAAAGACAAAGCTGAAGACTCAGACTGAGTGGCAGAGGGAAGGGGAGACAATTCAAAAGCAGTGAAGAAGTGCTGAGGTTACGGGCACCCTGCTGGCAGGGTCAGCAGGTGCATGTGGGCTGAGGTGAGTAGTAGCATTCGGGACATGTATCACCATGTTAGGAAAGACCAAGAAGTGGAGAATCTGCACAAACCTCCGGAGCCAGGTGGAAGCAGCGCTGGCCCTGCGAAAGTTAAGTGCAAGCATCGAACGTACCACGCAGGGTCAAAATAACCCCTCCCACTCTAGGACTTTCATAAAGGAGAAGTGCCTCTTTCCCCTCACCCACGCCCCACCCCACTCTGCTCCAACACTAGTCCAGCAGTATTCAACAACTACCATGCCCCTAAGTTCGAACTCTGGGCTATCTGCATCCAAACCAATCTCACAGCTTTAAAAAGATGCCATGCCTCCTAAACTGGGAACTCAGGGCAGGCCTTGCCCCTTTGCTAGGCACTGGCATAAGGGACCCACAAACTTGTAGCGCCCTTCACCCCTGCCTAGACCTTTGTGGGCTGATTCAACACCACATGCACTCATTAGCATAAAATGTCAAGGCATACACCTGAAGTCTGGTTTTTTTTGTACATCTTTTTTAAAATAATTTTTATTGTACTTTAAGTGAAAGTTTACAAATCAAGTCAGTCTCTCATACAAAAATTTATATGCACCTTGCTATACACTTCTAATTGCTCTCCCCCCTAATGAGACAGCACAGTCCTTTCCTCCACTCTCTCTCCTTGCGTCCATTTGGGCAGCTTCTGGCCCCCTCTGCCCTCTCATCTCCCCTCCAAACAGGAGATGCCAACATAGTCTCATGTGTCTACTTGATCCAAGAAGCTCTTTCTTCACCAGTATCACTTTCCATCCCATAGTCCAGTCCAATCCCTGTCTGAAGAGTTGACTTTCGGAATGGCTCTTGTCTGGGGCTAACAGAAGGTCTGCGGACCAGGACCTCCAGAGTGCTTCTAGGCTCACTGTGACCGTTAAGTCTGTTTTTTTTACGAGAATTTGGGATCTGCAACCCACTGCTCTCCTGCTCCCTTGAGAGTTCTCTGTTGTGTTCCCTGTCAGGGCAGTCATTGGTTGTGGCCGGGCACCATCTAGTTCTTTTGCTCTCTGGCAGATGTAGTCTCTGGTTTATGTGGTCCTTTCTGTCTCTTGGGCTTATAATTACCTTGTGTGTTTGGTGTTCTTCATTCTTCCTTGCTCCAGGTGGGTTGAGACCAATTGATGCATCTTAGATGGCTGCTTGCTAGCGTTTAAGACCCCAGACGCCACTCTCCAAAGTGGGATGCAGAATGTTTTCTTAATAGATTGTATAATGCCAGTTGACTTAGATGTCCCCTGAAACCATGGTCCCCAAACCCCCGGCCCTGCTACGCTGGCCTTCAAAGTGTTCAGTTTATGCAGGAAACTTCTTTGCTTTTGGTTTAGTCCAGTTGTGTTGACCTCTCCTGTATTTTGTGTTGTCTTTCCATTTGCCTAAAATAAAACTTATCTACTATCTAATTAGTGAAAACCCCTTTCCCTCTGTCCCTCCCTTCCCCGTCTCGTGACCATCAAAGAATATTTTCTCCTCAGTTTAAACTATTTCTCCAGTTCTTATAATAGTGGTCATATACAATATTTGTCCTCCTGCAACTGACTAATTTCACTCAGCATAATGCCTTCCAGATCTCTCCATGTTATGAAATGTTTTGCGGATTCATCATTGTTCTTTATTGATGCATAGTATTCCATTGTGTGAATATACCGTAATTTATTTATCCATTCATCCATTGATGGGCACCTTGGTTGCTTCCATCTTTTTGCTATTGTAAACAGTGCTTCAGTGAACATGGGTGTGCATGTATCTGTTTGTGTAAAGGCTGTTATTTCTCTAGGATATATTCCAAGGAGTGGGACTGCTGCATCGTATGGTAGTTCTATTTCTCGCTTTTTAAGGAAGCACCAAATCGATTTCCAAAGTCGTTGTACCATTTTACATTCCAACCAGCAGTGTATAAGTGTTCCAGTCTCTCCACAACCTCTCCAACAATTATTATTTTGTTTTTTGGATTAATGCCAGCCTTGTTGGAGTGAGGTGGAATCTCATTGTAGTTTTGATTTGCATTTCTCTAATGGCTAATGATCGCGAGCATTTCTTCATGTATCTTTTAGCCACCTGAATGTCTTCTTTAGTGCAGTGCCTGTTCATATCTTTTTTTTTAACATGTCTTTTTGTAGTTGAGTTTTTGCAGTATCATGTAGATTCTACAGATCAGGTGCTTATCAGAAATGTCATAGCTAAAAATGTTTTCCCAGTCTGTAGGTAGTCTTTTTACTCTTCTGGTGAAGTCTTTGGATGAGCATAGGTGTTTGATTTTTAGGAGCTCAGAGTTCCCAGTTATCTGGCTTCTCTTCTGCATTGTTAGTAATGTTTTGTATACTGTTTATGCCATGTATTAGGGCTCCTAGTGTTGTCCGTGTTTTTTCTTCCATGATCTTTATCGTTTTAGATTTTATATTTAGGTCTTTGATCCATTTTGAGTTAGTTTTTGTGCATGGTGTGAGGTATAGGTATTGTTTCATTTTTTTTTTGTAGATGGATATCTAGTTATGCCAGCATCATTTGTTAAAAAGACTGTCTTTTCCCCAATTAACTGATGACTTTGGGCCTTTGTCAAATATCAGCTGCTCAGATGTTGATGGATTTATGTCTGGATTCTCAGTTCTGTTCCATTGGACTATGTATCTGTTGTTGTACCAGTACAACTGTGGAGGTATAATAGGTTTTGACTACTGTGGAGGTATAATAAGTTCTAAAATCAGGTAGCATGAGGCCTCCCACTTTGTTCTTCTTTTTCAGTAATGCTTTACTTATCCAGGGCCTCTTTCCCTTCCGTATGAAGCTGGTGCTTTGTTTCTCCATCTCATTAAAAAATGTCATTGGAATTTGGATCAAAATTGCATTATATTTGTAGATGGCTTTTGGTAGACTGGAGATTTTTATAGTGTAACTCTTCTTATCCATGAGCAAGGTATGTTTTTCCACTTCTGTATGTCTCTTTTAGTTTCTTGCAATAGTGTCTTGTAGTTTTCTTTGTACAGTTCTTTTACACCTCTGGTAAGATTTATTCCTAAGTATTTTATCTTCTTGGGGGCTACTGTAAATGGTATTGATTTGGTGATTTCCTCCTTGATGTTCTTTTTCTTGATGTAGAAGAATCCAACTGATTTTTGTATGTTTACCTTGTATCCTAGTACTCTGCTGAGCTCTTCTATTAGTTTCAGTAGTTTTTTTTTTTTTTGAGGATTCTTTAGGGTTTTCTGTGTATAAGATCATGTCTTCTGCAAATAGAGATACTTTTACTTCTTCCTTACCAGTCTGGATGCCCTTTATTTCTTTATCTAGCCTGATTGCTCTGGCAAGGACCTCCAGCACAATGTTGAATAAGAGTGGTGATAAAGGTCATCCTTGTCTGGTTCCCATTCTCAAGGGGAATGCTTTCAGAATCTCTCCATTTAGGGTGATGTCGGCCGTTGGTATTGTATAAATGCCCTTTATTATGTTGAAGAATTTTCATTCTATTTCTGTTTTGTTGAGAGTTTTTAACATGAATGAGTGTTGAACTTTGTCAAATGCCTTTTCTGCATCAATCGATAAAATCATGTGGTTCTTGCCTTTTATTTATGTGGTGGATTACATTAATTGTTTTTCTAATGTTGAACCATCCCTGCATGCCTGGTATGAATCCCACTTGGTCATGGTGAATTATTTTTTTGATATGTTGTTGAATTCTATTGGCTAGAATTTTGTTGAAGATTTTTACATCCAAGTTCATGAGAGATATAGGTCTATAATTTTCTTTTTTTTATGGAGTCTCTACCTGGTTTTGGTATCAGGAATATCCTGGCTTCACAGAATGAATTTGGGAGTATTCTGTCCTTTTCTATCCTCTGAAATACCTTTGGTAGTAGTGGTGTTAACTCTTCTCTGAAAGTTTGGTAGAGCTCTCCAGTGAAGCCGTCAGGGCCAGGGCTTTTTTTTTTTTTTTTTGGAGGGGAAGTTTTTTGATTAATTTTTCGATCTCTTCTTTTTGTATTGGTCTATTTAGTTGTCCTACCTCTGTTTGTATTAGTTTAGGTAGGTAGTGTGTTTCTTGGAATTCATCTATTTCATATAGGTTTTCTAATTTGTTAGAGTACAATTTTTTATAGTAATCTGATATGATTCTTTTAATTTCATTTAGGTCTGTTGTAATATCACCCATCTCATTTCTTATTTGGGTTATTTGCTTCCTCTCCTGTTTTTCTTTTGTCAGTTTGGCCAATGGTTTATCAATTTTGTTAATTTTTTCAAAGAACCAGCTTTTGGTCTTGTTAATTCTTTCAATTGTTTTTCTGTTTTCTATGTGATTTATTTCTGCTCTAATTTTTATTGTTTGCTTTCTTCTGCTGACTGAGGGTTTTTTGTTGTTGTTGCTCTCTTTCTGTTTCTTCAAGTCATAGGGATAATCCTTTGATTTTGGCCCTTCTTTTTGTATGTGTGCATTTATTGATATAAATTGATCTCTGAGCACTACTTTAGCTGTGTCCGAAAGGTTCCTTTTGTGGTTACCTTAATATTTACCCCTGTTTTTCTAAGTATGAACCTAACTTGTGTATCCCTGTATCACCTTGATTCCCTCTCCATTTGCAAGATGTATGCTAACTTTATTTTGTCCTGCTTTATTGATTATTGTCATCTTTTATGTAATGACATCACTGATTCCATTTTGGTTTTTTTTTAAATCTTATTTTATTTTTGTGATTTCCCTGAGTTGATATCTGGATTCTCTGTTCAGTGTTCTAGTGTTGTGCTGATATCTGATATTACTGATTTTCTAACCAGAGAATTACCTTTAGTATTTTGTAGTTTTGGTTTGGTTTTTGCACATTCCCTAAGCTTGTGTTTATCTGTAAATGTCTTAATTTCGCCTTCATATCTGAGAGACAGTTTTCCTGGATGTATGATTCTTGGCTGACAGTTTTTCTTCTTCAATGCTCTATATATGTCATCCCATTGCCTTCTTGCCTGGATAGTTTCTGCTGAGTAGTCTGAACTTATTCTTATTGATTCTCCTTTATAGGTGAGTTTTTGCTTATCCCTGTCTGCTCTTAAATTTTTCTCTTTATCTTTGGTTTTGGCAAATTTGATGGTAATATGTCTTGGTGACTTTCTTTTGGGATCTACGTTGTATGGGGTTTGATGAGCATCTTGGATAGATATCCTTTCATGTTTCATGATGTCAGGGAAGTTTTCTGCCAAGAAACCTTCAACAATTCTCTCTGTATTATCTATTACCCCTCCCTGTTCTGAGGTTTTTTCATTTTTTTTAATTCTTTTATCTGATTTTTCTTCCAATATCTTGGTGCCAAGTGCCTTACCCTTCATCTCTCCAATTCTGCATTCCAGCTCCTCAATTCTGCTTCTCTGACTTCCTATTTAGTTGTCTAATTCTGTAATTTTATCTTAATCTTTTCAATTTCTGAATGCTATCTCTCTGTGGATTCTTGCAGCTTATTAATTTTTTCATTATATTCTTGAATAACCTTTTTAATTTCTTCAACTGCTTTATCTGTGTGTTCCTTGTCTTTTTGTGTATATTGCCTTATCTCATTCTGATGTCATACCTGATGTTGTCCCTGATGTCTTGAAGCGTTTTTTATATTATCTTTTGTATTCTACATCTGGCAATTCCAGGAATAGGTCTTTATCCAGGAAAGTCCTTGATTCTCTGTCTTGGCAGTTTGTTGAAGCAACCATGGTCTGCTTCTTTATGTGATTTGTTATTGACTGCTGTCTCCAAGCCATCTATAAGTTATTGTAATAATTTATTTTATGTTTGTTCACTGTGTCCTGGCTTCTTGCTTTGTGTTGTTTTGTTTCAATATACCCAAATAGGCTACTAGAGTGAGCTAACTTGACTATTGGAGCCTTTGAAGCACTAATGTCCTGTTACCAGATGGCTAGAGCTGTTTCCAGGTATATGAGCCTAGGAATTCATTCACTATTCTCATATAGATTCAGCTCAGTTGTCCTGATAGTTGGCCACCTAGTGTGTGGTGTAGGTTCTCACCTACTATCTTAGAGGAGTAGTGGTGATGGTTGTATGCACTGGTTTCTGGTAGCAGTAGGAGGTCACACTCTGAGGACGGCAGGGTGCTGACAGCCTTCCCCCAAGTGTAATTTAGGAAGGAGCATCTCTGTTGTCTAGTGTTCTGGTGGGTGCGCTTTGCGGCTGTACCTTAGGCACCCAATGCTTATACTTGTAAAGACTGGTAGGCATCACTATCCTCAGACCCCTTTTGTGGGTGACTAGGTGGCATGGATGGAGCCTCCAGTCCTCAGGTACCTGCTATGGGTAGATGAGGGCTCTGTTTAACAGGCAGAGCAGTATCAGACCTCCAAAACCTGCCTCTCCACTACACAGCTGAAATAATTACAGTCAGACCTCTAACGGATTTGTCCTTGCATTATAATAGTTACCTGGATACATGTAGGGGTGAAAGCCAATGTCTGTCGGTCATTTATGCCTCTACTGGAGCCACTTCTGCACTGAGCTTCCAGATTAGGGGAGTTGGGGGAGTATTTTTCCCCTTTTTCTTAATTTGCTCCTTCTCCCAGGCTAAGAGAATGGCTCCAAGAGGGCGCAGCAGGTTCTAGCTTAGGCCCAGGGAAATCAACTGTTAATGAAGCCAGCTAGGGCAGAGTGGGGAGGGATCAGATAGATAGGAGAGAGTACTTTCAGAAGAAGGAGCTATTAGACCCACATGGTAAATTAGACAAAATCATTTATGTTGTGTCAAGAGCGCTGTTTTATCTCAGATTCCAGAGGCTTGTGTAGCCTGTGTGTGCTGGCTGGGTCCCTGCCGAGATTGCCCCAGGGGATTGGGACTGCTTCCTGAGTTTGTCTTCTTTCGCTGAAGCAGCTTTGTCCTAAACTCCACAGCCAGACCCACGGCCGTCACACCAGGAGGTGAGGGTGCCGGCACTTCATTTGCCTTCTTTCAATGAAGCAGCTGCTTCCTAAACTCCGTGGCCAGCCCTGCTGTAGACACGCCACAGGGTCAGGGGTCCACCACGTTACTTGCCTTCTTTAGCTGAAGCTGCAGTGTCTCAGGAAACTACCATCAGCCCCACCACATTTGTACCAAAGAATGGTGCCAAGGAATAAGAGTTGAGGTGCTGCGTGGGCTTGGCAACTCATCACTGCTTCTGCACCATCTCTCGCTCCCCGTCACTCAGATCGATTCCTTAATTCTGCATTTGATGCTCGGGCTCATAGATTGTCATATATGTAATCGATTCACTGGTTTTTTCAGGTCTTTGTTGCTAGAGGGTTCAGCAGAATCTTCTGACTAGTTAGCCATCTTGGCCCTTCCTCACCTGAAGTCTGTTTTCAACTGCAGCAGCCAAGGGGGATTTGCAGATTTGTGACACAGCCCTGCCCATTATGTAGGGACCTCAACCACCCATAATAGGGGCCTGAGGGCTGGTGGTATCTCCCACTCCATCTAGCCACCCATGACTGGGGTCTGAGAATAAGTGGTGCCTCCCGTGTCAATCTATCCAACAGCACTGGGAGCCCAAGGACCAACTGCAAAACCCACCCACCTGCATGTTCTAGGGAACAGGAACATGCCTTCCACCCAGGCACCTGGAGACAGCCATCAGCCCCCTGCCTTACTCTGTACATAGCCCCCTACTGCAACCAGATACCTATGCCTGCTCCAAACACCCCTACAGAGCCCTGCCCATCTAGGACTGTAAGTGACAGTCTGCACCACACACTCAGTTAACGACGACCTGGACACCTGTGCCACATCCACACAAGGAAAGTGAACAGACTCCTGGGCTCACACACCTAGAAGCTGCTCTAACCACCTGGAGACAAGACGTGAGAGCTTCATAGATACCAGTAACCAAAGTATCCCACACACCCAGCCTAGTCAGACATGTAAAAAAAATACAAAAAGCTAGGCTGCAGTAAATAAACATACAAAAAATAAATACAATGACTTACTGATTGCTTGGAGACAAAACTCAGTATCAGATCACATAAAGAAGCAGGTCAAGATGGCTCCAGAAAGCAACCAAAATAAAGAACCAGGAGACCTTCCAGAGGAAGATAAGGTCTTGGAATTACCAGAGGTGGAATTCAAAAGATTACTATACAGAGCTCTTCAAATCAGGAAGGAGATCAGGCAAGACTCAGACCAAGCCAAGGAACACACAGACAAAACAATACAGGAATTAAGGAAAGTGATACAAGAATAAAATGACACATTTAACAGGCTGCTAGAAATAATAGAGACAGCAACTAGAAATCCAAAAGATTAACAATTAAATTTCAGAATTAGACAATTCAATAGAAGGTCATAGGAGCAGAACTGAGGCAATGAAAATAAGAATTAGTGCAATTGAAGATAAATTCCTTGACACCAATTTATTTCAGGAAAAATCAGAAAAAAGAACTTAAAAAATGAAGAAACCCTAAGGATTATGTGGGGCGCTATCAAGAGGAAAAACCTACAAGTGATTGGAGTACCTGAAGGGGGAGGCAGAAAATACAGAGAGAATTATTGAAGATTTGCTGGCAGAAAACTTCCCTAATATCATGAAAGATTAGAAGATATCTATCCAAGAAGCTCAACGAATCCCACACAGGGTAGATCCTAAAAGAAAGTCACCAAGACACATTATAATCAAACTTGCCAAAACCAAAGACAAAGATAGAATCTCAAGAGAGGCTAGGAATACCGCACAGGCAAGAAGGCAGTGGGATGACATATATAAAACCTTGAAGGAAAAAAAGTTGTCAGCCAGGAATTATATATGCAGCAAAACTGTCTTTCAAATATGATGGCAAAATTAGGGCATTTCCAGATAAGCAGCAGTTAAAGGAATTTGTAAAAACCAAACCAAAATTACAAGAAATATTAAAGGGAGTACTCCAGTTACAGAACCAAAAATATTAGACAATAACCCAAGACTACAACACAGGGCAGAACAACCACATATCAACCCAGATAGGGAAGTTGCAAAAATAAATCAAAGCTAAAAAAAAAAAAAAAATTTTTACGAGACTGAAAATAGGGAAAGAGATGTCAGTCCATAAATGATGACAACATTAAAACAAAAAAGAGGAAGTAAACGGTGTAGTCATACAACTTCCATATGAGGAGTAAGTTAAGGTGATATCAAGAAATAAAAGATAGGTTTAAACTTGGAAAAATGAAGGTAAATTTTAAGATAACCACAAAAGAAGCTAACAAATCCACCCATCAAAATAAAAAAGAGGAAAAACATGGACTTGGTAAACAGAAAATCAAAATAATGAAAAAGATGAAAACAAAATACATAAAGAAAAGTGACTCAGCACAGAAAATTGAGTGGAACAAAGAAACTATCAACACCACAAAAAAATACATCAAAATGACAGCAGTAAACTCATACCTATTAATAATTACATTGAATGTAAATGGACTAAATTCACCAATAAAGAGACAGAGAGTGGCAGAATGGATAAAAAAACATGATCTGTCTATATGCGGCCTACAAGAGACACACCTTGGACTCAAAGACACAAAGAAATTAAAACTCGAAGGACGTAAAAAAAATATATCAAGCAACGCACAACCAAAAAAGCAGGAGTGGCAATATTAATAGATGGTAAAACAGATGTAATGGATTGAATTGTGTCCCCAAAAATATGTGTCAACTTGGTTAGGCCATGTGTGGTTGCCCTCCATTTTGTGATTTTCCAATGTGTTATAAATCCTATTCTCTGCCTGTGGTTAAAGAGTATTAGGGTGAGATGTAACACCCTTGCTCAAGTAACACCCCTGATCCAATGTAAAGGGAGTTTCCTTGGGGCGAGGCCTGTACAACCTTTTATCCTACAAGAGATAAAAGGAAAAGGAAGCAAGCAGAGAGTTGGAGACCTCATACCACCAAGAAAGCAGTGCCGGGAGCAGAGCCTGTCCTTTGGACCTGAGGTTCCAGTGCTGAGACACTCCCAGACAAGGACCTTCCTCCAGAGTAGACAGAGAGAGAAAGCCTTACCCTGAAGCTGGTACCCTGAATTCAGACTTCTAGTGTACTGGACTGTGAGAGAATAAAATTCTCTTTGTTAAAGCCATCCACTTGTGGTATTTCTGTTATAGCAGACTTTTTGTTATAGATGACTAAGACAACAGTCTTCAAGCATAATCTACCACAAAGGATGAGGAAAGACAGTATATAATGATCAAAGGGTAGATACACCAGGAGGACATAACCATGATAAATTTATACAGACCCAATGACAGGGCTCCAAAATATATAAAAGAAACTCTAACAGTGTTGAGAATAGAAAGAGACAGTTCCACAATAATAGTAGGAAATTTCAGCACACCACTTTCAGTGAAGAACAGAACATCTAGAAGGAAACGCAATAAAGACATGGAAGACCTAAATGCCACAATCAATCAGCTTGACTTCATGGACATATCTAGAACACTTCACCCAACAGCAGCCAAGAATACATTCTTTTGCAATGCACAAGGAACATTGTGCAGAATAGACCACATTTTAGGCCACAAAGCAAGCCTTAATAAAATCCAAAACATCAAAATATTACAAAGCATCTTCTATGACCACAAAGTCATAAAAGTAGAAATCAGGAACAGAAAGAGCAAGAAAAAAAAAAATCAAATACATGGAAACTGAACAACGCTTTCCTTGAAAACTACTGGGTTATAGAAGAAATCAAGAGCAGAATAAAGAAATGCATAGAATCAAATGAGAATGAAAACATCTTATTAGAACCTTTAGGCCACTGCAAAATCATTGCTTAGAGGTCAATTTATAGCAGTAAATACACACATCCCAAAAGAAAAAAAGGGCCAAAATCAAAATATTAACTCTACAACTCGAACAAATGGAAAGAGAGCAGCAAAAGGAGCCCTCAGGCACCAGAAGAAAGCAAATAATAAAGGTTAGAGCAGAAATAAATACAACAGAGAATTAAAAAAATGGAAAGAATCAACAAGACCAACTTTGAAAAGACCAACAAAGTTGACAAATCGTTGGCCAAACTGACAAAAGAAAAACAGGAGAGGAAGCAAATAACCTGAATAAAAAAGGAGATGGGCAATATCCCCACAGACTCAACTGGAATAAAAAGAATCATAACAGAATACTATGAAAATTGTACTCCAGCAAATTGGAAAACCTGGAGGAAATGGACAAATTTCTAGAAACACACTGCCTATCTGAATTAACACAAGCTGAGGTAGACTAAGTAAATAAAACCATAACAAAATAGAGATTTAAGAGGTAATTAAAAAAAAAAACTCTCAACAAAAAAAAAGCCCTGGCCCAGATGGCATCACTGGAGAATTCAACCAAATTTTCAGAGAAGAGATAACATTACTACTACTAAAAATATTTCAGAGCATAGAAAAGGATGGAATACTTCCAAACTCATTCTATGAAGTCAGCATAACCCTGATACCAAAACCAGGTACAGGTGCCATAAACAAAGAAAATTACAGACCAATAGCCCTCATGAGCATAAATGCAAAAATCCTCAACAAAATTCTAGCCAATAGAATTCAACAACATATCAAAAAAAATTCACCATGACCAAGTGATATTCATATCAGGTATGCAGGGATGGTCCAACATTAGAAGAACAATGTAATCCATGACATAAATAAAACAAAAGATAAGAACCAAGTGATCTTATCAGTTGATGCAGAAAAGGCATTTGACAAAGTCCAAAACCCATTCCTGATTTAAAAAAAAAAAACTCTCAGCAAAATAGAAACAGAAGGGAAATTCGTCAACATAGTAAAGGGCATTTATACGAAGCCAACGGCTCACATCATTCTAAAGGGAGAAAGTCTGAAAGCATTCCCCTGAGAACAGGAGCCAGACCAGGAAGCCCTTTATCATCAGTCTTATTCAACATTGTGCTGGAGGTCCTAGACAGAGAAATAAGGCAAGAAAAAGAAAGGGCATCCAAATTGGTAAGGAAGAAGTAAAAGTATCCCTATTCGCAGATGATATGACCTTATACACAGAAAGCCCCAAAGAATCCACAAGAAAGCTACTGAAACTAATAGATTTTAGCAAGGTATCAGGATACAAGATAAACATACAAAAAACCAGTTCAATTCCTCTACACCAACAGAGAACTTTGAAAATGAAATCACGAAATCAATACAATTTACAATAGCCCCCAAGAAGATAAAGTACTAACGAATAAATATAACCAGAGACATAAGAGACCTATACAAGAAAACTACAAAACACTACGGCAAGAAACCAAAAGAGACTGACATAAGTGGAAAAACATAATATGTTCATGGATAGGAAGACTCAACATTGTGAAAATGTCAGTTCTACCAAAAGCGATCTGCAGATACAATGCAATTCAAATTCCAACAGCATTTTATAATGAGATGGTTAAACAAATCCCTAAATTTATATGGAAAGAGAAGAGGCCCCGGATAAGTAAAGCATTACTGAAGAAGAACAAAGTGGAAGGCCTTGAACTACCTGATTTTAGAACCTTTTATACCTCCGTATGATAGTCAAAACAGCCAATGGAACAGAATGGAGAGCCCAGATGTGCAGCTGATATTTGACAAAGGCTCAAGTGCTTTAAATGGGGGAAAAGACAGACTCTTTAACAAATGGTGCTGGCATAACTGCATATCTGTCTACAAAAAAAATGAAACAGGATCCATACCTCATATCATGTACAAAAACTAACTCAAAATGGAAAAAACACATAAATATAAAATCTAAAATGATAAAGACCATGGAAGAAAAAATAGGGACCACACTAGGAGTCCTTCTACATGGCATAAATAGTATGCAAACCATAACTAACAGCACAAACACTGTAAGATAATCTAGATAACTAGGAGCTCCTAAAAAATCAAGGACTTATGCTCATCCAAAGACTTCACCAAAAGAGTAAAAAGAGAACCTACAGACGGGGAAAAAGTTTTTGGCTACGACATATCCGATAAGGGTCTAATCTCTAAAATCTATAAGATACTGCAACACCTCAACAACAATAAAAGACGAATAACCGAATTAAAAAATGGGTCAAGGATATGAAGAGGCACTTCAGCAAAGAAACCATAGGAGGAAATGCTCGTGACCATTAGCCATTACAGTAATGCGAATAAAAACTACAATGAGCCACCATTTCACCCCAGTGATGCTGGTACTAATCCAAAAAACACAAAATAATAAATGCTGGAAAGGTTGTTGAGAGATTGAAACACTCACGCACTGCTCGTGGGAATATAAAAAGGTGCAACCTCTCTGGAAAACAATTTCACGCTTCCTATAAAAGCTAGAAATAGAAATACCATACGATCCAGGAATTCTACTCCTAGGAATCTATCCTAGAGAAATATGAGCCATCACACAAATAGACATATGCATACCTATGTTCATTGCAGCATTGTTCCCAATAGCAAAAAGATGGTAACAACCTAGGTGCCCATCAACAGATGAATGAATAAACAGATTATGGTACATATAGCAACCCCACTGCCATTGAGTAGATTCCGACTCATAGCGACCCTATAGGACAGAGTAGAACCGCCCCATAGAGTTTCCAACGAGCGCCTGGCAGATTTGAACTTTGGACCGTTTGGTTAGCAGCCGTAGCACTTAACCACTATGCCACCAGGGTTACCATGGTACATACACACAATGGAATACTATGCAATGATAAAGAACAATGATGAATCCATGAAACCTCTCTCACTGTGGATGAATGTGGAGGGCATTATGCAGAGTGAAGTTAGCCACAAAAGAACAAATATTGTATGAGACCACTATTATAAGAAGTCAAGAAAAGGTTTAAACAGAAAAAAACATTCTTTGATGGTTACGAGGGTGGGAGGGAGAGGAAGGGAACTCACTCACTAGACAGTGGACAAGGATCAATCTCAGTGAAAGGAAGGACAACACACAGTACAGGGGAAGTCAGCACAACTGGACCAAAGCAAATGCTAAGAAGTTTCCTGGACACATCCAAACACTTTGAGGGACAGAGTAGCTGGGGCTGAGGACTGGGGACCATAGTTTCGGGGAACATCTAGGTCCATTGTCATAAAAATGTTTATTAAGAAAATGTTCTGCATATCACTTAGTTGAGTTGCATCTGGGGTCTTAAAAGTTTGTGAGCACCCATCTAAGACGCATCAATTTGTCCCATATGACTCAGAGCAAAGGAAAATGAAGAAAGCCAAAGACACAAGGAAAATACTAGCCCAAGAGACTAAAGGTCCACAGAAAAACCAGACTCCACCAGCCTGAGACCAGAACAACTAGATGGTGCCCAGCTACCACCATTGACTGCCCTGATAGGAAACACAACTCAAATTCATGCAAAGAGACCAGACTTAATGGTCTGACACAGACTGGAGGAACCCCCAAAACCGTGGCCCCTAGATGGTCTGTTAACCAGAACTGAAACAATTCCTGAAGCCCACTCCTCAGACAAAGATCAGACAGGACTACAAAACAAAACAAGTCCACGAGAGCCGAAATATGACTTTGAGTATACACCTCCTGAATTTAGAGATCATCTCAAGAATTGATTTGATGCATTGAACACTAATGACCAAAGACCAGACAGTTGTGGAATGACATCAGGACATCATACATGAAGAAAGGAAGAGGTCATTAAAAAGACAGGAAAGAAAGAAAAGACCAAACGGATGTCAGAAAAGACTCTGAAACTTGCTCTCAAACATCGAGTAGCTAAATCAAAAGGAAGAAATGATGAAGTAAAAGAGCTGAAAAGAAGATTTCCAAGGGCGGCTTGAGAAGACAAAGTATTATAATGACATGTGCAAAGACCTGGAGGTAGAAAACCAAAAGGGAAGAATGCGCTCAGCATTTCTCAAGCTGAAAGAACTGACAAAAAAAAACTGAAGCCCCAAGTTGCAATAGTGAAGGATTCTACAGAGAATATATTAAACGACGCAGGAAGCATCAAAAGAAGATTGAAGAAATACATAGAGTCACTATACCAAAAAGAATTGGTTGACATTCAACCATTTTAGGGGGTAGCATATGATCAGGAACCGATGGTACTGAAGGAAGAAGTCCAAGCTGCACTGAAGGCATTCAGCAAACGGATGCAGCCCTGGAAGTGCTCACTCATCTATGTCAACAAATTTGGAAGACAGCTACCTGGCCAACCAACTGGAAGAGATCCGTATTTATGCCTATTCCTAAGAAACATGATCCAACCGAATGCAGAAATTATCGAACAATATTCATTAAGATCACACACAGGTGAAATTTTGCTGAAGATCGTTGAAAAGCGGCTGCAGCAGTATATCAACAGGGAACTGCCAGAAATTCAAGCCAGATTCGGAAGAAGACGTGGAACCAGTGATAACATTGCTGATGTCAAGTGGATCCTGGATGAAAGCAGAGAATACCAGAAGGATGTTTACCTGTGTTTTATTGACTATGCAAAGACATTCGACTCTGTGGATCATAACAAATTATGGATAACATTGTGAAGAATGGGAATTCCAGAACACTTAATTGTGCTCATGAGAAGCCTGTACATAGATCAAGAAACAGCTGTTCTAACAGAACAAGGAGATACTGTGTGGCTTAAAGTCAGGAAAGGTGTGCATCGGGACTGTATCCTTTCACCATCCTTATTCAATTTGTGTGCTGAACAAATAATCCGAGAAGCTGGACTGTATGAAGAGGAATGGGGCATCCAGATTGGAGGAAGACTCGTTAACAACCTGTGTTATGCAGATGACACAACGTTGCTTGCTGAAAGTGCAGAGGACTTGAAGCACTTACTGATGAAGTTTAAAGACCGCAGCCTTCAGTATAGACTACAGCTCAACATGAAGAAAACAAAAACCCTCAAAACTGGGCCAATAAGCAACATCATGCTAAACGGGGAAAAGATTGAAGTTGTCAAGGTTTCCATTTCACTTGGATCCAAAATCAAAAGACAAATTACATTGGGCAAATCTGCTGCAAAAAGACCTCTTTGAAGTGTTGAAAAGCAAAGATGTCACCTTGAAGACTAAGGTGCACCTGACTCAAGGCATGGCATTTCGGATTGTCTCATATGCATGTGAAAGCTGGACAATGAATAAAGAAGACTGAAGAAGAATTGATGCTTTTGAATTGTCGTGTTGGTGATGAATATCGAATATTCTGTGGACTGCCAAAAAAACGAACAGATCTGTCTTAGAAGAAGTACAACCAGAATGCTTCTTAGAAGCAAGGATGGCGAGACTAAGTCTTACATACTTTCGGCATGTTATCAGGAGGGATCAGTCCCTGGAGAAGGACAGCATGCTTGGTAAAGTAGCAGGCTAGTGAAAAAGAGAAAGACCCTCAATGAGATGGAATAACACAGTGGCTGCAACAATGGGCTCAAGTATAGGAATGACTGTGAGGATGGTGCAGGACTGGGCAGTGTTTCATTGTGTTTTACACAGCATCGCTATGAGTCAGAACCAACTGGACAGCACCTAACAACAACAACATAAAATGAAAAATAATACATATGAGGAATGTGCTTCTTAGTTCAATCAGATACACGAGACGAAATGGGCAGCTCCTGTCCGAGGCAGGATAAGAAGGCAGGAAGGGCCAGGAACTGGTTGAATGGACACAGGGAAGCTGGGGTGGAAAGGGGGAGTATACTGTCACATTGTGGGGATTGCAACTAATGTCAGTTTCTTTTGGTTTCTTGCAGTAGTGTTTTGTATTTTTCTTTGTATGGGTCTTTAACATCCCTGGTTAGATTTATTCCTGTGTACTTTATCTTCTTGGGGGCTATTGTAAATGGTATTGATTTGTTGATTTCCTTTCGAAGTTCCCTTTGTTGGTGTACAGGAATCATACTGATTTTTTTCTTTTTAATCTTCTATCTTATCCTACTACTTTGCTGAAATATTCTATTAGTTCCAGTAGGTTTCTTGTGGATTCTTCGGGGGTTTTCTGTACAGGGTCATATCATTTGCAAATAGGGATAATTTTACTTCTTCCTTACCAATTTGGATGCCCTTTATTTCGTTTTTTGGCCTTATTGCTCTGGCTAGTACCTCCAGCACAGTGTTGAATGAGTGATGATAAAGGGCATCCTTGTCTGTTCCCGTTCTCAAGGTAAATGCTTTCAGTCTCTCCATTTCGAATGATGCTGGCTGTTGGCTTTGTATAAAGGCCCATTATTATGTTGAGGAATTTCCCTTCTGTTCCTATTTTGCTGAGAGTTTTTATCAGGAATGGGTGCGGGACTTTGTCAAATGCCTCTTCTGCATTGATTAATACTATCATGTGGTTTTTTTGTTTTATTTATGTGGTTTATTACGTTGATTGATTTTCTAATGTTGAACCATTCCTGCATAAAAAAAAATTTTTTTTATTCCTGCATACCTGGTATGAATCCCACTTGATCATGTTGTATAATTTTTTTAAAATGCAATTGAATTCTATTGGGTATAATTTTGTTGAGGATTTTTATGTCTATGTTCGTGAAGGCTATTTGTCTGTAGTTTTTTTTTTTTTTTTTTTGTGGTGTATTTGCCTGGCTTTGGTAGCAGGGTCATGCTGGCTTCACATAATGGGTTTGGGAGTATTCCTTCCTTTTGTATGCTCTGAAATAGCTTGAGTAGTATTGGTGTTAGCTCTTCTTTCAAAATTTGGTACAATTCACCAGTGAGGCAGCCTGGGCTAGGGCCTTTTTTTTTGGTTGGCAGTTTTTTTTTTTTTTAATCTTTTAGTTTTTTATGGGTTTGTTAGGTTTTTCTACCTCAGTTTGTGTTAGTTTAGATAGGTAGTGTTTCCAGAAATTTGTCCATCCTCTAGGTTTTTTAATTTGTTGGAGTATAATTTTTCGTAGTATTTCGTTATAATCTTTTTTTTAGTTGGGTGTGTTGTGATATCACTCATCTCATATCTTATTCATGTTATTTGCTTCCTGTTCTGTTTTTCTTTTGCCTGTCCGGCCAGTGGTTTGTTGATTTTGTTGATCTTTTTAAAGAACTAACTTTTGGTCTTCTTGATTCTTGTAATCTTTTTTATTCTCTATTGTATTTATTTCTGCTCTAATTGCCATTATTTCCTTTCTTCTGGTGCCCGAGGACTTCTTTTGCTGTTCTTTTTCTATACTAGTTATAGGGTTAATTGTTTGATTTTGGCCCTTCTTTTTCTGTGAATTGATCTCCAAGCAGTCCTTTTGCTGTGTGCCAAATGTTTTGGTAAGATGTGTTTTCATTCCCACTTGATTGTATGAATTTCTTTATTCTGTCCTTGATTTCTCCTGTAACCCAATAGTTTTTAAAGAAGGTATTGTTCAGTTTCCATGTATTTGATTTTTTTTTTTCGTTGCTCTTTCTGTTTTTGATTTCTGCTTTCATTGCATTGTGATCAGAGAAAATGCTTTGTATTATTTCAATGTTTTGGATTTTGTTAAGGTTTGCTCTTTGGCCTAAAATGTGGTCTGTTCTGAAGAATGTTTCATTATCATTGGAAAAGAAGTATACTTTGCTGCTATTGTGTGGAGTGTTCTGTATATATCTATAAGGTCAAGCTGACTGATGGTGGCATTTAGATCTTCTGTATCTTTATTGAGTTTCTAGATATTCTGCCCTTCATTGTAAGTGGTGTGTTGAAGTCTCCTACTATTATTCTGGAGCTTTCTATCTCTCTTTTCAATGCTATTAGAGCTAGTTTTATGTATTTTGGAGCCCTATCATTGGGTGCGTATATATTTATTATGGTTATGTCTTCGTGGTGTATTTACCATTTAATCATTATATAGTGTCCTTCCTTATCCTTTGTGGTGGATTTTGCTTTAAAGTCTATTTCATCAGAGATTAATATTGCTACTCCTGCTTTTTTTGGTTGCTATTTCCTTGATACATATTTTTTCTATCCTCTGAGTTTTAGTTTTTGTCTTTGTGTCTGAGATTTGTCTCTTGTAGACAGCATATAGATACATCATTTTTTAAAATTCATTCTGCCACTCTCTGTCTCTTTACTTGTGCATTTAGACCATTTATATTCAGTGTAACTATTAGTAGATATGAATTTACCGATGTCATTCTGATTTGTGTGTGTGTGTGTGTGTGTGTGTGTGGTGTCAACAGTTTCTTTGTTGGGCTTAATTTTCTGTGATGAGTTCTTTTAGTTTATGTATCTTCTTTTCATCTGTTTCATTATTGTTGATTTTGTATTTGGTGAGTCTTTATGTTTTTCTTCTTTGTTATTTTGATGGATGGGTTCATTAGCTTCCTTTGTGGTTACCTTGAAAGTTACCTTTATTTTTCTAAGTTTAATCCAATCTTTTATTTTTTAATAATGCCTTGACTTTCTCTTCATATGAAAGTTCTATGACTACACTGTTTATTCCCCTTTTATTTTGATTTGTCATTGTTTACATATTGATGTCTCTGGTTCTCTATTTTCAGCCTTTTAGCTTTGATCTGTTTTTGTGAATTCCTTATTTTGGTTGATAACTGGTTGATCTGTCCTGTGCCCTAGTCATGGATTGTTGTGTAATGTTGATTTTCTAACTGGAGGACTCCCTTTAATGTTACTTGTAATTTTGGTACAGTTTTTACAAATTCCCTTAATTTCTGTTTAACTGTAAATGACCTCATTTCACCATCTTATTTAAGAGACAACTTTTCTGGATATATAATTCTTGCCTGACCATTTTTTTTCCTTCAAGGCTTTATATATGCTATCCTATTGCTTTGCCGCATGGTTTCTGCTGAGTAATCAGAGTTTAATCTTATTGCTTCACCTTTGTAGGTGATTTTTCATTTATCCCTAGCTGCTCTCAAGATTCTTTCTCTGTCTTTGGTTTTGGCAAGTTTGATTATGATATGTCTTTGTGACTTTTGTGGTCTATCCTCTATGGGGTTCACGGAGCTTCTTGAGTAGATATCTTGTCATTTTTCATGATATTAGGAAAGTTTTCTGCCAGCATATCTTCATTTCTCTCTATGTTTTCTGTTATCCTTCCCCTGTTCTGGTACTCCAGTCACTTGAAAGTTTTTCCTCTTGATAGTATCCCACATCATTTTTAGGCTTTCTTTTTTTTTTATATTCTTTTTTCTGATTTTTTCTCAAACAAATTGGTGTCAAGGGATTTATCTTCCATCTTACTAATTCTGACTTCCTTTGTCTGAATTCTGCTCCTGTGACCTTCTATTGAGTTGTCTAATTCTGAAATTTTATTGTTAATATTTTGGATTTCTCATTGCTTTCTCTGTATAGTTTCTAGCAGCCTCTTTATTCTTTTGTTTTGTTCTTGTATTGTTTCTTGAATTCTTCTATTGTGTGTTCCCTTGGTTTGGTCAGAGTTTTGCCTTATCTCTTTCCTGATCTCTTGGAGTGCTCTGTATATTAGCCTTTTGAATTCTTTCTCAGGTAGTTCTGTTACCTTATTTTCCCCTGGAAGGCTTTCTGGTTCTTGATTTTGGTCACTTGCTGGAGCCATCTTGACCTGCTCCTTTATTTGATTTGTTGCTGACTCTTATCTCTGAGACATCAATAAGTTATCATATTTATTGTATTTTTGTTAACTACATCCTGTATTTTTGTTTTGTTTTGATATGTCCAAGTAGGCTGAGTGTGTTTTCTACTTCGGTTATTGGCATCGTTGAAGCTCTCACATCCTGTCTGCATGTGGTCAGAGCACCTACTAGGTGTGTGAGCCCAGGAATCTATTCACTGTTCTTGCAGGGGTGCAGTTATTCAGGGCACAGGTGTCCAGATCATTGGTCACCGTGTGTTGCAGACTCTAACCTACAGTTCTAGGCAGGCAGGGCTGTGTGGGGGTGTTCAGAGCAGGCTTAGGTCTCTGGTTGCAGTGGTTGGCGATGTGTGGGGCAAGGCAAGGCACTCTTTGCTGCCCCTGGATGTCTGAATGGAGGAATGTCCACCTCTGCTAGAGCACAAAGTGGTGGTGGGGGGGAGTAGTACAGCCAGTCCTTGGGTGTCGGTGCCGTTGGCTAGAGGGCTTGAGAGGCACCAGTAATTCTCAGACCCCTGTCATGTGTGACTAGATTGAGTGGGTGGTATTGCTGGCCCTCAGGCCTCCGGTGTCAGTTGGTGAGGTCCCTTCTTAGGGGCAGTGTGGTGTCAAATGTCACAAATCTGCAGCTCCCCCTTGGTACTGCAGGTGAAAATGGGCTTCAAGTGTATGCCCTGCCTGTGTTATGCTAATGAGGGCACGCAGTGTTGAATTGGCCCACAAGGCACTGGGCGGGCATGGAGGGCACTGCATGTCTGTGGAGCCCTTATGCCCATGGCTGGGAAAAGGGTCAGGGCCTCCCCACCTACCCTTAGTTCCCAGCTTAGGGGTTGTGGCGTTTTCGAATACCAAGGGACTGGTGTTGGAATAGGGTGAGATATGGGTGAGGAAAAGGGAGTGCTTTCCGGTTGTGAAGTTCTGGGGTTATCACGCCAGTGCATGCAGTGGTTTGGGAGCTCACACTTAACTTTCGCAGGTGTGGTGTCACTTCTGTTTGGCTCTGAATGTGTGTGGAGATTTGATGCTGCTTAGCTGCACCAGATGTCGTAGGCCTTGGCTTGGAATGTTGCTGCTTGCCTCAGTCCGTGCGTGCTGTGCTGTCTCAGCTAGCAGGACTCCAGTGATGTGTAGTTCTCCGTTTCTGTTGCTTTTGAATTGCCTCTCCTTCCACGTGCCACTCAGTCGGATTCTTCAGCTTTGTCTTTAATGATTAGGATTCCTAGATTGTCATATTTATTCAATTCACTAGTTGTTTGGGGTCTTCGTTGTAAAGAGGGATGACAGGAAGTGTCTGACTATTCCGCCATCTTGGTCCTGTCTCCTCAGTCTGTTTCATCAACTCTGTATTTGTTGTTCTCGATCCAAAGTCTTCATTTGTGCCCATTTTAATTTCTTGAGTCTTTGTCGTAAGGGGTCATTATGGTGTGTCTAATGCTTTGTAGAGATAAGAGTTCTGTTCTGTGGCCCTAGAGTGCAGTTTTAGTCTTAACCAATTATTTACAAAATGTACTCTGTCAGTTAATAGTGGAAACAGGCAAGAGATTACAGATGGATTAGTGCCAGCTAAAGATTTGGAAACACCATTCAGAGTACATTGTTATTAATGGTACAGGTGACAGTCATGCCCTATAGGAAAGACAATAAGCTTTTTATTTCACATTCTACCACTGTTTACAAAGGACCTCATTGTTATTAGAGGCCCCAAAGAAA
Organism: Loxodonta africana; assembly: GCF_030014295.1. Taxonomy (NCBI): domain Eukaryota; kingdom Metazoa; phylum Chordata; class Mammalia; order Proboscidea; family Elephantidae; genus Loxodonta; species Loxodonta africana. Next base: position 80,017,831 of record NC_087369.1, on the reverse strand, counting down.
AAGATAATTGATGTTTGGAGTTTTGCTCACTAAGAATATGGCCTCAGATTCACACTATTTAAATACTGACTTTGCCATCAACTGCTTGTCACTTAATAGAAATGTTTACATATTCTTTGCCTTGTATTATTTCCTTCAGATTAAATAAAGTTTCAGAAAATATCCTCAAGGGTAGACAAGATATTATGATATAATCTTTTGCAGTTTTGATTTCCTCATCATGAATCATCCTGATATGGTTGACTAAAATAAGCAATTACTTGGAAATGATCTTTAACATTCTACAAGTCTGATATTACTTTGATTTTTTGTTGAAGGAGGCCTGGTGGCACAGTGGTTAATAGCTCGGCGCTAAACCAAACGTCAGCAGTTCAAATCCACTAGCTGCTCCTTGGAAACCCTATAGGGCACTTCTACTCCATTGTGTAGGGTTGCTATGAGTTGGAATCAACTCAATGGCAAAGGGTTTGGGTTTGTTGTTTTGCCATTAACTGCTTGTCACTTAATAGAAATGTTTACATATTTTTTTCTTATAGTATTTCATTTAGATTGAATAAGGTATCAGAAATTATAGTCAGGGATAATGGACTAGATGTTATGATAATAATCTTTTGTCATTTTGATTTCCTTTGATCATGAGTCATCTTGTTGTGGTTGAATAAAATAAGCAATTACTTGGAAATGGTCTTTAACATTCCAGGAGTCTAATATTAGTGATTTCTTTGTTTAAAATAGGAACATTTAAATCCACATGGGCTTTTCTTAATGATGAAAATCCTCTTGAAAGGTGAAACAGCTGATGAAGAACTCATTGGAGGTATCATTTCTGTGTGTGAAATATCACTATTTTGAAATATTACCACTGATTTGTTAAATATAGTATCTTTTTAGTATATTAACAATTGTTATAATTTCAGGCTGGCTGAGGGAAAACTGATCACATAAGAAAGTCAGAGATTGTCAGCCAGGAAGAAAGAAAGAAAGAAGAGAGAAGAGTAGGCAAAATTAAAAAGTGGTTAAAAAAAAAAAGAAGTGAATAAAACTGATCAGTTTTCTTTTAGTCTAGCAGGGAATTGTAGCTTCCCAACCCTTCTTAAATTGTCTACCACCGTGAAGATTACCTATTTATGGAAAATCCTTTGGAATACTGTGCTTTTTGTAATTGCTGGTATAAGCATTGGTATTTGTTTTTCAGAATTATCAAGAGATTAGAATGCACACACCACAAAATAGACACCCTGATATACAGCTGTGGGTTGTTGGGCAGTTCACCTAGCTTATATGTGCTTCAGTTTCTTCCTTTTTAAAAGGGTGTTCTTTTAAATTTTTTTGTGATTTGAGTGAAAGTTTACAGCGCAAATTAGTTTCTTTAAAAAATTTATACACAAATTGTTTTGTGACACTGGTTGCAATCCCCACAATGTATCAGCACTCTCCCCCTTTTTCTTTACACCCAGGTTTCCCTGTGTGTCCGCACGTCCAGTTTTCCTGTCCCTTCCTGCCTTCTCGTCTTTGCTTTTGGGCAGGTGTTACCCATTTGGTCTCAAATACTTGATTGAACTAAGAAGCACGTTCCTCATATGTTATTGTTTATTTATTTTTTTATCTAATCTTTTGTTGAAAGCATGTCTTCAATTCTGAGTTAGCAAGGTGTCTGGGGGCCATCTTCTTGGGGGTTCCTTCAGTCTCTGTCAGACGAGTTAGCCTGGTCTTTATCTGTTAATCTGAATTTTGTTCTACATTTTTCTCTTGCTCTTGCTTGGACCCTCTATTGTGATCTCTCTCAGAGCCGTTAGTGATGGTAGCCAGGCACCATCTACTTCTTCTGGGCTGAGGTTGGTGGAGGCTGTGGTTCGTGTGGTCCATTTGTCCTTTGGACTAATATTTTCCTTCTGTCTTTGGTTTTCTTCATTCTCCTTTGCTCCAGATGAGATGGGACCAATAGATGTATCTTAGATGGCTGCTTGCTAGCTTTTTTTTTTTTTGTAATTATTTTATTTTATTTATTTATTTTAATAACTTTTATTAAGCTTCAAGTAAACGTTTAAAAATCCAATCAGTCTGTCACATATAAGTTTACATACATCTCACTCCCTACTCCCACTTGCTCTCCCCCTCTTGAGTCAGCCCTTTCAGTCTCTCCTTTCTTGACAATTTTGCCGGCTTCCCTCTCTCTATATCCTCCCATTCCCCCTCCAGACAAGAGTTGCCAACCCAATCTCAAGTGTCCACCTGATATAATTAGCTCACTCTTCATCAGCGTCTCTCTCCCACCCGCTGACCAGTCCCTTTCATTTCTGATGAGTTGTCTTCGGGGATGGTTCCTGTCCTGTGTCAACTGAAGGTCTGGGGAGCATGGCCGCCGGGATTCCTCCAGTCTCAGTCAGACCATTAAGTTTGGTCTTTTTATGAGAATTTGGGGTCTGTATCCCACTGATCTCCTGCTCCCTCAGGGGTCCTCTGCTGTGCTCCCTGTCAGGGCAGTCATCGATTGTGGCCGGGCACCAACTAGTTCTTCTGGTCTCAGGATGATGTAGGTCTCTGGTTCATGTGGCCCTTTCTGTCTCTTGGGCTCTTAGTTGTCGTGTGGCCTTGGTGTTCTTCATTTTCCTTTGCTCCAGGTGGGTTGAGACCAATTGCTGCATCTTAGATGGCCGCTTGTTAGCATTTAAGACCCCAGACGCCACATTTCAAAGTGGGATGCAGAATGATTTCATAATAGAATTATTTTGCCAATTGACTTAGACGTCCCCACAAACCATGTTCCCCAGACCCCCGCGCTTGCTCCGCTGACCTTTGAAGCATTCATTTTATCCCGGAAACTTCTTTGCTTTTGGTCCAGTCCAATTGAGCTGACCTTCCATGTATTGAGTGTTGTCTTTCCCTTCACCTAAAGCAGTTCTTATCTACTGATTAATCAATAAAAAACCCTCTCCCACCCTCCCTCCCTCCCCCCCTCGTAACCACAAAAGTATGTGTTCTTCTCAGGTTTACTATTTCTCAAGATCTTATAATAGTGGTCTTATACAATATTTGTCCTTTTGCCTGTGACTAATTTCGCTCAGCATAATGCCTTCCAGGTTCCTCCATGTTATGAAATGTTTCACAGATTCGTCACTGTTCTTTATCGATGCGTAGTATTCCATTGTGTGAATATACCACAATTTATTTACCCATTCATCCATTGATGGACACCTTGGTTGCTTCCAACTTTTTGCTATTGTAAACAGAGCTGCAATAAACATGGGTGTGCATATATCTGTTTGTATGAAGGCTCTTGTATCTCTAGGGTATATTCCCAGGAATGGGATTTCTGGGTTGTATGGTAGTTCTATTTCTAACTGTTTAAGATAACGCCAGATAGATTTCCAAAGTGGTTGTACCATTTTACATTCCCACCAGCAGTGTATGAGAGTTCCAATCTCTCCGCAGCCTCTCCAACATTTATTATTTTGTGTTTTAATGCCAGCCTTGCTGGTGTGAGATGGAATCTCATCGTAGTTTTAATTTGCATTTCTCTAATGGCTAATGATCGAGAGCATTTTCTCATGTATCTGTTAGCTGCCTGAATATCTTCTTTAGTGAAGTGTGTGTTCATTTCCTTTGCCCACTTCTTGGTTGGGTTGTTTGTCTTTTTGTGGTTGAGTTTTGACAGAATCATGTAGATTTTAGAGATCAGGCACTGGTCTGAGATGTCATAGCTGAAAATTCTTTCCCAATCTGTAGGTGGTCTTTTTACTCTTTTGGTGAAGTCTTTAGATGAGCATAGGTGTTTGATTTTTAGGAGCTCCCAGTTATGGGGTTTCTCTTCATCATTTTTGGTAATGTTTTGTATTCTGTTTATACCTTGTATTAGGGTTCCTAAGGTTGTCCCAATTTTTTCTTCTATGATCTTTATCGTTTTAGTCTTCATGTTTAGGTCTTTGATCCACTTGGAGTTAGTTTTTGTGCATGGTGTGAGGTATGGGTCCTGTTTCATTTTTTTGCAAATGGATATCCAGTTATGCCAGCACCATTTGTTAAAAAGGCTATCTTTTCCCCAGTTAATTGACACTGGTCCTTTGTCAAATATCAACTGCTCATACGTGGGTGGATTTATGTCTGGGTTCTCAATTCTGTTCCATTGGTCTATGTGTCTGTTGTTGTACCAATACCAGGCTGTTTTGACTACTGTGGCTGTATAATAGGTTCTGAAGTCAGGTAAGGTGAGGCCTCCCACTTTCTTCTTCTTTTTCAGTAGTGCTTTGCTTATCCGGGGCTTCTTTCCCTTCCATATGAAATTGGTGATTTGTTTCTCTATCCCCTTAAAATATGACATTGGAATTTGGATCGGAAGTGCGTTAAATGTATAGATGGCTTTTGGTAGAATAGACATTTTTACTATGTTAAGTCTTCCTATCCATGAGCAAGGTATGTTTTTCCACTTAAGTATGTCCTTTTGAATTTCTTGTAGTAGAGCTTTGTAGTTTTCTTTGTATAGGTCTTTTACATCCTTGGTAAGATTTATTCCTAAGTATCTTATCTTCTTGGGGGCTACTGTGAATGGTATTGATTTGGTTATTTCCTCTTCGGTGTTCTTTTTGTTGATGTAGAGGAATCCAAGTGATTTTTGTATGTTTATTTTATAACCTGAGACTCTGCCAAACTCTTCTATTAGTTTCAGTAGTTTTCTGGAGGATTCCTTAGGGTTTTCTGTGTATATAATCATGTCATCTGCAAATAGTGATAACTTTACTTCTTCCTTGCCAATCCGGATACCTTTTATTTCTTTGTCTAGCCTAATTGCCCTGGCTAGGACTTCTAGCACGATGTTGAATAAGAGCGGTGATAAAGGGCATCCTTGTCTGGTTCCCGTTCTCAAGGGAAATGCTTTCAGGTTCTCTCCATTTAGAGTGATATTGGCTGTTGGCTTTGCATAGATGCCCTTTATTATGTTGAGGAATTTTCCTTCAATTCCTATTTTGGTAAGAGTTTTTATCATGAATGGGTGTTGGACTTTGTCAAATGCCTTTTCTGCATCAATTGATAAGATCATGTGGTTTTTGTCTTTTGTTTTATTTATGTGATGGATTACATTAATGGTTTTTCTGATATTAAACCAGCCTTGCATACCTGGTATAAATCCCACTTGATCAGGGTGAATTATTTTTTTGATGTGTTGTTGAATTCTATTGGCTAGAATTTTGTTGAGGATTTTTGCATCAATGTTCATGAGGGATATAGGCCTATAATTTTCTTTTTTTTGTAATGTCTTTACCTGGTTTTGGTATCAGGGAGATGGTGGCTTCATAGAATGAGTTGGGTAGTATTCCGTCATTTTCTATGCTTTGGAATACCTTTAGTAGTAGTGGTGTTAACTCTTCTCTGAAAGTTTGGTAGAACTCTGCAGTGAAGCCGTCCGGGCCAGGGCTTTTTTTTGTTGGGAGTTTTTTGATTACCGTTTCAATCTCTTTTTTTGTGATGGGTCTATTTAGTTGTTCTACTTCTGAATGTGTTAGTTTAGGTAGGTAGTGTTTTTCCAGGAATTCATCCATTTCTTCTAGGTTTGCAAATTTGTTAGAGTACAATTTTTCATAATAATCTGAAATGATTCTTTTAATTTCATTTGGTTCTGTTGTGATGTGGTCCTTCTCATTTCTTATTCGGGTTATTTGTTTCCTTTCCTTTATTTCTTTAGTCAGTCTAGCCAATGGTTTATCAATTTTGTTAATTTTTTCAAAGAACCAGCTTTTTTGGCTTTGTTAATTCTTTCAATTGTTTTTCTGTTCTCTAATTCATTTAGTTCAGCTCTAATTTTTATTATTTGTTTTCTTCTGGTGCCTGATGGATTCTTTTGTTGCTCACTTTCTATTTGTTCAAGTTGTAGGGACAGTTCTCTGATTTTGGCTCTTTCTTCTTTTTGTATGTGTGCATTTATTGATATAAATTGGCCTCTGAGCACTGCTTTTGCTGTGTCCCAGAGGTTTTGATAGGAAGTATTTTCATTCTCGTTGCTTTCTATGAATTTCCTTATTCCCTCCTTGATGTCTTCTATAACCCAGTCTTTTTTCAGGAGGGTATTGTTCATTTTCCAAGTATTTGATTTCTTTTCCCTAGTTTTTCTGTTATTGATTTCTAGTTTTATTGCCTTGTGGTCTGAGAAGATGCTTTGTATTATTTCGATGTTTTGGACTCTGCAAAGGTTTGTTTTATGACCTAATATGTGGTCTATTCTAGAGAATGTTCCATGTGCGCTAGAAAAAAAAGTATATTTTGCAGCAGTTGGGTGGAGAGTTCTGTATAAGTCAATGAGGTCAAGTTGGTTGATTGTTGTAATTAGATCTTCCGTGTCTCTGTTGAGCTTCTTACTGGATGTCCTGTCCTTCTCCGAAAGTGGTGTGTTGAAGTCTCCTACTATAATTGTGGAGGTATCTATCTCGCTTTTCAATTCTGTTAAAATTTGATTTATGTATCTTGCAGCCCTGTCATTGGGTGCGTAAATATTTAATATGGTTATGTCTTCCTGATCAATTGTCCCTTTTATCATTATATAGTGTCCTTCTTTATCCTTTGTGGTGGATTTAAGTCTAAAGTCTATTTTGTCAGAAATTAATATTGCTACTCCTCTTCTTTTTTGCTTATTGTTTGCTTGATATACTTTTTTCCATCCTTTGAGTTTTAGTTTGTTTGTGTCTCTAAGTCTAAGGTGTGTCTCTTGTAGGCAGCATATAGATGGATCGTGTTTCTTTATCCAGTCTGTGACTCTCTGTCTCTTTATTGGTGCATTTAGTCCATTTACATTCAGTGTAATTATAGATAAATAAGTTTTTAGTGCTGTCATTTTGATGCCTTTTTATGTGTGTTGTTGACAATTTCATTTTTCCACATACTTTTTTTGTGCTGAGGCGTTTTTCTTCGTAAATTGTGAGATCCTCATTTTCATAGTGCTTGACTTTATGTTAGTTGAGTCGTTACGTTTTTCTTGGTTTTTATCTTGAGTTATAGAGTTGTTATACCTTTTTGTGGTTACCTTATTATTTACCCCTATTTTCTAAGTAAAAACCTAACTTGTATTGTTCTATATCGCCTTGTATCACTCTCCATATGGGAGTTCAATGCCTCCTGTATTTAGTCCCTCTTTTTGATTATTGTGATCTTTTACCTATTGACTTCCATGATTCGCTGTTATGTGGGTTTTTTTTTAATTAATTTTAATTTGTTTGTTTTTGTGATTTCCCTATTTGAGTTGATATCAGGACGTTCTGTTTTGTGACCTTGTGTTGTGCTGATATCTGATATTATTGGTTCGCTGACCAAACAATATCCTTTAGTATTTCTTGTAGCTTTGGTTTAGTTTTTGCAAATTCTCTAAACTTGTGTTTATCTGTAAATATCTTAATTTCGCCTTCATATTTCAGAGAGAGTTTTGCTGGATATATGATCCTTGGCTGGCAGTTTTTCTCCTTCAGTGTTCTGTATATGTCGTCCCATTCCCTTCTTGCCTGCATGGTTTCTGCTGAGTAGTCAGAACATGTTCTTATTGATTCTCCCTTGAAGGAAACCTTTCTTTTCTCCCTGGCTGCTTTTAAAATTTTCCGTTTATCTTTGGTTTTGGTGAGTTTGATGATAATATGTCTTGGTGTTTTTCTTTTTGTATCAATCTTAAATGGGGTTCGATGAGCATCTTGGATAGCTATCCTTTCGTCTTTCATGATGTCAGGGAAGTTTTCTGTCAGGAGTTCTTCAACTGTTTTCTCGGTGTTTTCTGTCCCCCCTTCCTGTTCTGGGACTCCAATCACCCGCAGGTTATCCTTCTTGATAGAGTCCCACATAATTCTTAGGGTTTCTTCATTTTTTTTAATTCTTTTATCTGATTTTTTTTCAGCTATGTTGGTGTTGATTCCCTGGTCCTCCAGATGTCCCAGTCTGCATTCTAATTGCTCGAGTCTGCTCCTCTGACTTCCTAGTGTGTTGTCTAATTCTGTTATTTTATTGTTAATCTTTTGGATTTCTACATGTTGTCTCTCTATGGATTCTTGCAAGTTATTAATTTTTCCAGTATGTTCTTGAATAATCTTTTTGAGTTCTTCAACAGTTTTATCAGTGTGTTCCTTGGCTTTTTCTGCAGTTATCCTAATTTCATTTGTGATATCATTAAGCATTCTGTAAATTAGTTTTTTATATTCTGTATCTGATAATTCCAGGATTGTATCTTCATTTGGGAAAGGTTTTGATTCTTTTGTTTGGGGGGTTGGAGAAGCTGTCCCGGTCTGCTTCTTTAAGTGGTTTGATATGGATTGTTGTCTCCGAGCCATCACTGGGAAACTAGTTTTTCCAGAAAATCCGCTAAAAAAAAAATGCAGTCAGATCCCTATCAGAGTTCTCCCTCTGGCTCAGGCTATTCAGATGTTAATGAAGCCGCCTGGGGAGGGTGGGGGAGGGAACAGAGAGTTAGGAGAGTAGCACCTCAGAATATAGCCAGAGTTGCTTGTCTTGCTTGGAATGACTATTATATCTGAGATTCCCGCGGGCGCGTCGCCTATGTGTGCTGGCTGTGTGGAGATTGCCCCCGGGGGGTCTGGCCCGCTGGAGTCACGGTCAGATCCTCCGCTTTCAGCCCCACGCCCAGCGTCAAGGCTCCCCTACTGGGACGGTGCACTCTCGACTCCAAAATCAGTCGCTGCCTCCCGGGGACTTCTCGTCCCTCCAGCCGCGTGGCCGTGCCGCCCCCGAGAACCGGTTGGGCCTCCTCCCGGGGTTAGTTCAGATGGGTGGAGCAGCTCCCCGTGCTTGTGCCGTGACCGAGTGTCCCGGCTGGGACGCTGTTCTCCCCGCTCCAATACCAGTCGCTGCCTCCCGGGGACTTCTCCTATCGGCTGCGTCCCACGCCGCCCGTGCGACCCGGCTGGTCCCCTTCCCGGGGTTAGTTCAGGGGGGTGGAGCAACTCTCCGTGTTTATGGCGTACCTGCGTCCAGTCCAAATCCCTGCGGGACAGTTCCCCGGCTCGGATGCTGCTCTTTCTGCTCTAAGACCAGTCACTGCCTCCCGGGGACTTCTCCTACCGGCTGCGTCCCACGCCGCCCGTGGAACCGGCTGGTCCCCCTCCCGGGGTTAGTTCAGGGGGGTGGAGCAGGTCTCTGTGCTTGTGCCGTACCTGACTGGTGCGCTGGCTCCAGGCTCTGGAAACAATCGCTGCTTCCCCGTATTAGTTCATTCTCCGTCTCTAAATCTGTGTTTGTTGTTCAGGGTTCATAGATTGTTATGTATATGATCGATTCACTTGTTTTTCCGTGTCTTTGTTGTAAGAGGGATCCGAGGTAGCGTCTGTCTAGTCCGCCATCTTGGCTCCGCTCTCTGCTTGCTAGCTTTTACAACCCCAGATGGTACTCACCAAAGTAGGATGTAACACATTTTCTTTATGAACTATGTTATGCCAGTTGACCTAGAAATCCACTGAGACTATAGTCCCCAGCTCTCAACCCCAGTAACTCGGTCCCTCAAGGTGTTTTTATGTGTCTAGCCAGCTTCTATAACTTTACGTTGGTCAAGTTGTGCTGAGTTCCCCTATATTGTGTGTTGTCTTTCCCTTCACCAAAGTTAACACTCGTCTACTATCTACTTAATAATTTCTTCTCCCCAGCCTTCCCCTCACTGTCTTCCAAACTTTTTGGCATAGATGAGTGAGTGCTTTCAGCATTATATCTATTTAATGAAGCATCTCAGTTGGTATTCCATCAATTCCTGGACCCTTGTTTTTCCCTAATGCCTTCAGTGCAGCTTGGACTTCTTCCTTCAATACCATCAGTTCTTGATCCCATGCTGCCTCCTGAAATGCTTGAACACTGACCAATTCTTTTTGGTACAGTGACTGTGTATTTCTTTCGTCTTCTTTTGATGCTCCCTGCATTGTTCCACATTTTGCCCATATAAGCCTTCAATATTGCAACCCAGGGTTGGATTTTTTATTTCAGTTCTTTCAGCTTGAGAAATGCTGAGTGCGTTCTTCCCTTTTGGTTTTCTGTCTCCAGGTCTTTGCACATTTCATTATAATACTTTCCTTCATCTTCTTGAGCTGCCCTTTGAAATTTTCTGTTCAACTCTTTTACTTCATCATTTCTTCCATTTGCTTTAGCTATTTTACATTCAAAAGCAAGTTTCAGAGTCTCTTCTGACACCCATTTTGGTCTTTTCTTTCTTTCCTGTCTTTTTAATAATCTTTTGCATTCTTCATGTATGATGTCCTTGATGTCATCCCACAACTCATCTGGTCTTTGTTCATTGTATTCAGTGTGTGAAATCTTTTCTTGAGATGGTCTCCAAATTCAGGTGAGATATACTGAAGTTCATACTTTGGCTCGCATCCAACCCAATTGGCTCTCATAAAAAAATTTTTTTTTTGCATGTTTATTGTCTGCAGTTTCATTTTGAACTTGCACATGAGCAGTTGGTGGTCTGTTCTGCATTCAACCCTTGGCCTTGTTCTGACAGATGATATTGAGCTTCTCCATCGTCTCTTTACACAGATGTAGTCGATTTGATTCCTGTGTATTCCGTCTGGTGAGTTCCACGTAATAGTCACCATTTATGTTGTTGAAAAAAGGTATTTGCAATGAAGAAGTTGTTGGCCTTGCAAAATTCTGTCATGCGATCTCTGACATTGTTTCTGTCACCAAAGCCGTGTTTTCCAATCACCAATCCTTCTTTGTTTCTAACTTTCGCATTCCAATCACCAGTAATTTTCAATGCATCTTGATTGCATGTTTGATCAGTTTCAAACTGCAGAAATTGATAAAAATGTTCAATTTTTTCATCTTTGACCTTAGTGGTTGGTATGTAAATTTGAATAGTTGTATTAACTTATCTTCCTTGTAGGCATATGGATATTATCCTATCCCTGACAGCATTGTACTTCAAGATGGATCTTAAAATGATCTTTTTGACAATGAATGCCACACCATTCTTCTTCATTTTGTGCTTCCAGGCATAATAGACTGTATGTTTGCCCTATTCAGAATGGCCAACGTCAGTCCATTTCAGCTCATTAATGCTTAGGATATCGATCTTTACACATTCCATTTCATTTTTGGTGGCTTCCAGTTTTCCTAGATTCACTCTTTGTATATTCCACATTCTGATTTTTAATGAATGTTTGCAGCTTTTTCTTTTCACTTTGATTCACAGCATTTTATCGGCTTGAGTCGTTCTACATCAGCAAATGAAGGTCCCAAATGCTTTATTCCCTCCACGTTGTTAATGTTGACTCTACTTTGAGAAGGCAGTACTTCCACAGTCATATTTTGAGTGCCTTCCAACCTGACAGGCTCATCTTCTGGCACTATATCAGATATTGTTCTACTGCTATTTATAAGGTTTTCACTTGCCAATTTTTTAGAAGTAGATTGCCAGATCGTTCTTTGTAGTCTGTCTTAACATGGAGGCTCCATGAAACCTGTCCATCATGGCAATCCATCTGGTATTTGAAGTACCGGTGGCATAGCTTCCAGCATCACAGCAACATGCAAGCCACCACAGCATGACAAACTCACAGATGCGTGACTAATTACCTCCAGGAAGAAGGAGAATTAAGAATAGGAGAAGAAAACAGAATGTTTGGCTAATTGCCTCCATGAACAACGGCCTCCTTTGGTATGAGACCAGAAGAAGTGGATGGTACCTGGCTGACATTACTGAACATTTCAATCAAGGATTCTATGGAAGAATCCTGATGGAAATAGAAAGTGCAAAACAAAATTTTAACTTCTTATGGACTACAGATTTTCTGGAGCCATGGAGGCTTGATGAACCCCTGAAACTATTGCCCTGTGGTTATCTTTAAACCTTAAACCTAGAACATCCCCTGAAGTCTTCTGAAAAAAAAAAAGCAATAGTTTAGCTTAATTCGTAAAGAGTGTCCGCCTTGAGCATTATGTTCTGTTAAGAACTGTCTATATCGTTCAAAGTGACAATAGTATTTGGAAAGATTAGATAGGAGCCTTTAGGGGGCAGTGGATTTATGTTAACGGGGAGGAACAACTCAGAAAAGGAGAGTGAGAATGGTTGCACAACTCTAAGAATGTAATCAATGCCACTGAATTGTGTATGTAGAAACTGTTGAATTGGTGTATGTTTTGCTGTGCATATTCTCAAAACAACAAAATAAATTTAAAAAAAGACTTTGAAAAATTGGTAGACAAAATGTGGAAAACATTTAGTAGGTAGATTTTGAATAGAGGAAGATTAGTAAAAATAGGTAAGCTTCCTCAAAAGTGAAACTAATATAATTATTCCTTTTTTTTTGTTAGCTGTCTTGGAAATACTCCGTCTTGGCATGTCTTTAGACTTCTGTCTGAGCATTGCTAAACTGCTGATAGATCATGAAAGGTACATAAGAATTGATTCTCTTTTCTCTACACACTAACATTTTTCTAAGGTTTCTGTTGATATATATTTACTATATTAAGACATATACTCAGAGGGCACAATGTTTACCACTGTACTGATCAAATTAGAAGATGGAACTGCTTGCTTAATGGCTGTCTTAGTCTGGGTTCTCTAGAGAAGTTAAACTAGTGATATATATATGTATATTTATAAGTGTAGAGATATTTGCTTATATATGTCTCATATGTGTATATGACATTTTTGTATGGTTATAAATATAGAGAGATTTGTGTGTGTGTGTGTGTGTGTGTGTAGAGAGAGAGAGATTTACTTCAAGGAAATGACTCACACAGTTGTGGGTCTGGCAAGTCCCAAATCCGTTGGTCAGTGGCAGGCTGGGGATTTCTGCTGGGTCCCAAGATTGCAGGAGCTGGCGAATCCAAAATCTGCAGGGCAGGTGGCAAGATGGAGAATTCTACAGGCTTACATCCCAGGAACCAGAGGTTTGAAAGAGAGAGCGAGCTTTGCCAGAGCACCTATTTATATACTAGAGGCAGGACACAACCCCAAGGAAACTCCTCTCTCAACTGATTGACTGATCATACCACTTCACATCATGGAATATGATTACATTATATTACACTATGGAAAAGCAACCCGTCCAGTGTCCGCCAAGCCTCTGAGAATCATAGCCTAGCCAAGTTGACACATAGCAATAATCATCACAATGACTTTAAATGACAGTAAAATTTATTTTAAGATTTATATTAGCATGAATAAAATAAAAATGGATTAAGATAGTCAAGTTTCTGTAAAACAGGAGTTAGGCTAGGTTAACCTACAGGCCAGTATCACTTGGAACAGGAAGGCAAAAGCAAGTATACTTTAGTAAGTTATATATCTTTCTGGCTCTATCTTCACTGTATCATTGTACTCAAAAAACCCAAAACCCTTCTTGTACTCAAAAGGGACCTTAAAGCTCTTCTAGACCAAGGGCTCTCAAACTTTGATGAATGACTGGGGAATAAGCATATAAAAAAAATGCTCAACATCATTAGCCACCAATGAAATGCACACCCACTGGGATGGCTAGAAACAAAATGAAACAAACAAACAAAAAACATAATAACAGATGTTGGTGAGGATGTGGAGAAATTGGAAGCCTCATATATTGCTGGCAGGAACATAAAATGATGAAGCTGTTTTGGAAAACAGCCTGGAAATTCCTCAATAAGGTAAAGGGGAAGTTACCATAGGACTTGGCGGTTGTACTCTTAGAAGATTGAAAACCTGTTCACACAAACACTTGTACACGAATGTTCGTAGCAGCATTATTTTGATAGCCATAAAGTGGAAATAGCCCAAATGTCCATCAACTGATGAATGGATATATAAAATGGGGTATATCTATTTAATGGAATATTATGCAGCCATAAAAGGAATGAAGTACTGATTTATATTGTGCTAAATGAAAGAATCCAGTTACAAAAGACCACATACTGTATAATTCAGTTTACATGAAATATCCAGAATTAAGAAAATTTATAGACAGACAGTAGATTAGTGGTTGCCTAGAGCTGGAGGATTTGGGCAAAATGAGGAGGGATGATATCATGGATTGAATTGTGTCCCCCAAAAATATATGTCAGCTTGGCTAGGCCATGATTCCCAGTATTGTGTTACCCTCCATTTTGTGATCTGATGTAATTTTCTTCCTTTTGTGATGTGTTGTAAATCATGACCTCTGTATGTTAATGGGATCCCTGGTGGTGCAGTGGTTAAGAGCTATGGCTGCTAACCAAAAGTTTGGTAGTTTGAATCCACCAGATGCTCCTTGGAAACCCTATGGGGCAGTTCTACTTTGTCCTATAGGGTCACTATGAGTCAGAATTGACTCAATGGCAATGAGTTAGGTTAGTTTAGGTTAGGTTGTATGTTAATGAGGCAGGATCAGTATGGGGTGTATCTTGAGTCACACCCTTACTCAAGTCACACATTTACTTAAGTCACATCCTTGCTTGAGTCACACCTTTTACCTTAGAAGAATTAAAAGGAGAGAGAAGCAAGAAGAGAGGAGAGGAAACTCACTACCACCAATAAAGAAGAGCTGGGAGCAGAGCACGTCTTTTGGACCCAGGGTCTCTGTGCTGAGAACCTCCTAGACCCAGGGGAATATTGATGCCAGATCACGTAGAGATCTCCAAGATTCCCACAGGTGTTGAAAGGAAACAACTCCCTCAGAGCTACCAGGGAGAGAATGCCTTCCCCTAGAGCTGGCACCCTGAATTCGGACTTGTAGCCTCCTAAATGGAGCCCTGGTGGCATAATGGTTAAGAGCTTGCCTGCTGACCAAAAAGGCAGCAGTTTGAATCTTCCAGCTGCTCCTTGGAACACTATGGGGCAGCTCTACTCTGTAGTATAGGGTCACTATGAGTCGGAATCACCTCAACAGCAACGGGTTAAGCCTCCTATAGTGTGACAGAATAAATTTCTGTTTGTGAAAGCCATGCACTTGTGATATTTCTGTTATAGTAGCACTAGATAACTAAGACCGATGGCTAATGGGCATGGGGATTCTTTTTGGGGTGATGAAAATGTTCTACAATTGATTGTGGCAATGGTTCCACAACTCTGACAATATACTAAAAAACATTGAATTACATACATTAAATGGGTGAATTGTGTGTTATATGAATGATATCTCAACATTGCTGTTATAAAAAAATCACTAGGTCATATAATATTTGTCATTTTGTGATTGATTTATTTTACTCAGCATTATGTCTTTGAGATCCATCCATGTTGTACATGTATGAAGACCTCATTTCTCTTTCTGGCTGAGTAATATTCCATTGTACGTATGTACCACATTTTGTTTATCCGTTCATCCTTTGGTGGGCATTTAGGTTGTTTCCACTTTTTGGCTATTGTGACTAATGTTGCAATGAACATTGTTGTATATATGTCTGTTTGCATCTCTGCTTTCAGGTTCCTTAGGTATATTCCTAGCAGTGGAATTGCTGGGCCATATGGTAGTTTTATTTTTTGAGGAACTGCCCCACTGTTTTCCACAGTGGATATATGATTTTTCATTTCCACCAGCAATGGATAAGGGTTCTAATTTCTCCTACATCCTTGCCAATATTCGTGATTTTATTTTATTTTATTTTCCTTATCCATCCTTATGGGAGTGAAATGATATCTCATTGTGGTTTTGATTTGCATTTCTCTTTTGGCTAATGATGGTGAGCATGTTTTTGTGTGTTTGGTGGCCATTTGAATGTCCTTTTTGGTAAAAAAAAAAAAAGTCTGTTCAAGTCCTTGGCCCATTATTTGATTGGGTTATTTGTCTTTTTGTTGTTAAGTTGTCAAAGTTTTATGTATATATATATGTTATTAGATTCCTAGTGGATATATGGTTTACAAAGATATTCTCCCAGTCTGCAACTTCTCTTTTCATTTTTTTCATAAAATCTTTTGATAAACAAAAATTATTAATTTTTATCAGGTCCCATTTATTTATATTGTCTTTTGCTGTTTGTGCTTTTGTTATTATACTAGATAATCCATTGTTAAAAGCTGGGGATGACAGCCTTGCACCTGCATTTTCTTCTAAGAATTTTATGGCTTTAGTTTTCACATTTAGATCTTTAATCCATTTTGAATTTATTTTTGTGTATAGTGTGAGGCATGGATCCTTTTTAATTTTTCTGCATGTGGAAATCCAATTTTCCAAACACCATTTATTGAACACAGTCTTCTTTCCCCATTGAGCGTACTTAGTACCCTTGTCAAAAACCAGTGGCCTCTGTTTGCCTGGAGCAACAGAGGAAGAAGGAAAATAAGGAATAGGAGGAGTATATGGAATTTGTGGCTAATTGCCTCCATGAACTACTGACTCCTTTGCCATGATATTGGAGGAAGTAGATGGTGCTCAGCTACCATTACTGAACATTTTGATTGAAGATTCTATAGAGGAATCCTGGCGAAAAGGGAGAGAATGTGGAACAGAATTCTAAATTCTCATGGAGTCTAAACTTCCTGGAGACATTGAAGGTGGATGAACCCCTGAAACTGTTGCTATGAGATAATCTTTAAACGTTAAAATTATACCAAAAACATCCGCTAACATTTTCTTTAAACCAAACAGTAGTTTAGCTTGATTAGTAAAGAATGTCTGCCTTGAGAATTG
Organism: Loxodonta africana; assembly: GCF_030014295.1. Lineage (NCBI taxonomy): Eukaryota > Metazoa > Chordata > Mammalia > Proboscidea > Elephantidae > Loxodonta > Loxodonta africana. Next base: position 80,001,278 of record NC_087369.1, on the reverse strand, counting down.
CGCTCTTCTAAGAGCTGTCTGTATGGGATCAAATCGACAACAACAACGTGAAAGATAAGGTGGAAAATTTAGGGGGCAGTGAGAACATGTTAATGGGGGAGCAACAATTCGGAAAAGGAGGGTAAAAATGGTTGTACAACTTAAAGATTGTAATCAATGTAACTGAATTGTACATGTAGAAATTGTTGAATTGGTGAATGACCTGCTGTATATATTCTCAACAACAACAAGAAACAAAATAAATTTAGAAAAAGGCACATGGAACATTCTGCAACCAAACCACAGCCACCGATTTATAATGTAAATGACAAGTAAACATTTTTCATTGTATGTTACTGAGTTTATTCTTTACCACAACCCTACCTAACATGTACTAAGTATTATAAAAGTGTTATGTGAAGCTTTATGTTACTAAGCATTTTCTCAAGCAACATATAAAAAAGTACAACTATTTTAAAGTGTCAAAAATAAAGTCACTAGGGAACTTGATAAAAATTTAGAGGTCAGGCCCCATCTTACTTCAACAAGCCTGGGGCCAAAATCAAAGAATTATCCCTACAACTTGAATAAATAGAAAGAGAGCAACAAAAGAAACCCTCAGGCACCAGAAGAAAGCAAATAATCAAAATTAGAGCAGAATTTAATGAAATAGAAAACAGAAAAAAAAAATTGAAAGACTTAACAAGACCAAAAGCTGGATCTTTGAAAAAATTAACAATATTGATAAACCATTGGCCAAACTGACAAAAGAAAAGCAGGAGGGGGAGCAAATAACCAAAATAAGAAATGAGATGGGCGATATTACAACAGACCCAACTGAAAATAAAAGAATCATATCGGATTACTATGAAAAATTGTACTCTAAAAAATTTGAAAACCTAGAAGACATGGATGAATTCCTAGAAACACACTACCTACCTAAACTAACACAAACAGAGGTAGAACAATTAAATAGACCCATAAAAAAGAAGAGATTGAAAGATAATCAAAAACTCCCCCCAAAAAAGCCCTGACCCAGACAGCTTCACTGCAGAGTTCTACCAAACTTTCAGAGAAGAATTAACATCATTACTACTAAAGGTATTTCAGAGCATAGAAAAGGACGAAACTAAACTCTTTTATGAAGCCAGCATATCCCTGATACCAAAACCAGGTAAAGACACCACAAAAAAAGAAAATTACAGACCTATGTCCCTCATGAACTTAGATGCAAAAATCCTCAACAAAATTCTAGCCAATAGAATTGAACACCATATCAAAAAAATAATTCACCATGACCAAGTGAGATTCATACCAGGTATGTAGGGATGGTTCAACATTAGAAAAACAGTCAATGTAATCCATCATATAAACAAAAGACAAGAACAACATGATTTTATCAATCGATGCAGGAAAGGCATTGGACAAAGTTCAGCACCCATTCATGATAAAAACTCTCAGCCAAATAGGAATAGAAGTAAAATTCCTCAACATTACAAAGGGCATTTATACAAACCCCACAGCCAACATCATCCTAAATGAAGAGAATCTGAAAGCATTCCCCTTTAGATTGGGAACCAGACAAGGATGACCTTTATCACCACTCTTATTCAGCATTGTGCTGGAGGTCCTAGCCAGAGCAATTAGGCTAGATAAAGAAATAATGGGCATCCAAATTGGTAAGGAAGGACTAAAAGTATCTCCATTTGCAGATGACGTGATTTTATACACAGAAAACCCTAAGGAATCCTCAAGAAAACTACTGAAACTAATAGAAGAGTTTAGCACGCTATCAGGATACAAGATAAACATACAAAAATCAGTTGGATTCCTCTACACCAACAAAAAGAATATCGAGGAAGAAATCACCATATCAATACCATTTGCAGTAGCCCCCAGGAAGATAAAATACTTAGGAATAAATCTTACCAGAGATGTAAAAGACTTATTCAAAGAAAACTACACTATGTTTCTGCAAGACACCAAAAGAGATCTACATAAGTGGAAAAACATACTTGGCTCATGGATAGGAAGGCTTAACATTGTAAAAATGTCTATCTACCAAAAGCCATCTATAGATACAATGCAATTCCCTTCCAAATTTCAAAGACATTTTTTAATCAGTTGGAGAAACAGATCACCAACTTGATATGGAAGGGAAAGAGAGCCTGGATAAGTAAGGAGTTACTGAAAAAGAAGAACAAAGTGGGAGGCCTCACTCTACCTGATTTTAGATCCTATTACACTGCCACAGTAGTCAAAACAGCCTGGTACTGGTACAACAACAGATACATAGACCAATGGAACAGAATTGAGAATCCAGACATAAATCCATCCACATATGAGCAGTTGATATTTGACAAAGGCCCAAAGTGAGTTAAATGGGGAAAAGACAGTCTTTTTAATAAATGGTGCTGGCATAACTGGATATCCATCTGCAGAAAAATGAAACGAGACCCATACCTCACACCATGCACAAAAACTAACTCAAAATGGATCAAAGACCTAAATATAAAATCTAAAACTATCAAGATCAGGGAAGAAAAAATAGGGACAATACTAGGAGCCCTAATACATGGCATAAACAGTACGCAAAACATCACTAACAATGCAGAAGAGAAACTAGATAACTGGGAGCTCCTAAAAATTAAACACCTATGCTCATCCAAGGACTTCACCAAAAGAGTAAAAAGATTACCTACAGACTGGGAAAAAGTTTTTAGCTATGACATTTTCAATCAGCGCCTGATTTCTAAAATCTACATGATACTGCAAAAACTCAACTACAAAAAGACAAATAACCCAATTAAAAAATGGGCAAAGGAAATGAACAGATGCTTCACTAAAGAAGACATTCAGGTGGCTAACAGATGCATGAGAAAATGCTCATGATCATTAGCCATTAGAGAAATGCAAATCAAAACTACAATGAGATTCCATCTCACTCCAACAAGGCTGGCATTAATCCAAAAAACACAAAATAATAAGTGGTGGAGAGGTTGCGGAAAGACTGGAACACTTATATACTGCTAGTGGGAATGGAAAATGGTACAACCACTTTGGAAACTGATTTGGCACTTCCTTGAAAAACTAGAAATAGAACTACTATACTATCCAGCAATCCTGCTCCTTGGATATATCCTAGAGAAATAAGAGCCTTTAGACGAAGAGATATATGCACACCCATGTTCATTACAGCACCATTTACAGCATGAAAAAGTTGGAAACAACCAGCTGCCCATAAGTGGATGAATGGATAAATAAATTATGGTGTATTCACACAATGGAATATAACCCATCGATAAAGAACAATGATGAATCCGTGGAACATTTCATAACATGGAGGAACCTGGAAGGCATTATGCTGAGTGAAACTAGTCAGCTGCAAAGAGACAAATATTGTATAAGACCACTATTATTAGAACTAGAAAAAAAGTTTAAACAGAGAAGAGTATATTCTTTGATGGTTATTAAATGCGGGGACGGAGGGAGGGAGAGTGGTTTTCACTAATTAGGTAGTAGATAAGAACTACTTTAGGTGAAGGGAAAAACAACACACAATACAGGAAAGGTCAGCCCAACTGGACTAAACCAAAAGCAAAGAAGTTTCCTGAATAAACTTAACATATTGAAGGCCAGCATGGCAGGGGCAGGGGTTTGGGGACCATGGTTTCAGGGGACATCTAAGTCAATTGGCATAATAAAATCTATTAAGAAAACATTCTGCATCCCACTTTGGGGAGCAGCATTTGGGGTCTTAAATGCCATCTAATGTATTAATTGGTCTCAACCCATCTGGACCAAAGGAGAATGAAGAACACCAAAGACAGGGTAATTCTGATCCAAAGAGACAGAACGGGCCACATAAACCAGCGACTACATCAGCCTGGGACCAGAAGAACTAGATGGTGCCTGGCTACAACTGATGACTGCCCTGACAGGGAACACAACAAATAACCCCTTAGGGAGCAGAAGAGCAGTAGGATGCAGACCCCAAATTCTCGTAAAAAGACCAGACTTAATGGCCTGACTGAGACTAGAATGACCCCAGAGGTCATGATCCCCAGACTTTCTGTTAGCTCAAGACAGGAACCATTCCTAAAGGTAACTCTTCAGACAGGGATTGGACTAGACTATGGGATAGACAGTGATACTGGTGAAGAATGAGCTTCTTGGATCAAGAAGACACATGAGACTACGTTGGCATCTCCTGTCTGAAGGGGAGATGAGAGGGTAGAGAGGGTCAGAACCTGGCCAAATGGACACGAATAGAAATAGAAGAGGGAAGGAGTGTGCTGTCCCATTAGGGGGGGAGTAATTAGGAGTATATAGCAAGGTGTTTATAAATTTTTGTATGAGAGTCCAACTTGATTTGTAAACTTTCACTCAAAGCACAATAAAATTTTTTAAAAAAGATGAAATACTTAGAAGTAAATCTAACCAGGGATATAAAAGTCTACTACAAAGAAAACTACAAAACACTACTGCAAGAAACCAAACGAGGCCTTCCCAAATGGAAAAAAACATACCATGCTCTTTAATAGGAAGACTCAACTGTCTAGTGGGCTACAAGTCCAAATTCAGGGTGTCAGCTCCAGGGAAAGGCTCTCTGTCTCTGTCAGCTCTGGAGGAAAGTTCTTGTCATGAGTCTTCCCTTGATCTGGGAACACCTCAGCGCAGGAACCTCAGGTCGCCACGTCTCTCTGCTTGCTTCTGCCTTTTATATCTCAAAAGAGATAGGATTAAGACACTACTTAATCTTGCAGACCTCATCAATATAACTGCCATTAATCCATCCGTCTTATTACATCATAGTGATAGGATTTACATCATATACAAAAATTAAATAAAATGGCGGACAATCACACAGTACTCAGAATCATGGCCCAGCTAAGTTGACAGATATTTTTGGGGACACAATTCAGTCAATCCATGGCAGTAACTAATGTCACAAAACAATTGGTGTACTAATTTTTTAATGAGAAACTAATTTGCTGTGTAAACTTTCACCTAAAGCACAATAAAAAAATGGATCAAAGACAATATAAAACCTTGAACTAGAAAGATCATGGAAGAAAAAATAGGGACAACACTTGGGACCCTAAATAAATGACATAAATTCAATACAAACCATAATAGTGCACAAACACCAGAAGATAGAATGGAAAACTGGGAGCTCCTAAAAATTAAAGACTTATGTTCATCAAAGTCTTCACCGAAAGAGCACAAAGAGAATATACATGCTGGGAAAATTTTTTGGCTACTACTTGTTCAGCAAGGGTTTAATCTCTAAACTATATGAAAATATCAAAAAGACAAGTAATCCAATTTAAAAATGGGCAAAGGATATGAAGAGACAGTTCACCAAAGAAGACATTCATGTGGCTAACAAGCACATGAGGAAATTCTCGGAATCATTAGCCATTAGAGGAATACAAATCAAAACTACACTGAGATACCATCTCACCCCAACATTACTGGTGCTAATCAAAAAAACAGAAAATAACAAATGTTGGAGAGGCTTCTGGAACACTGGAGGCTTCTGGAACATTGGAATTCTTATGCATTGCTGGTGGGAATGTAAAATGGTACAACCACTATGGAAAACTGATATGGCGCGTCCATAAAAAGCTAGAATATACCCAGAAACACTGTACGTTCCAGCAATCTTACTCCTAGGAATATGTGTGTTATGTGTTAGGTGCCGTTGATTCAGGTCTGACTCATAGCAATCCTATGTACAACAGAACAAAACACTACCTGGTCCTGCGCCATCCTAACAAACATTGTTATGCTTGAGCCGATTGTTGCAACCACTGTGTCTATCCATCTAATTAAGAGTCTTCTTTTTCCCTGACCCTCTACTTTACTGAGCATGATATGCTTCTACAGGGACTGGTCCCTTCTGATAACATGTCCAAAGTACATGAGAGGAAGTCTCGCCATCCTTGCTTCTGGTGAGCATTCTAGCTGTATTTCTTCCAAGACAGATTTGTTCATTCTTTTGGCAATCCATGGCATAGTCAATATTGTTTGCCAACGCCACAATTCAAAGGCATCAATTCTTCTTCCATCTTCCTTATTTATTGTCCACCTTTCCACAAGCATGTGAGGCGACTGAAAACATCATGACTTGGGTCAGGCACACCTTAATCCTTAAAGTGACATCTTCACTTTTGAATACTTTAAAGAGGTCTTTTGCGGCAGATTTGTCCAAGGTAATACAGCATCTGCTTTCTCGATTGCCGTTTCATGGGCATTGACTGTGGATCCAAGTAAAATGAAATCCTTGACAACTTCAAGGTGGGATATAATCTAAGAATATATTATAGAGAAATAAGAGACATCACATGAATAGACATATGCACACCCATGTTCATTGCAGCATTATTCACAATAGCAAAAAGATGGAAACAACCTAAGTGCCCATCAACAGTTGAATGGATAAACATATTATTGTACAGACACAGAATGAAATATTACCCAAGGATAAGGAACAACGATGAATCTGCAAAACATCTCACAACATGGATGAATCTGGAGGGCATTATGCTCAGTGAAATAAGTCAATTACAAAAGGACAAAAACTGTATTAGATGACTGTTACAAAAACATAGGAAAAGGTTTACACACAGAAAAAAAACAATCTTTGACAGTTGCAAGGGAGGGGAAGCATGGGGAGGGGGAATCACTAACTAGGTAATACCAAAAAAAAAACCAATCCCGTCGCCATTGAGTCAATTCCGACTCATAGCGACCCTATAGTAGATAGGTGTTAACTTTGGTGAAGAGAAAGATAGTACACAATATGTGGGAAGTCCACAAAACTTGATCAAGGCAAAGTCATAGACACTCCATGTAGTTGTTGTTAGGTGTCATCGAGTTAGTTCTGATTCATAGTGACCTTATGTACTACAGAAAAAAACACTGCCTGGTCCTGCGCCATGCTCACAATCCTTGTTATGCTTGAGCCCATTGTCACAGCCACTGTGTCAATCCATCTCTTTGAGGTTCTTTCTCTTTTTCATTGGCCCTCTTCTTTACGAGACATGATGTCCTTCTCCAGGAACTGATTCCTCCTGATAACATGTGCAATGTATGTAAGACATAGTCTCACCATCTTTGCTTGTAAGGAGCATTCTGGTTGTATTTCTTCCAAGACAGATTTATTCATTCTTTTGGCAGCCCACGGTATATTCAGTATTCTTCACCAACATCACAATTTGAAGGCATCAATTCTTCTTTCCTCTTCCTTATTCATTGTCCAGCTTTCACATGCATATGATGCATTTGAAAATACCATGGCTTGGATCAGGCGCACCTTAGTCTTCAAGGTGACATCTGTGCTTTTCGACACTTTAAAGAGGTCTTTCACAGAGATTTGCCAACTCAGTGCGTCTTTTGATTTCTTGACTGCTGCTTCCATGGGTGTTGATTGTGGATCTAAGTAGAATGAAATCCTTGACAACTCCAGTCTTTTCTCTGTTTATCATGATGTTGCTTATTCGTCCAGTTGTGAAGGTTTTGGTTTTCTTTACGTTGAGGTGTAATCCATACTGAAGGCTGTGGTCTTTGATCTTCATGAGTAAGTGCTTCAAATCCTCTTCACTTTCAGCAAGCAAAGTTGTGTCATCTGCATAATGCAGGCTGTTAATGAGTCTTCATCCAATCCTAATGCTGTATTCTTCTTCCTGTATTCCAGCTTCTCAGATTATTTGCTCAGCATACAGATGGAATAAGGATGGTGAAAGGATACAACCCTGAAGCACAACTTTCCTGACTTTAAACTATGCTGTATCCCTTTGTTCTGTTCAAACGACTGCTCCTGGTTCCTCATGAGCACAATTAAGTGTCTTGGAATTCCCATTCTTCTCAATGTAATCCATAATTTGCTATGATCCACAGAGTCAAATGCCTTTGCATAGTCAACAAAACATAGGTAAACATCTTCTGGTATTCTCTGCTTTCAGCCAGGATCCATCTGACATCAGCAATGATATATCTGGTTCCATGTCCTCTTCTGTATCTGGCCTGAATTTCTGGCAGTTCCCTATCGATAATACTGCTGTAGCCACTTTGAATGATCTTCAGCAAAATTTTGCTTGCACGTGATATTAATGATATTGTTCGATAGTTTTTGCATTCGGTTGGATCACCTTTCTTGGGAGTAGGCATAAATATGGATCTCTTCCAGTTGGTTGGCCAGGTAGCTGTCTTCCAAATTTCTTGACACAGATGAGTGAGTGCTTCCAGCGCTGCATCCATTTGTTGGAACATCTCAATTGATATTCTGTCAATTCCTGGAGCCTTGTTTTTTGCCAATGCCTTCAGTGCAGCTTGGACTTCTTCCTTTAGTACCATCAATTCCTGATCATATGCTACCTCTTGAAATGGTTGGACGTCGAACTATTTTTTTTTTTGGTATAGTGACTGTGTATTCCTTCCATCTTCTTTTGGTGCTTCCTGCATTAATAATTTTCCCCATAGAATCCTTCAATACTGCAACTTGAAGCTGGAATTTTTTCTTCAGTTCTTTCAGTTTGAGAAATGCCTTGCGTGTTCTTCCTTTTTGGTTTTCTATCTCCAGCTCTTTGCGCATGTCATAATACTTTAGTTTGTCTTCTTGAGCTGCCCTTTGAATTCCTTCTGTTCAGTTCTTTTACTTCATCATTTCTTCCATTTGCTTTTACTACTCAACCTTCAAGAGCAAGTTTCAGAGTCTACATCTGTGGAAAGAGACGATGGAAAAGCTCAGTATCATCAGTCAGAACAAGGCCGGGACCAACTGTGGAAGACCATCAATTGCTCATATGCAAGTTCAAGTTGAAACTGAAGAAAGTTAGAACAAGTTGATGAGAGCCAAAGTACGACCTTGAGTATTTCCCACCTGAATTTAGAGACCATCTCAAGAATACATTTGACACGTTGATCACTGTTGACCTAAGCCCAGATGAGTTGTGGAATGACATCAAGGACATCATCCATGAAGAAAGCAAGAGGTCATTAATAAGAAAAAAAAAAGACCGAAATGGATGTCAGAAGAGATTCTGAAACTTGCTTTTGAACGTTGAGTAGCTAAAGAAGCTTCATAGACACATCCAAACACCCTGAGGGACTGAATTACTGGGGATGAGGGCTGGGAACTATGGTGGCAGGGGCCATCTAGGTCAATTGGCATAACATAGCTTATAAAGTAAATTTGCTACGTCCAACTTTGGTGAGTAGTGTCTGGGGTCTTAAAAGCTTGCGAGTGGTCATCTATTGCTCCTATCCCTTTCATAGCAGAGGAGGATGAAGAAAACCATGGCACAAGGAAAATATTAGTCCAGAGGACTAATGGACCGCAAGTATCACAGCCTCCACCAGCCTCAGCCCAGAACAACTAGATGGTACCTGGCTGTCACTGGCCACTCTGTCACGGATCACAATAGAAGGTTCTGGATGGAGTGGGAGAAAAATGTAGAACAAAATTCAAATTCACAAGAAAAGAAGAAAAAGACCAGACTCACTCATCTGATAGAGACTGGAGGAACCCCTGAGGCTCTGGCCCCTGGACACCCTGTTATCTCAGAACTGAGACTACTCCCAAAGTTCATCCTTCAGCCAAAGATTAGACAGGTCTATAAAACAAACAATAACACATGTGAAGAACCTGCTTCTAAGTTCAATCATTTATACGAAACCATATGGGCAACACCTGCCCAAAAGCAATGACGACAGGGCAAGAAGAGACGGAAAAAAAATGGGCAGATGACAGCGGGAAACCCAGGGTGAGAAGGGAAGAGTGTGGACACATCTCGGGGATTGCAACTGATGTCACAATTTGTGTATAAATTGTTGAATGGGAAACTACTTTTCTCTGTAAACTTTCACCTAAAGCACACACACACACACAAAAATCATAGTACATTAACTTGATTAAGTGTTACATAATCCCTTAAAATTGATAACTATGAATACTACATGGCAACATAGATTAATATTTACAAAACAAAGTTAAACAGAAAGAATAGAACATGAACTTCTATATAAGTTACTATTAAAAAAAAACAAACAAATCCCTTGCCATGGAATCGAGTCCAACTCATAGCAACCCTATAGGCAAGAGTAGAACTGCTCCATAGAGTTTCCAGGGCACACCTGATGGATTCAAACTGCCAACTCTTTGGTTAGCAGCCATAGCACTTAACCACTACATCACTAGGGTTTCCAAAGTTATTATTACAACTATGCAAACATCCTAAAGGATAACAATTAAAATGGAACATAGAAAAATGAAAATAGCTGTTTTAGCGTAGTTAATTTTAAAAATTTTACCATTGTTGTTTTTAAAAAAGATTTTAAAATAGATTTTGAGTTTTCTGAGGTGGTTCACCGCTTTCTCAGACTTTTCATCCCACCTGTGAAATTTCTAATCTGTGGGAAGAAGAGAGGATATTGATTGCCACTTTATCTAAAAACTATACTGACCAAGACTGATAATAAAATGCACCTAGAACACAACTAGAAAAGGTATTGTGTTTTGGTTACCTAAAAAAAAAAGAAACACCATTTTATTAATTTCTAGAGATTACTTGGAAAAATTAGGGTCAAATGTAGAGATACTGATGTGTGATTTTGATGTTTTTGTGTTTTGTTTTTGAACTCTAGGTACAAAATTACACTGATGCCCTGCACTGGTACTGTTATTCTCTGAAGCTTTATGCATCTGATCAGATGGATCTGAATTTGGCAAGGCTGCAGAGGAACATGGCTTCCTGTTACCTGAAGCTGAAACAACTTGATAAGGTCCTTTGCTTTATCTATTTTTCAGAGACAGCAAATGTTTTTATGTACAGTAATAGAGAGATGGATGCAGTGTTATGACTTAGTTGTTAGGTTAGGATGTCTGACAGCTCTTTCACACAGGACAAAGTCAAATTGTTATTTCCCTGATTTGCATACTGTAAACACTAATAAGTGGAACTTCCCAAATGGAGAGAGAATTTAGAAGATCATTCATCCTATTTACTGTTTATTTTTCGCACCTTATTCTGAAAGGTAATAATGTCATTGGAGCTCCTGAACAAGGTTATCTGCTACTCATCATCTTCAATATTGTCTTTTAAAGCAGACTGAATTCTAAGATAAACATTTAGTGTTTATTTTTTGTACCTTATTCTGAAAGGTAATAATGTCATTGAATCTCCCGAACAAGGTTATCTACTACTTACCATCTTCAGTATTGTCTTTTAAAGCAGACTAAAGTCTATGGTAAATATTTTTGTCAGGCATTCAGTGAGAAAAAATACGTACGTAAAATGGTCATTCTTTCATCTTTTTTGGTTGTTATCTCTTACCTTTCCAACCACCCTAGAAAATGTCCAATAATTACTTTCTTATCAGAAGGGAAAAGAGATAAAAGCTTTTTTAAGGATACAGCCGTTCATACTTCCCAAAGCAATTGGGACATTTCTTCCTTTGAGTGTTGTATAGTATGCATATAATGTTAGCCATTGCCTCCTGAAAGAGCCTCTGAACCTTTCATTTCTCCTGTAGTGTTAGCATCTTATTTCCTCTCTCCAAGTCACGAAAGTTGTGTGTCAGGGTTGTGTCCTTTCACCATACTTATTCAATCTGTATGCTGAGTAAATAATCCACGAAGCTAGAATATATGGAGAAGAATACAGCATCAAGCGTGGAGGAAGACTCATTAACAACTTGCAATATGCACATCACACAACCTTGCTTGCTGAAAGTGAAGAGGACTTGAAGCACTTACCGGTGAAAATCAAAGACCACAGCCTTCAGTATGGATTACACCTTAACATAAAGAAAACCAAAACTCTCACAACTGGACGAATAAGCAACATCATGATAAACAGAGAAAAGACTGAAGTTGTTAAGGATTTCATTTTGCTTGGATCCACAAACAACACCCATGAAAGCAGCAGTCAAGAAATCAAACGACATATTGCATTGAGCAAATCTGTTGCAAAAGACTTCTTTAAAGTATTAAAAGGTAAAGATGTCGCTTTAAGGACTAAGGCGCACCTAACCCAAGCCATGGTGTTTTCATTCGCCTCATTTGTGTGTGAAAGCTGGACCTGGACCAAAGAAGAATTGATGCCTTTGAATTATGGTGTTGTGAGAGTTTTGATTTTCTTTATATTGAGGTGAAATCCATACTGAAGGCTGTGGTCTTTGATCTTCATGAGTAAGTATTTTATCTCCTCTTCACTTTCAGCAAGCAAGGTTGTGTTATCTGCATAACTCAGGTTGTTAATGAGTCTTCCTCCAATCCTAATGCTGCATTCTTCTCCATATATTCCAACTTCTCGGATTATTTGCCTGCATACAGATGGAATAAGGATGGCGAAAGGAAACAACCCTGAAGCACAACTTTCCTGACTTTAAACCATGCAGTATCCCCTTGTTCTGTTCAAACGACTGCTCCTGGTCTATGTACAGGTCCCTCATGAGCACAATTAAGTCTTCTGAATTCTCATTCTTCTCAATGTAATCCATAATTTGTTGTGATCCACAGAGTCAAATGCCTTTGCATAGTCAAACATAGGTAAACATCTTCTGGTATTCCCTGCTTTCAGCCAGGATCCATCTGACATCAGCAATGATATACCCGGGTCCATGTCCTCTTCTGTATCTGGCCTGAATTTCTGGCAGTTCCCTGTCGATAATACTGCTGTAGCCGCTTTGAATGATCTTCAGCAAAATTTTGCTTGCACGTGATATTAATGATATTGTTCGATAGTTTTTGCATTCGGTTGGATCACCTTTCTTGGGAGTAGGCATAAATATGGATCTCTTCCAGTTGGTTGGCCAGGTAGCTGTCTTCCAAATTTCTTGACACAGATGAGTGAGTGCTTCCAGCGCTGCATCCATTTGTTGGAACATCTCAATTGATATTCTGTCAATTCCTGGAGCCTTGTTTTTTGCCAATGCCTTCAGTGCAGCTTGGACTTCTTCCTTTAGTACCATCAATTCCTGATCATATGCTACCTCTTGAAATGGTTGAACGTCGAACTGTTTTTTTGGTATAATGACTCTGTGTATTCCTTCCATCTTCTTTTTTTTTATTAACTTTTATTGAGCTTCAAGTGAACGTTTACAAATCAAGTCAGTCTGTCACATATAAGTTTATATACATCTTACTCCTTACTCCCACTTGCTTTCCCCCTAATGAGTCAGCCCTTCCAGTCTCTCCTTTCGTGACAATTTTGCCAGCTTCCAACTCTCTCTATCCTCCCATCCCCCCTCCAGACAGGAGATGCCAACACAGTCTCAAGTGTCCACCTGATATAATTAGCTCACTCTTCTTCGGCATCTCTCTCCTACCCACTGTCCAGTCCCTTTCATGTCTGATGAGTTGTCTTCGGGAATGGTTCCTGTCCTGTGCCAACAGTAGGTTTGGGGACCATGCCCGCCGGGATTCCTCTAGTCACAGTCAGACCATTAAGTATGGTCTTTCTATGAGAATTTGGGGTCTGCATCCCACTGATCTCCTGCTCCCTCAGGGGTTCTCTATTGTGCTTCCTGTGAGGGCAGTCATCAGTTGTGGCCGGGCACCAACTAGTTCTTCTGGTCTCAGGATAATGTAGGTCTCTGGTTCATGTGGCCCTTTCTGTCTCTTGGGCTCTTAGTTGTCGTGTGACCTTGGTGTTCTTCATTCTCCTTTGATCCAGGTGGGTTGAGACCAATTGATGCATCTTAGATGGCCGCTTGTTAGCATTTAAGACCCCAGACACCACATTTCAAAGTGGAATGCAGAATGTTTTCATAACAGAATTATTTTGCCAATTGACTTAGAAGTCCCCTTAGAGCATGGTTCCCAAACCCCCGCCCTTGCTCCGCTGACCTTTGAAGCATTCATTTTATCCCGGAAACTTCTCTGCTTTTGGTCCAGTCCAATTGGGCTGACCTTCCATGTACTGAGTGTTGTCATTCCCTTCACCTAAAGCAGTTCTTATCTACTAATTAATCACTGAAAAACCCTCTCCCTCCCTCCCTCCCTCCCTCCCCCCCAACCACAAAAGTATGTGTTCTTCTCAGTTTATACTATTTCTCAAGATCTTATAATAGTGGTCTTATACAATATTTGTCCTTTTGCCTCTGACTGATTTCGCTCAGCATAATGCCTTCCAGGTTCCTCCATGTTATGAAATGTTTCACAGATTCATCACTGTTCTTTATCAATGCGTAGTATTCCATTGTGTGAATATACCACAATTTATTTACCCATTCATCCGTTGATGGACACCTTGGTTGCTTCCAGTTTTTGCTATTGTAAACAGAGCTGCAATAAACATGAGTGTGCATATATCTGTTTGTGTGAAGGCTCTTGTTTCTCTAGGGTATATTCCGAGGAGTGGGATTTCTGGGTTGTATGGTAGTTCTATTTCTAACTGTTTAAGATAACGCCAGATAGATTTCCAAAGTGGTTGTACCATTTTACATTCCCACCAGCAGTGTATAAGAGTTCCAATCTCTCCACAGCCTCTCCAACATTTATTATTTTGTGTTTTTTGGATTAATGCCAGCCTTGTTGGAGTGAGATGGAATCTCATCGTAGTTTTAATTTGCATTTCTCTAATGGCTAATGATCGAGAGCATTTTCTCATGTATCTGTTGGCTGCCTGAATATCTTCCTTAGTGAAATGTGTGTTCATATCCTTTGCCCACTTCTTGATTGGGTTGTTTGTCTTTTTGTGGTTGAGTTTTGACAGAATCATGTAGATTTTAGAGATCAGGCGCTGGTCTGAGATGTCATAGCTGAAAATTCTTTCCCAGTCTGTAGGTGGTCTTTTTACTCTTTTGGTGAAGTCTTTAGATGAGCATAGGTGTTTGATTTTTAGGAGCTCCCAGTTATCTGGTTTCTCTTTGTCATTTTTGGTAATGTTTTGTATTCTGTTTATGCCTTGTATTAGGGCTCCTAAGATTGTCCCTATTTTTTCTTCCATGATCTTTATTGTTTTAGTCTTTATGTTTAGGTCTTGATCCACTTGGAGTTAGTTTTTGTGCATGGTGTGAGGTATGGGTCCTGTTTAATTTTTTTGCAAATGGATATCCAGTTATGCCAGCACCATTTATTAAAAACACTATCTTTTCCCCAATGAACTGACACTGGTCCTTTGTCAAATATCAGCTGCTCATATGTGGTTGGATTTATACCTGGGATCTCAATTCTGTTCCACTGGTCTATGTGCCTGTTGTTGTACCAGTACCAGGCTGTTTTGACTACTGTGGCTGTATAATAGGTTCTGAAATCAGGTAGAGTGAGGCCTCCCACTTTCTTCTTCTTTTTCAGTAATGCTTTGCTTATCTGAGGCTTCTTTCCCTTCCATATGAAGTTGGTGATTTGTTTCTCTATCACCTTAAAAAATGACATTGGAATTTGGATCGGAAGTGCATTGTATGTATAGATGGCTTTTGGTAGAATAGACATTTTTACTATGTTAAGTCTTCCTATCCACGAGCAAGGTATGTTTTTGCACTTAAGTAGGTCCTTTTTAATTTCTTGTAGTAGAGCTTTGTAGTTTTCTTTGTATAGGTCTTTTACATCCTTGGTAAGATTTATTCCTAAGTATTTTATCTTCTTGGGGGCTACTGTGAATGGTATTGATTTGGTGATTTCCTCTTCGATGTTCTTTTTGTTGATGTAGAGGAATCCAAGTGATTTTTGTATGTTTATCTTATAACCTGAGACTCTGCCAAACTCTTCTATTAGTTTCAGTAGTTTTCTGGAGGATTCCTTAGGGTTTTCTGTGTATAAGATCATGTCATCTGCAAATAGAGATAAGTTTACTTCCTCCTTGCCAATCTGGATGCCCTTTATTTCTTTGTCTAGCCTAATTGCCCTGGCGAGGACTTCTAGCACAATGTTGAATAAGAGCGGTGATAAAGGGCATCCTTGTCTGATTCCCGTTCTCAAGGGAAATGCTTTCAGGTTCTCTCCATTTAGAATGATGTTGGCTGTTGGCTTTGCATAGATGCCCTTTATTATGTTGAGGAATTTTCCTTCAATTCCTATTTTGGTGAGAGTTTTTATCATAAAAGGGTGTTGGACTTTGTCAAATGCCTTTTCTGCATCAATTGATAAGATCATGTGGTTTTTGTCTTTCGTTTTATTTTTTTTTTTTAATTTTTATTAAGCTTCAAGTGAACATTTACCATTCCAATCAGTCTGTCACATGTAGGTTTACATACATCTTACTCCCTTCTCCCACTTGCTCTCCCCCTATTGAGTCAGCCCGTACAGTCTCTCATTTCGTGCCAATTTTACCATCTTCCCTCTCTCTCTATCTTCCCATCCCCCCTCCAGTCAAGAGTTGCCAACACACTCTCCAGTGTCCACCTGATTTAATTAGCTCACTCTTCATCAGTATCTCTCTCCCCCCCACTGACCAGTCCTTTTCATGCCTGATGATTTGTCTTCGGGGATGGTTCCTGTCCTGTGCCATCAGAAGTTCTGGGGAGCATTGTCTCTGGGATTCCTCTAGTCGCAATCGTACCATTAGGTGTGGTCTTTTAATGAGAATTTGGGGTCTGCATCCCATTGGTCTCCTGCTCCCTCAGGAGTTGTCTGTTGTGTTCCCTGACAGGGCAGACATCGATTGTGGCCGGGCACCAACTAGTTCTTCTGGTCTCAGGATAATGTAGGTCTCTGGTTCAAGTGGCCCTTTCTGTCTCTTGGGCTCTTAGTTGTCGTGTGACCTTGGTGTTCTTCCTTTGCCTTTGCTCCCGGTGGGTTGAGACCAATTAATGTATTTTAGATGGCTGCTTGTTGGCATTTATGACCCCAGGTGCCACAATTCAAAGTGGGATGCAGAGTGTTTTCATAATAGAATTGTTTTGCCCATTGACTTAGAAGTCCCCTCAAACCAAGTTCCCCAGACCCCAGCCCCTGCTTCGCTGACCTTTGAAGCTTTCATTTTATCTCGGAAACCTCTTTACTTTTAATCCAGTCCAATTAGGCTGACCTTCCTTGTTTTGAGTGTTGTCTTTCCCTTCACCCAAAGCAGTTCCCATCTACAGATTGATCAATAAAAAGCCCTCTCCCTCCCTCCCTCCCTCCCCCCTTTGTAACCACAAAAGTATGTGTTCTTTTCCATTTTTTCTATTTCTCAAGATCTTATAATAGTGATCTTATACAATATTTGTCCTTTTGCAACTGACTCATTTCGCTCAGCATAATGCCTTCCAGATTCCTCCATGTTATGAAATGTTTCAGAGATTCGTCACTGTTCTTTATCGATGCGTAGTATTCCATTGTGTGAATATACCACAATTTATTTACCCATTCGTCCGTTGATGGACATCTTGGTTGCTTCCAGCTTTTTGCTATTGTAAACAGGGCTGCAATAAACATGGGTGTGCATATATCTGTTTGTGTGAAGGCTCTTGTATCTTTAGGGTATATTCCGAGGAGTGGGATTTCTGGGTTGTATGGTAGTTCTACTTCTAACTGTTTAAGATAACGCCAGATGGATTTCCAAAGTGGTTGTACCATTTTACAATCCCACCAGCAGTGTATGAGAGTTCCAGTCTCTCCGCAGCCTCTCCAACATTTATTATTTTGTGTTTTTTGAATTAATGCCAGTCTAGTTGGTGTCAGATGGAATCTCATCGTAGTTTTAATTTGCATTTCTCTAATGGCTAATGATCGAGAGCATTTTCTCATGTATCTGTTGGCTGCCTGAATATCTTCCTTAGTGAAATGTGTGTTCATATCCTTTGCCCACTTCTTGATTGGGTTGTTTGTCTTTTTGTGGTTGAGTTTTGACAGAATCATGTAGATTTTAGAGATCAGGCGCTGGTCTGAGATGTCATAGCTGAATATTCTTTCCCAGTCTGTAGGTGGTCTTTTTACTCTTTTGGTGAAGTCTTTAGATGAGCATAGGTGTTTGATTTTTAGGAGCTCCCAGTTATCTGGTTTCTCTTCATCATTTTTGGTAATGTTTTGTATTCTGTTTATGCCCTGTATTAGGGCTCCTAGGGTAGATCCTATTTTTTCTTCCATGATTTTTATCGTTTTAGTCTTTATGTTTAGGTCTTTGATCCACTTGGAGTTAGTTTTTGTGCATGGTGTGAGGTATGGGTCCTGTTTCATTCTTTTGCAAATGGATATCCAGGTATGCCAGCACCATTTGTTAAAAAGACTATTATTTCCCCAATTGACTGACACTGGTCCTTTGTCAAATATCAGCTGCTCATAAATGGATGGATTTATATCTGGGTTCTCAATTCTGTTCCATTGGTCTATGTGCCTGTTGTTGTACCAGTACCAGGCTGTTTTGACTACTGTAGCTATATAATAGGTTCTGAAATCAGGTAGGGTGAGGCCTCCCACTTTCTTCTTCTTTTTCAGTAATGTTTTGCTTATCCGGGGGTTCTTTCCTTTCCATATGAAATTAGTGATTTGTTTCTCTATTCCCTTAAAGTATGACATTGGTATTTGGATTGGAAGTGCGTTGTATGTATAAATGGCTTTTGGTAGAATAGACATTTTTACTATGTTAAGTCTTCCTATCCATGAGCAGGGTATGTTTTTCCATTTAAGTGTGTCCTTTTGAATTTCTTGTAGCAGAGTTTTATGGTTTTCTTTGTATAGGTCTTTTACATCCTTGGTAAGATTTATTCCTAAGTATTTTATCTTCTTGGGGGCTACTGTGAATGGTATTGATTTGGTTATTTCCTCTTCGGTGTTCTTTTTGTTGATGTAGAGGAATCCAAGGGATTTTTGTATGTTTATTTTATATCCTGAGACTCTTCCAAACTCTTCTATTAGTTTCAGTAGTTTTCTGGAGCATTTCTTAGGGTTTTCCATGTATACGATCATGTCATCTGCAAATAGTGATAGCTTTACTTCCTCCTTACCAATCTGGATACCCTTTATTTCTTTGTCTAGCCTTATTGCCCTGGCTAGGACTTCAAGTACGATGTTGAATAAGAGCGGTGATAAAGGGCATCCTTGTCTGGTTCCCGTTCTCAAGGGAAATGCTTTCAGGTTCTCTCCATTTAGAGTGATATTGGCCGTTGGCTTTGCATAGATGCCCTTTATTATGTTCAGGAATTTTCCTTCAATTCCTATTTTGGTTAGAGTTTTTATCATGAATGGGTGTTGAACTTTGTCAAATGCCTTTTCTGCATCTATTGATAAGATCATGTGGTTTTTATCTTTTGTTTTATTTATGTGATGGATTACATTAATGGTTTTTCTGATATTAAACCAGCCTTGCATACCTGGTATAAATCCCACTTGATCAGGGTGTATTATTTTTTTGATGTGTTGTTGGATTCTATTGGCTAGAATTTTGTTAAGGATTTTTGCATCTATGTTCATGAGGGATATAGGTCTAAAATTTTCTTTTTTTGTAATGTCTTTACCTGGTTTTGGTATCAGGGAGATGGTAGCTTCATAGAATGAGTTGGGTAGTATTCCGTCTTTTTCTATGCTTTGAAATACCTTCAATAGTAATGGTGTTAAGTCTTCTCTGAAGGTTTGGTAGAACTCTGCAGTGAAGCCATCTGGGCCAGGACTTTTTTTGTTGGGAGTTTTTTGATTACCGTTTCAATCTCTTTTTTTGTTATGGGTCTATTTAGTTGTTCTACTTCTGAATGTGTTAGTTTAGGTAAGTAGTATTGTTCTAAGAATTTATCCATTTCTTCTAGGTTTTCAAATTTGTTAGAGTACAATTTTATGTAGTAATCTGATATGATTCTTTTGATTTCATTTGGTTCTGTTGTGATGTGGTCCTTCTCGTTTCTTATTCGGGTTATTAGTTTCCTTTCCTGTATTTCTTTAGTCAGTCTAGCCAATGGTTTATCAATTTTGTTAATTTTTTCAAAGAACCAGCTTTTGGCTTTGTTAATTCTTTCAATTGTTTTTCTGTTCTCTAATTCATTTAGTTCAGCTCTAATTTTTATTATTTGTTTTCTTCGGGTGCCTGATGGATTCTTTTGTTGCTCACTTTCTATTTGTTCAAGTTGTAGGGACAGTTCTCTGATTTTGGCTCTTTCTTCTTTTTGTATGTGTGCATTTATCGATATAAATTGGCCTCTGAGCACTGCTTTTGCTGTGTCCCAGAGGTTTTGATAGGAAGTATTTTCATTCTCGTTGCTTTCTAAGAATTTCCTTATTCCCTCCTTGATGTCTTCTATAACCCAGTCTTTTTTCAGGAGGGTATTGTTCATTTTCCAAGTATTTGATTTCTTTTCCCTAGTTTTTCTGTTATTGAGTTCTAGCTTCATTGCCTTGTGGTCTGAGAAGATGCTTTGTAATATTTCGATGTTTTGGATTCTGGAAAGATTTGTTTTATGCCCTAATATGTGGTCTATTCTAGAGAATGTTCCATGTGCGCTAGAAAAAAAAGTATATTTTGCAGCAGTTGGGTGGAGAGTTCTGTATAAGTCAATGAGGTCAAGTTGGTTGATTGTTGTAAGTAGGTCTTCCGTGTCTCTATTGAGCTTCTTACTGGATGTCCTGTCCTTCTCCGAAAGTGGTGTGTTGAAGTCTCCTACTATATATGTGGAGGTGTCTATCTCACTTTTCAATTCTGTTAAAATTTGATTTATGTATCTTGCAGCCCTGTCATGAGGTTCGTAAATATTTAATATGGTTATGTCTTCCTGATCAATTGTCCCTTTTATCATTATATAGTGTCCTTCTTTATCCTTTGTGGCGGATTTAAGTCTAAAGTCTATTTTGTCAGAAATTAATATTGCTACTCCTCTTCTTTTTTGCTTATTGTTTGCTTGATATATTTTTTTCCATCCTTTGAGTTTTAGTTTGTTTGTGTCTCTAAGTCTAAGGTGTGTCTCTTGTAGGCAGCATATAGATGGATCGTGTTTTTTTATCCAGTCCGTGATTCTCTGTCTCTTTATTGGTGCATTTAGTCCATTTACATTCAGCGTAATTATAGATAAGTAAGTTTTTAGTGCTGTCATTTTGATGCCTTTTCATGTGTGTTGTTTGCCATTTCATTTTTCCACATACTTTTTTGTGCTGAGACGTTTTTCTTAGTAGCTTGTGAGATCCTCATTTTCATAATGTTTAACTTTGTATTTATTGAGTCGTTACGTTTTTCTTGGCTTTTTTCTTGAGTTATGGAATTGATATTCCTTTTTGTGGTTACCTTTTTATTTACCCCTATTTTTCTAAGTAAAAACCTAACTTGTATCCTTCTATTTCGCCTTGTATCACTCTCCATCTGGCAGTTCAATGCCTCCTATATTTAGTCCCTCTTTTTGATTATTTTGATCGTTTATCTATTGATTTCCATGATTTCCTGTTGTGTGTATTATTTTGTTTATTTATTTATTTTTTAGAATTAGTCTTCATTTGTTTGTTTTTGTGCTTTCCCTGTTTGAGTTGCCTTGATATCAGGACGTTCTGTTTTGTGACCTTGTATTGTGCTGGTACCTGATATTATTGGTCATCCGGCCAAACAATCTCCTTTAGCATTTCTTGCAGTCTTGGTTTAGTTTTTGCAAATTCTCTAAACTTGTGTTTATCTGTAAATATCTTAATTTCTCCTTCATATTTCAGAGAGAGTTTTGCTGGATATATGATCCTTGGTTGGCAGTTTTTCTCGTTCAGTGCTCTGTATATGTCGTCCCATTCCCTTCTTGCCTGCATGGTTTCTGCTGAGTAGTCTGAACTTATTCTTATTGATTCTCCCTTGAAGGAAACCTTTCTTTTCTCCCTGGCTGCTTTTAGAATTTTCTGTTTGTCTTTGGTTTTGGCAAGTTTGACGATGATATGTCTTGGTGTTTTTCTTTTTGGATCAATCTTAAATGGGGTTCGATGAGCATCTTGGATAGATATCCTTTCTTCTTTCATGATGTCAGGGAAGTTTTGTGTCAGGAGTTCTTCAACTATTTTCTCTGTGTTTTCTGTCCCCCCTCCCTGTTCTGGGACTCCAATCACTCGCAAGTTATCCTTCTTGATAGAGTCCCACATGATTCTTAGGGTTTCTTCATTTTTTTTAATTCTTTTATCTGATTTTTTTTCAGCTATGTTGGTGTTGTTTCCCTGGTCCTCCAGAAGTCCCAGTCTACATTCTAGTTGCTCGAGTCTGCTCCTCTGACTTTCTATTGCGTTGTCAAATTCTGTAATTTTATTGTTAATCTTTTGGATTTCTACATGCTGTCTCTCTATGGATTCTTGCAACTTGTTAATTTTTCCACTATGTTCTTGAATAATCTTTTTGAGTTCTTCAACAGTTTTATCAGTGTGTTCCTTGGCTTTTTATGCATTTATCCTAATTTCATTTGTGATATCTTTAAGCATTCTGTAAATTAGTTTTTTATATTCTGTATCTGATAATTCCAAGATTGTATCTTCATTTGGGAAAGATTTTGATTCTTTTGTTTGGGGGGTTGGAGAAGCTGTCATGGTCTGTTTCTTTATGTGGTTTGATATGGACTGCTGTCTCCGAGCCATCACTGGGAAACTAGATTTTCCAAGTAGTCAGCTAAAAAAAAATGCAGTCAGATCCCTATCTGAATTCTCTCTCTGGCTCCGGGTATTTGGATGTTAATGGGGTCACCTGGGGAGGGTGGGGGAGGGATCTGAGAGCTAGGAGTGTAGCACCACAGAATATAGAGCTGAACACCACGTTCACGCTCCACCCCCGTTTGCCAAAATCCGGGCTGGACGGGTCCCTGGCTAGGACACTGCTTTCCTTGCTCGGAAACCAGTCACTTCCTCCTGGGGACTTCCTCCGGTGCGCGGCACCGCTCGTGGGCACTGGGTGGGCGTTTCCCGCACGAACGGGTGGGCCCGCCCCCAGGGTCTATTCAGGCGATTATAATTGGGTCCCGCGGTCACGCCCCGCCTGTGCGCGCGCCCAAATCCCAGCGGGATGACTTCCGGGTTGAGACGCTGCTTTCCCCGTTCTGGAACCAGTCACTTCCTCCCGGGGACTTCTCCTTCGGGAGCGCCACACCTCTCGCGCGAACTGGGTTGGCGTCACCTGCACAGCCAGGTGGGCCCGCCCCCTGGGTCAATTCAGGGTAATAAAAATGGACCCCGCGCTCACGCCTCACCCGTGCGCGCGCCCAAATCCCAGCGGGATGACTTCCGGGTTGAGACGCTGCTTTCCCCGTTCCGGAACCAGTCACTTCCTCCCGGGGACTTCTCCTTCCGGAGCGCCACACCTCTCGCGCGAACTGGGTTGGCGTCACCTGCACGGCCAGGTGGGCCTGCCCCCTGGGTCAATTCAGGGCAATAAAAATGGACTCCGAGCTCACGCTCCGCTCGTGCGCGCGCCCAAGTCCCGGCAGGACGGCACCCCGTCTGGGACGCTACTTTCT
The DNA here is from genome assembly GCF_030014295.1 of Loxodonta africana. Taxonomy (NCBI): domain Eukaryota; kingdom Metazoa; phylum Chordata; class Mammalia; order Proboscidea; family Elephantidae; genus Loxodonta; species Loxodonta africana. Next base: position 79,977,986 of record NC_087369.1, on the reverse strand, counting down.
GCGCTTCGGGACCAATCACTTCCTCCCGGGGACTTCTCCTTCCGGTGTGCCACACCTCTCGCGCAAACTGGGAGGGCGTCACTCGCACGACCAGGTGGTCCCGCCCCCTGGGTCAATTCAGGGTGATAAAAATGGACCCCGCGCTCATGCCCTGCCCGCGCGCGCGCGCGCCCAGATCCCAGCGGAATGGCTCCCCGTCTGGGATGCTGCTTTCCCTGCTCTGAGACCAGACACTTCCGGGGATTTCTCCCTCTGGTGTGCCACGCCGCATGCGCGGACTGGGTGTGCGTCCTCCCGCACGAACGTGTGGGCCCCGCCCTGGGGTCACTTTAGGGAAATATAGTTGACCCCCCCCCCGCTCGCACCCCGTCGGCTTCTCGCCTAACGCCCGGCGGGACGGCACCCCAGCTGGGACGCTGTTCTCCCCCCTCCCAGATCAGTCACTGCCTCCCGGGTGCTTCTCCCTCCGGCTGGGCCACTACGCCGCCCGCGCCATCCTGCTAGACTTCCTCCCGGGATGGGTTCGGGGGGGAAGGGGTGGGCCCCCTTTCTGTGCCGTCTGCCCCCCTGGGCTCTGCCCCAGATCGAGCTCCGAAGGTCACCTGCCTGGTGCGCTGGCTCCTAGTTCTGAAAACAGTCGCTGTCTGCCCGTATTTGTTCGTTTTCCGTCTCTAAGTCTGTGCTTGTTGTTCAGAGTTCGTAGATTGTTATGTATGTGATCGATTCCCTTGTTTTTCCGAGTCTTTGTTGCAAGAGGGATCCGCGGTAGCGTCCACCTAGTCCGCCATCTTGGCCCCGGCTCCGTCTTTCGTTTTATTTATGTGGTGGATTACATTAATGGTTTTTCTGATATTAAACCAGCCTTGCATACCTGGTATAAATCCCACTTGATTGTGGTGAATTTTTTTTTGATATGTTGTTGGATTCTGTTGGCTAGAATTTTGTTGAGGATTTTTGCATCTATGTTCATGAGGGATATAGGTCTGTAATTTTCTTTTTTTGTAATGTCTTTACCTGGTTTTGGTATCAGGGAGATGGTGGCTTCATAGAATGAGTTGGGTAGTATTCCGTCATATTCTATGCTTTGAAATACCTTTAGTAGTAGTGGTGTTAACTCTTCTCTGAAAGTTTGGTAGAACTCTGCAATGAGGCCGTCTGGGCCAGGGCTTTTTTGTGGGGGGAGTTTTTTGATTACCGTTTCAATCTCTTTTTTTGTTATGGGTCTATTTAGTTGTTCTACTTCTGAATGTGTTAGTTTAGGTAGGTAGTGTTTTTCCAGGAATTCATCCATTTCTTCTAGGTTTGCAAATTTGTTAAGAGTACAATTTTTTGTAATAATCTGATATGATTCTTTTCATTTCATTTGGGTCTGTTGTGATGTGGTCCTTCTCTTTTCTTATTCGGGTTATTTGTTTCCTTTCCTGTATTTCTTTAGTCAGTCTAGCCAATGGTTTATCAATTTTGTTAATTTTTTCAAAGAACCAGCTTTTGGCTTTGTTAATTCTTTCAATTGTTTTTCTGTTCTCTAATTCATTTAGTTCAGCTCTAATTTTGATTATTTGGTTTCTTCTGGTGCCTGATGGATTCTTTTGTTGCTCAGTTTCTATTTGTTCAAGTTGTAGGGACAGTTCTCTGATTTTGGCTCTTTCTTCTTTTTGTATGTGTGCATTTATCGATATAAATTGGGCTCTGAGCACTGCTTTTGCTGTGTCCCAGAGGTTTTGATAGGAAGTATTTTCATTCTCGTTGCATTCTATGAATTTCCTTATTCCCTCCTTGATGTCTTCTATAACCCAGTCTTTTTTCAGGAGGGTATTGTTCATTTTCCAAGTGTTTGATTTCTTTTCCCTAGTTTTTCTGTTATTGATTTCTAGTTTTATTGCCTTGTGGTCTGAGAAGATGCTTTGTAATATTTCGATGTTTTGGATTCTGGAAAGGTTTGTTTTATGACGTAATGTGTGGTCTATTCTAGAGAATGTTCCATGTGCACTAGAAAAAAAAGTATATTTTGCAGCAGTTGGGTGGAGAGTTCTGTATAAGTCAATGAGGTCAAGTTGGTTGATTGTTGTAATTAGGTCTTCCGTGTCTCTATTGAGTTTCTTACTGGATGTCCTGTCCTTCTCCAAAAGTGGTGTGTTGAAGTCTCCTGCTATAATTGTGTAGGTGTCTATCTCACTTTTCAGTTCTGTTAAAATCTGATTTATGTATCTTGCAGCCCTGTCATTGGGTGCATAAATATTTAATATGGTTATGTCTTCCTGATCAATTGTCCCTTTTATCATTATATAGTGTCCTTCTTTATCCTTTGTGGTGGATTTAAGTCTAAAGTCTATTTTGTCAGAAATTAATATTGCTACTCCTCTTCTTCTTTGCTTGTTGTTTGCTTGATATATTTTTTCCATCCTTTGAGTTTTAGTTTGTTTGTGTCTCTAAGTCTAAGGTGTGTCTCTTGTAGGCAGCACATAGACGGATCGTGTTTCTTTATCCAGTCCGAGACTCTCTGTCTCTTTATTGGTGCATTTAGTCCATTTACATTCAGTGTAATTATAGATAAATAAGTGTGTAGTGTTGTCATTTTGATGCCTTTTTATGTGTGTTGTTGACAAATTCATTTTTCCACATACTTTTTTTGTGCTGAGGCGTTTTTCTTAGTAAATTGTGAGATCCTCATTTTCGTAGTGTTTGACTTTATGTTTGTTGAGTTGTTACGTTTTTCTTGGCTTTTATCTTGAGTTATGGAGTTGTTATACTTCTTTGTGGTTACCTTAATATTTACCCCTATATTTCTAAGTAAAAACCTAACTTGTAATGTTCTATATCGCCTTGTATCACTCTCCATATGGCAGTTCTATGCCACCTGTATTTAGTCCCTCTTTTTGATTATTGTGATCTTTTACATTTTGACTTCAGTGATTCCCTGTTATGAGCATTTTTTTAATTAATCTTAATTTGTTTTTGTGATTTCCCTATTTGAGTTGATATCAGGATGTTCTGTTTTGTGACCTTGTGTTGTCCTGGTATCTGATATTATTGGTTTTCTGACCAAACAATATCCTTTAGTATTTCTTGTAGCTTTGGTTTGGTTTTTGCAAATTCTCTAAACTTGTGTTTATCTGTAAATATCTTAATTTCTCCTTCATATTTCAGAGAGAGTTTTGCTGGATATATGATCCTTGGTTGGCAGTTTTTCTCCTTCAGTGCTCTGTATATGTCGTCCCATTCCCTTCTTGCCTGCATGGTTTCTGCTGAGTAGTCTGAACTTATTCTTATTGATTCTCCCTTGAAGGAGACCTTTCTTTTCTCCCTGGCTGCTTTTAAAATTTTCTCTTTATCTTTGGTTTTGGCGAGTTTGATGATAATATGTCTTGGTGTTTTTCTTTTTGGATCAATCTTAAATGGCGTTCGATGAGCATCTTGGATAGATATCCTTTCGTCTTTCATGATGTCAGGGAAGTTTTGTGTTAGGAGTTCTTCAACTATTTTCTCTGTGTTTTCTGTCCTCCCTCCCTGTTCTGGGACTCCAATCACACGCAAGTTATCCTGCTTGATAGAGTCCCACATGATTCTTAGGGTTTCTTCATTTTTTTTAATTCTTTTATCTGATTTTTTTCAGCTATGTTGGTGTTAATTCCCTGGTCCTCCAGATGTCCCACTCTGCATTCTAATTGTTCGAGTCTGCTCCTCTGACTTCCTATTGCGTTGTCTAATTCTGTAATTTTATTGTTAATCTTTTGGATTTCTGCATGCTGTCTCTCTGTGGATTCTTGCAACTTTTTAATTTTTCCACTATGTTCTTGAATAATCTTTTTGAGTTCTTCAACTGTTTTATCAGTGTGTTCCTTGGCTTTTTCTGCAGTTTGCCTTATTTCATTTCTGAGGTCATCCCTGATGTCTTGAGGCATTCTGTAAATTAGTTTTTATATTCTGTATCTGATAATTCCAGGATTGTATCTTCATTTGGGAAAGATTTTGATTCTTTTGTTTGGGGTGTTTTAGAAGTTGTCATGGTCTGCTTCTTTATGTGGTTTGATATGGACTGCTGTCTCCGAGCCATCACTGGGAAACTTGTTTTTCCAGAAATTCCGCTAAAAATAAAAATGCAGTCAGATCCTTATCAGAACTGCCTTTGGATTATAACCGCCACCTTGTTCCCTGTAAGGATGAAAGTCCGAGATTTGGAGCATATATGCTTGGCTGTAGCTGGTTCTGTGTTTTTAGTCCAATTAGGGATGGATTTTTGGTGCCTGGGTTTTTTGTGGTTCCTTCTCTCAGGCCGGAAGAGTGGGTTAGGAAAAGACCAAAAGAAAAAAAAATGGGGGGGGGGGGAAGCAAAGCTGCCGCGGAGCCGGAGCTGTTCTCCCTCTGGCTCAGGAAATTCCAATGTTAATGAAGCTGCCTGGGGATGGTGGGGGAGGGATCAGAGAGATAGGAGAGTAGCACCTTGGAATATAGCCAGAGTTGCTTGTCTTGCTTGGAATGACTATTATATCTGAGATTCCCCAGGGGCGTGTCGCCTATGTGTGTTGGCTTTGTGGCGATTGCCCCCAGGGGTCTGGCCTGCTGAAGCCACAGTTAGATCCTCCACTGCCAGTCCAAAGCCTAGCGTCAAGGTTCCCCTGCTGGGACTCTGTACTCCCGGCTCCGAAATCAGTCGCTGCCTCCCGGGGATTTCTCATCCTGCCAGCCGTGTCGCCTCGCCGCCCCCCACAGACCGGCTGGGCCCCCTCCCGGGGTTAGTTCAGGGGAGTAGGGCTGCGCCCCGTGCTTGCGCCGTGACAGCGCCCAGTCAAATGCCCGGGGCCAGGGTTCCCCGGCTGGGACGCAGCACTCCCGGCTCCAAAACCAGTCACTGCCTCCCAGGGAGTTCTCCTACCAGCCGCGTCGCCACGCTGCCCACGCAGACTGGCTGGGCCCCCTCCTGGGTTCAGTTCAGGGGGGTAGGGCTGCGCCCCTTGTTTGTGCCGTCACAAGATTTATGAGTTCAGCTCCCCTGGGCCCAGATGCCTGGCGCCAAGGTTACCTGACTGGGACGCTGGCTCCAGGCTCCGAAAACAGTCGCTGCTTCCCCGTATTTGTTTGTTTTCCATCTCTAGATCTGTGTTTGTTGTTCAGGGTTCGTAGATTGTTATGTATGTGATCGATTCATTTGTTTTTCCTAGTCTTTGTTGCAAGAGGGATCCGGGGTAGCGTCTACCTAGTCTGCCATCTTGGCCCCGCCTTCCATCTTCTTTTGATGCTTCCTGCATTAATATTTTCCCCATAGAATCCTTAAATATTGCTACTTGAAGCTGGAATTTTTTCTTCAGTTCTTTCAGCTTAAGAAGTGCCTTGTGTCTTCTTCCCTTTTGGTTTTCTATCTCCAGCTCCTTGCGCATGTCATTATAATACTTTACTTTGAAATCTTTTGTTCAGCTATTTTACATTACCTTCTCTTCCATTTGCTTTAGCTACTCAACCTTCAAGAGCAAGTTCCAGAGTCTCTTCTGACATCCATTTTAATCTTTTCTTTCTTTCCTGTCTTTTTAATGACCTCTTGCTTTCTTCATGTATATTGTCCTTGATGTTCTAATGATTAGACCTGTCCAAAAAGAGATATGGATTTTCTCAAGATATAGTGAATTCCCTGTCCATGAAGGTAGTTAAGCGGAGGCTGAATGACTACTTAGTGTGAGTGTCATGGAGAGATTCAAGCATCAGAAAGATTTTTTGACTTAGAGAACTTTGAATCTCCTCCAACCATATTCTTCAAAGATATCAGTATAATATGATACAATCTAGAATAGTCAATGAAAATTTTTTGGAGGACTGAGTTTATATATCGTTGGGTTTTTTAACTAAAGGGACCCTTACAAATCATTTATTTGGCTCACTGCACTAATTTCTTTCAAAAATCAACTTTACTGAGCCATAATTTATATACCAAAAATATACTCATATTAACTGTACAGTTAATTGATTTTGACAAATGTGTACCCTGGTGTACTCACCACCACAGTCTAAAAAATTTATATACCAAAAATATACTCATATTAACTGTACAGTTAATTGATTTTGACAAATGTGTACCCTGGTGTACTCACCACCACAGTCTAGATATAGAATATTTCTACTACCTCACAGTGCTCCTTTGTGGCACTTCACAGTCAATCCTCACTCCCGCTTCCAGGACCAGGCAATGACTGCTACATTTTCTATCACTATAGATTAGATTTTTCTTTCCTAGATTTTCATATAAATGGAATAATACCGTATGTGCTTTCTTTTTGGTCTGGCTTCTTTTACTCAAGATAATGTGTTACAGAATCATCGATGTCATTGCTTATATTAGTAGTTTGTTCTGTTTTATTGCTAAGTAGTATTCCATTGAATGGATATACCAAAATATGTTTACACATTTGTCTGTTGATGGACATTTCAGTTGTTTCCAGTTTGAGGCTATTATGAATAAAGTTACTATGAACATTCAGATATAAGTCTTTGTGTGTATATTTGACTTAATTTATCTTGGGGAAATAGCTAAAAGTAGAATTGCTGGGTCGTATTTTTTTTATGGTAAGTGTATTTTTAAATTCATAAACTGTCAAGCTGTTTTCCAAAGCAATTATGCCATTTTACATTCCCATCAACAATGGCATGATCAATCTTTTAATTTTAACTATCTTAGTAGGTGTGTTGTGGGTTTCAATTTTGATGAACTCAGATTTATTTTTTTTCTTTTATGGTTTGTGTTTATTGTGTCCAATCTAAGAAATCTTTGTGTATATCAAGATAGCAAAGATTTTTTTCCTGTGCTCTTCTAGAAGTTTTATAGTTTTTTTTTTTTGCTTTTATATTTAGATCTGTGATCCATCTTGAGTTAATTTGTGTATGTGTGAGATAATAGTCAAGGTTCATTTTTCCCATATAGATATTATGTTGTTCTAGCACTATGTGTTGAAAATACTGTCATTTCTCCATTAAATTACCTGGGCATCTTTGTCGAAAATGAACTGCTCATAAAGGATCTGTTTCTGGACACTATTCTGTTCGATTGATTTGATGTGCCTATCTTTGTGCCGATACCTCACCCTCATGATCATTGTAGCTCTATAATAAGCTTTTTAAAATCAAGCTGTTTAAGACCTCAACTTTGCTCTTTTTCAGAATACTTTTGGCTATACTAGGTCTTTTCTATGTCTGTAAAGTCACCCTGTCAGTTTCTACAAAAATGCCTGGTGGGATTTTGATTGGGATTGCATTGAATTTGTAGACCAATTTGGGGAGAGTTGACATCTTAACAGTACTGAGTGTTCCAATCCATGAGCACAGCTTAGCTCTCTGTTTATTTAGGTCTTCTTTAATTTTTCTGGAAACCATGGTGGCATAGTGGTTAAATGTTACAGCTTTTAACCAAAGGGTCGGCAGTTCAAATCCACCAGGCGCTCCTTAGAAACTCTATGGGGCAGTCCTACTCTGTCCTATAGGGTCGCTATAAGTCAGAATTGATTCGACAGCAAGGATTTTGTTTTGTTTTTAATTTCTCTCATCAATATTTTTTAGTTACCCCCATAAAATTTTCCACATATTTTGTTAACATTATTCCAGAGAACTTCATGAATCTGGTGTTATTACAAATGGTCTTACTTTATTCCAATTTCCAGTTGTTCATTGCCATCATATAGAAACACAGTTGATTTTTGTGTGTTGACTTTGTATCCTACAGTTTTTCTAAGTTCACTTATTAGTTCTAGTAGCTTTTCTGTAGATTCTTTAGGATTTTCTACATATATGGTTATATCATCTGTGAATACAGATTTACTTCTTCATTTCCAATCTGTATGCTTTTCTTTTTCTTGCCTTATTGCACAGGTTAAGGTCTCTAGGACAATGTTAAATCAAGGTGATGAAAGCATTTATCCTTGTCTTTTCCTTTTTTTTCCCCCAGTCTCAGGGGGAATGCATTCAGTCTTTCACTAGTAAGTATGGTGTTGACTGTAACTAAGACACAAGCAAATTGTTTATTTCATCTAAGTTGTTGAGTTTATTGTTGTAAGGTTATTCATAATATTTTTTTACTCACTGTAGGCTCTGCAATATAATTTCTTTTGTTTCTGTTTTTGTTAATATCTGCCTGTCTTCATTTTTCTTCATCAATCTAGCTACAGTTTTATCACTTTTATTGCCTCTTCTATTTACTTTTTTATTGTGCATTAGGTGAAAGTCTTTGGAACCCTGGTGGTGAAGCTCAGGCTGCTAACCAAAAGTTCAGCAGCTCGAATCCACCAGCCTCTCCTTGAAAACCCTATGGGGCATAATTCTACTCTGTCCTATAGGGTCACTATGAGTTGGAATCAACTCAACAGCATGCAGTAACAACAACAGGTGAAAGTTTTTAGGGCAAATTCATTTCCCATTTGAGAGTTTGTACATAAAGCGTTCCATGACATTGGTTTCATTCCCCTTGAGTTAATTTGTGTATGTGTGAGATAATGGTCAAGGTTCATTTTTCGCATATAGATACCACTCTCCCCATTTCCATTCTAGCTTCCCCATTTCCTTTCGTCCTGATTTTCTACCCCTTCCTGCCTTCTCATCTTTGCCTTTGGGTAAATTTTGCCCTTTTGATCTCATATAATTGATTGTTCTAAGGAGCATGTTCCTCCCAGGAGTTATTTATTTCATGGGCCAGTCTGTTGTTTGACTGAAAGATGGTCTCCAGGAATGGCTTCAGTGCCAGTTCAGAAGGGTGTCTTTGGGCCATAGTCTTGGGCATTCCTCCAGTCTCTGTCAGAACAGTAAGTCTAGTGTTCTTTTGTGAATTTGGTTTTTTCTTCTTCAATTTTTCTCCCGCTGTGTCTGGAACTCTCTGCTGTTATACCAGTTAGAGTGGTTGGTAGTGGTAGCTGGACATTATCTAGCTTGTGTAACCCAGAAACCAAACCCAGTGCCATCAAGTCGATTCCAACTCATAGCAACCCTAAAGCGACCCTATAGGACAGAGTAGAACTGCCCCATAGAGTTTGCAAAGAGAGCCTGGCAGATTCGAACCACCATCCCTTTGGTTAGCAGCCATAGCCCTTAACCACTACGCCACCAGGGTTTCCTCTAGTTCATGTAGGCTGTGGCTTATGTGGTCCGTTACTCATTTGGACTAATTGTTCCCTTGAGTCTTTGGTTTTCTTCACTCCTTTGCTCCAGATGGGAAGAGACCAGTCAGTAGTCATTTCTTAGATGGGCACTCGAAAGCTTTTAAGACCCCAGATGCTACTCACCTAAGTAGGATCCAGAACATAGTCTTTTTTAACTATGTTGTGCCTATTGGCATAGATGTCCACTGAGTAAATGGTATTATTTTCCTGATCTCCTTTCTGAAGTTCTCTTTGTTGGTATAGAGGAATCCAACTGATTTTTGTATGTTGCTCTTGTATCCTGATTCTTTGCTGAATCCTTCTATTAGTTCCAATAGCTTTCTTGTGTAATCTTCAGGTTTTTCTATGCATAAGATCATGTCATCTGTGAATAGGGATACTTCTACTTCTTCCATACCAATCTGGATGCGCTTTATTTCTTTTTCTTGCTTTGTTGCTCTAGCTAGGCCTTCCAGCACAGTGTTGAATAAGAGTGGTGATAAAGGGCATCCTTGTCTTGTTCCCATTCTCAGGGGAATGTTATCAGCCTCTCTCCATTGAGAATGATATTGGCTGTTGGTTTGTGTAAGCCCAAAAAAGCCAAGCCCCTTGCCGTTGAGTTGATTCTGACTCAAAGCAACCCAGTAAGGCAGAGTAGAACTTCCCCATAGTTTCCAAGGAGCAGCTGGTGGACTTGAACTGCCAGCCCCCCCTCTTTTTTTTTTTTTTTTTTGGTTAACAGCTGAGCTCAGGGCCCCTGGTTTTGTAAAGATGCCCTTTATTATGTTAAGGAATTTCTCGTATTATTTTATTGAGGGTTTTTATCAGGAATGGATATCAGACTTAGTCAAATGCCTTTTCTCTGTTGATTGAAAATATCATGTGGTTCTTTTATTTATTTGGTGGATTATGTTGACTGTAAGAGGAATGAAGAATGGCTTTGATGGGCTTATCAGGAGACTGAACAAGGCCAAAGAAAAGTCAGTGAGCTTGAAGGCATTTCAATAGAATTTTTCAATATTGAAAAGCAAAGACAAAAAAGAATAAAAAACATGCAACATATGGATGGAGCCTGAAGACATTATGCTGAGTGAAATAAGTCAATCACAATAGGACAAGTATTCTATGACCTCACTTATATAAAAAGACAAGAGAAGGCAAATGAAGAGAGATCAAAATTTATTAGTGGTTACTAGGGGCCGGGGGGGAAGGTGATTATTGCTTATGGAGTAGTGAATTTGGATTTGCAAAAAATCCCATTGTTTAAAGGTAGGTTTACACAGCCAATTATTGTAAGTGCTGTCAATAATTTGTAAACCTATAAAAAGTTTAATTTGCAAAAGTTGTGGCATACATATACTTACAAAAACTACAAGGAAAAAAAAAGAGTACTTCCCAAGGCTGCTTATGTACAACCAAACACCTCATTGGATTTGGTTCTTTGGTTTGGAGGTTTAGGGTCATAGTTTAATGAGACATCCCAGTTAATTGACCTAATATTGTGTTTAGTGCTTTTGTTCTACCTCCTAGTCCATAACATAGTGCCTAAAGTCTTAAAAGCTTGCAAGTGGCCTTCCAAGGCATGACAGTTGGTCTCTATTCATCTGGAGCAACAAAGGAAGAAGGAGGGTTGTGAATAGGAGCAGGAATTAGAATGAGTGACTAATTGCCTCCATTAACAACTGCTTTTTCTGCCATGAGACCAGAAGAACTGGATGGTGCCCAGCTAACATTACTGAACATTTTGATCAAAGATTCTGTAGAAGAATCCTGATAAACAGGGGTAAATGCAGAACAGAGTTTCAAATTCTCATGGAATCCAGAGTTTCTGGAGCCATGGAGACTGAAAGAACCCCTAAAACTATTGCCCTGAGATAATCATTAAACCTTAAACCAGAAATATCCACTGAAGTCTTCTTAAAACAAAACAGTAGTTTAGCTTAACTAGTAAAGAATGCCTGCATTGATCATTGTGCTCTTTCATTATGCTCTTTTAAGAACTATCTACATGGGATAAAATTGACAACAGCAACTTAAAAGATTGGATAGGAACCTTAGGGGACAGTGAATTTATGTTAATGGAGGAGAAACAACTCAGAAAAGGAGAGTGAGGATGGTTGCACAACCGAAAGAATGTAATCAGTGTTACTGAATTATACATGTAGAAACTGTTGAATTGGTGTAGTTTTGCTGTGTATGTCCTCAACAACAACAAGATGAGCAAAATTTTAAAAAATACAGCAGAATATCTAAGAATAGTAGAACAATTACAAAAGGTGTAACATACATGTAAATGCGATGCCAGAAAGAGAAGCAAGAGAGAAAAGAATGGAAAAATATTTGAAGTGATTATGGCTGAGAATTATCAGAAATAATTACAAACACTAAACCACAGAACCAGGAAGCTCAGAGAAGACCAAGCAGGATAAATACCTAAAATGTACATGTAGACGATGCATATGCAAACTGCAGAAAATCAAATACAAAGAGAAATTTTTTAAAGAAGTGGGGGGGGGGGAATCTTAACTATAGAAGAACAAGGATAAGAATTACATTAGACTTCAGAAACCCCACAAGCACAAGAGTGGAAAGAAATATTTAAATTGTTGAAAGAAAAAAAATCACCAACCTAGAATTCTATATTCAGCAAAATTATGCTTTAAAAGTGAAGAAGAAATAGTTTCTCAGACAAACAAAAATTGAGGAAATTAAAAAAAAATTTTTTTTTAGACCTGCCACGCAAAAAATGTTAAAAGAACAGAGACTACATCAGCCTGAGACCCGAAGAACTCGATGGTGCCTGGCTACAACCGATGACTACCCTGACAGGGAACACAGCAGATAACCCCTGAGGGAGCAGGAGAGCAGTGGGATGCAGACCTCAAATTCTCATAAGAAAACCAGACTTAATGGTCTGACTGAGACTAGAAGGACTCCAGGGGTCATGGTCCCCAGACCTTCTGTTAGCCCAAGACAAGAGCCATTCCCAAAGCCAACTCTTCAGACAGGGATTGGACTGGACTTTATGGGATAGAAAATGATACTGGTGAAGAGTGACCTTCTTGGATCAAGTAGACACATGAGACTATGTGGGCAGCTCCTGTCTGGAGGGGAGACGAGAGGGCAGATGGGCTCAGAAACTGGCTGAATGGACACGAAAATAGAGAGAGGAGGGAAAGAGTGTGTTGTCCATTAAGGAGAGAGCAACTAGGAGTGTATAGCAAGGTGTATATAAATTTTTGTATGAGATACTGACTTGATTTGTAAACTTTCATGTAAAGCACAATAAAAATTAAGAAAAAAAAGAAATGTTAAAAGAAGTTGTTCAGGGATAAGGAAAATTTTGTTAAGTCAGAAACTCAGATCTACATAAAAAATGGAAGAGTGTTAGAGAAGGAATAAATGAAGGTAAGATAAAATCTTTTATTTCTCTCATTCTTAATTCATCTAATGGATAATAGTTTGTTCAAAATAATAAAAACAAAAATGTATTGAGTTGTTATAGCTTATGAAGACGTGAAATTAATGACAGTCATGTAATAAGAGAAGGGAAGAAGGAATTGGGATTATTCTGTTACGAGGTACCTGCACTTTGTATACTATTATTTGTAAGTGGACTTTGATTAGTTGTAAATGTATATTGAAAACTCTAGGGCAGCCACTAAATTTTTTTAAAGGAGTATAACTGATGTGCTAAGAGAGGAGAAAAAATAGATTCATGTGTAATGCTCAACTAAAACCAGAGAAGGCATAAAATGAGTGGAAGACAAAAAAAAGAACAAAGACAGTGAATCAAAAAATAGTTACCAATATGGTAGATACTAAACCAATTATATCAATAATCACTTTATATGTGAATGGTCTAAATACACCAATTAAAAACAAAGACTGATGGAGAAACAAATCACCAACTTCATATGGAAAGGCAAGAGGTCCCAGATAAGCAAAGCATTACTGAAGAAGAAGAACAAAGTGGGAGGCCTCCCACTACGTGATTTTGGAACCTATTATACTGCCACAATAGTCAAAACAGCCTGATAATGGTACAACAACAGATACCTAGACCAATGGAACAGAATTGAGAATCCAGACATAAATTCATCCACCTATGAGCAACTGATATTTGACAAGGCCCAAAGTCCCTTAAATGGGGGAAAAGACAGTCTCTTTAACAACTGGTGCTGGCATAACTGGATATCCATCTGCAAAAAAAATAAACAAGACCCATACTTCACACCATGCACAAAAACTAACTCAAAATGGATCAAACGCTTAAATATAAAGTCTAAAATGATAAAGATCATGGAATAAAAAATAGGGACAACACTAGGAGCCCTAATTCATGGCATAAACAGAATACAAAACATAACTAATAATGCACAAACGCCAGAAGAGAAACTAGATAACTGGGAGCTCCTATAAATCAAACACTCATGCTTATCCAAAGACTTCACCAAAAGAGTAAAAAGACACCCTATATAGACTGGGAAAAAATTTTGGCTATGACATATCTGATCAGGGTCTAATCTCTAAAATCTACAAGATACTGCAAAACTTCAACAACAGAAAAACAAATAGCCCAATTAAAAATGGGCAAAGGCTATGAACAGGCACTTCACTAAAGAAGACATTCAGGTAGCTAACAGATACATGAGGAAATGCTCACGATCATTAGCCATTAGAGAAATGCAGATCAAAACTACAATAAGATACCATCTCATCCCCACAAGGCTAGTATTAATCAAAAAAAAAAAAACACAAAATAATAAATTTTGGAGAGATCGGAACACTTATACACTGCTGGTGGGAATGTAAAATGGTACAAGTACTTTGGAAATCGATTTGGCACTTCCTTAAAAAGCTAGAAATAGAAGTACCATATGATCCAGCAATCCCACTCCTTGGAATATATCCTAGAGAAATAAGAGCTGTTACACAAATACATATATGCACACCCATGTTCATTGCAGCACTGTTCACAATAGCAAAAAGATGGAAACAACCTAGGTGCCCATCAACAGACAAATGGGTAAACAAATTATGGTATATTCACACAATGGAATGCTAAGTGATGATAAAAAACAATGACGAATCTGCGAAACATCTCACAACATGGATGAATCTGGGAGGCATTATGCTGAGTGAATTAGTCAGTTGCAAAAGGGCAAATATTGTATGAGACCACTTATTATAAGAACTCAAGAAAAGGTTTAAGCACAGAAGAAATCATTCTTTAATTGTTACGAGGGTGGGGAGGGAGAGGGGAATTCACTAACTAGATGGTAGACAAGAATTATCTTAGGTGAAGGGAAAGACGACACTTAATACAGGGGAAGTCAACACAACTGGACTAAACCAAAAGCTAAGAATTTCCTGAACACAACCAAACACTTCGAGGGACAGAGTAACAGGAGCTGGAGTCTGGGGACCATGGTTTAGGGGGTCATCTAGGTCAATTGGCATAACAAAATTTATTAAGAAAATGTACTGCATCCCACATTGGTGAGTGGCTTCTGGGGCCTTAAAAGCTAGCAAGCAGCCATCTGAGCTGCATCAAGTGGTCCCAACCCACCTGGAACAAGAGAGACTGAAGAACACCAAAGACTCAAGGAAAATACTAGTCCAAGAGACAAAACGGGCCACACAAACCAGAGACTCCATCAGCCTGAGGCCAGAAGAGCTAGACGGTGCCCAGCCACCACCAATGACCGTCATGACAGGGAATACAATAGAGAGTCCTTGATGGAGCAGGAGAAAAGTGGGGTGCAGAACTCAAATTCACATAAAAAGACCAGAGTTAATGGTCTGACTGATACTAGAGGAACCCAGATATGCCCCCCGGTCTCTCTGTTAACCCAGAACTAAAACCATTCCCGAAGCCAACTCTTCAGACAAAGATCACACTGGACTATAAAACATAAAATAATACTCATGAAGAGTGTGCTTGTTAGTTCAGGTAGATACATGAGACTAAATATGCAGCTCCTGTCCAGAGGCGAGATGAGAAGGCAGAAAGGGATAGGAGCTAGCTGAATGGACACCGGAAATACACCTAAAGCACAATAAAAAAAAAGGTAAAAACTGTCAGAGTAGATAAAAAGACTAAACTGTATATTGTCTACAAGAAGCCCATTTTAAATATAAAGACACAGAAAGATTAAAAGTAAAAGGACGGAGAAAGACATATCATGCTAACAGTAATCAAAAAAAAGCTGTTGTACTACATTAATTTCAGACAAAGCAGGCTTCAGGGCAAGAAAACTTATCAGGAATAAAAGGGGCATTACATAATGATAATGGAGTTAGTGCTCCAAGAACACATTCCAATCCTTAATATGTATGCACCTAACAGCAAAACATCAAAATACATGAGGAGAAATAGACAAATCCACTATTATGCTGGCTGAAAATCGTAAGGCTATAGTTGATCTGAACAGCACCACCTGTCAACTGGATCTAATTGACATTTATTGAATACTTCATCCAATAACAGCAGAATACAGATTCTTCTCAAGCTAACATGAAACATTCACCAAATATCTTGGTTATCTTGTGCTACTATAACAGAAATACCACAAGTGGATGTCTTTAACAAACAGACATTTATTCTCTCACCGTTTAAGAGAATAGAAGTCCAAATTCAGGGTAGCAGCTCCAGGGGAAGATTTTCTCTCTGTGTCAGCTCTGGGGGAAGGTCCTTGTCATCAATCTTCCCTTGGGTCTATGAGTTTTCTCAGCACAGGGACCCCAGATCCAAAGGACACATTCCGCTCCAGGCACTTCTTCCTTGGTGGTAATGAGGTACCTCTCCTCTCTGCTCGATTCTGTCTTTTATATCTCAAAAGAGATTAATTCAAGATACAAGCTAATCCTATAGATTGAGTCTGGCCTCATTGACATTATAGAAGTTAGGATTTACAACACATAGGGTAATCATATCACATCACAAAATGGTGGACAACCACACAATGCTGGAAACCATGGCCTAGCCAAGTTGATACGCATTTATGGGGGACACAGTTCAATCCATAACACCAAAAGAGACCATATTGTGAGCCATAAAACACACCTTAACAAATTTCAAAGAATAGAAATCATACAAGGTATGCTCTTAGACCACAAGAAAATTAAGCTAGAAATCGGTAATAGAAATTAGGCTAGAAATACAGTAATAGAAAGATAGTTAGAAAATCCCAAAATATTTTACAGTTAAAATATTGAAGGTCAAATATTTCTAAATAACATATAGAGCAAAGAAGAAATATCAAGAGAAATTTAAAAAATATTTTGAGCTAAATGAAAATGAGCATACAACTTCTCAGAATTCATGGGATGCAACAAAAGCAGTGCTTAGAAAATTGCAGTGTTGAGTGCATATATTAGAAAAGAAGAAAAAATCTAAAATCACTAATTTACTCTTCCACCTTAGGAAACTATAAAAATAAATAAATAAGAGGAGCAAAATAAATCAAAACAAAGCAGGGAAAAAAAAAAGAGCGATAAAAATCAGAGCAGAAATCAATGAAAATTGAACACAGGAAAACAAAAGAGTTTTATTGAAACCAAAAGTTGGTTCATTGAGAAGATAAAATTGGTAAACCTCTAACATGGTAAGAAAAAAAGAGAAGATACAAATTACTAATATAAGAAATGAAAAAGAGGCTATCACTATTGATCCCATGGACTTTAAAAGGATAATAAAGGAATATTATTAACAATTCTCTGCTCACAAATCAATAATTTAGATGAAAAGGACTGATTTCTTGAAGGAGACAATCTACCAATATTCACACAAAGAGAAATAGATAATCTGAATAGGTCTATATCTATTAAAGAAATCGAATAGATAATTAATAACTTTCCAAAACAGAAAGCACCAGCTCTTTTCACTGGCAAATTCTACCAAACATTTAAGGAAAAAAATGATACCAATTCTGCACAATCTCTTCCAGAAAAAGAAGTAGAGAGAACACTTTGTAGCTTATTCTATGAGGCCAGCAATGAAAGGAAAACTACAAACCAATGTCTTTCATTGACATACATGCAAAAGTCCTCAACAAAATATTAGCAAATCAAATCCAACAATGTATAAAAAGAATTATATACCATGACCTAGTGGGATTTATTCCAGGTATGCAAGGCTGGTTCAACATTTGAAAGTCAATTAATATAATCCATCACATCAACAGATGAAAAAAGAAAAATCAAATGGTCATATCAGTAGATGCAGAAAAAGCATTTGAAAAAAAATCCAACACCTATTCATGATTTAAAAAAAAAAAACTCTCAGCAAACTAGGAATAAAGGGGAACTTTCTCAATTTGATAAAGAGCATCTACAAAAAACCTCCAGCTAACATCACGGGATGTTAGCTTAAGGGTGATAAACTAGATGTTTTGCCCTAAGATTAGGTCCAAGTCAAGGATGTCCTCTCATCTCAAAGATACAACAACAAAAAAAACTTCTGACAAAATCAGACACCCTTCCTGAAAAACACACTTGACAAACTAAGAATAGAAGGAACTTTTCTCAATTTAAAAAAGAGCATGTACAGAAAACACGCAACTAACAGCATACTTAATGGTGACAGACTGAATGCTTTTCCCTAAGATCAAGAAAACAAGGAAGTCCACTGTTGCCTTTTATATTTTAACATTGTATGTGGAAGTTCCAGCCAGGGCAATTAGGCAACAAAAAGAAATAAAAAGCATCCAGATTGGAAAAGAATAGTTAAAGCTATCTCTATTTGCAGATGACATGATCTTGTATATAGAAAATCCTAAGGAATCCACCAAGAAAATATTAGAACTGATAAACTAGTTGAGAAAACTTGCAGGCTGCCAGATCATCATACAAAAGCAACTATATGTTGTATACAGTAGGAATGAGCATACTAAAAATAAAATTAAGAAAACAATTCCATTTGCTATATCATCAAAAAGAATCAAAAAGAAATAGATTTAACAAAAGAAGTTCAAGATTTGTACATTGAAAAGTACAAAACATTGCTGAAAGTAACTAAAGACCTAAATTGAAAGACATCCCATGTTCATGGATTAGAAGACTTTATATTGACAGCCAAAGAGTAGAGGGGTTTCTTTGGGGGGGGGGGGTGATGAAAGTGTTCTAAAACCTATTGTGGTTGATTTGTTATTACTAACTGAAGTTCATAGTTTACATTAGCATTCACTCTCTGTGCTGTACAGTTCAGAATTTTTTTTATTTCTGAAAATACTAAAAACTATTGAATCATACACTTTAAATGGTGACTTGTGTGTTATCTGAAACATATCTCAATAAAAGTGTTACCAAGGAAAATCCACTGACCATAAAAGTGAGGGTTTATTTCTGGACTTTCAATTCTATTCTATTTATTTTTAGGTCTCTTCTTAGGGCAGTACCATATTGTCATCATTACTGTACTTTTACAGTACATTTTGATTGGAAAGTGTGAGTTCTTCAACTTCATTCTTTATTTTTAATACTGTTTTGACTGTTCTGGGTCCCTTGAATTTACATAAGAATATTAGGATCAGCTTGTGAAGTTCTGTATATAACCCAGCTGGACTACCCGTGTTATTGTTAGGTGCCATTGAGTCGGTTTTGACTCACAATGACCCTATGTACAACAAAATGAAACACTACCCCATCCTGCACTATGGTATGATGTATGGTAGGGGGTATGGTATGGTATGGTATGGTATGGTATGGTATGGTATGGTATGGTATGGTATGGTATGGTATGGTATGGTATGGTATGGTATGGTATGGTATGGTATGGCACGGCATGATATGGTATGGTATCATATCAAGTCCTTTAAAAGAATAAAATAAGAAAACCAAATCCATTGCCGTCGGGTCAGTTCTGACCCATAGCAACCCTATAACAGAATAGCTGTAAGGAAAAGAAAGGAATGAGAGGAGAATCTAACACTGAAAGAGACTTAAGCCATATCAATTTTTTTGTACAAATGAACAATAGTAAACTATTATGTAGGTATGCATATTTGGATGATGAAACTATTTTTAAAAGCAAGGAAATGATTATTATAAGAATCAGGACAATGGTTATTTATGGGGAGGAGGGAGAGGGTTATGAGTGGGTTGAAACACATGAAAGGGGCTTTTTGGGTGTGTGGCAAAGTTCCAGTTCTTGATCTATATGGTGGTTGTAAGGATATTTTCCTTATAATAATTCATGATGCATATATACGTATATTTACGTATGTATTAATTAATACACTTTATTTTTAGAGCAGTTTTAAGCTTACACAAAACTCAGCAGAAAGTACAAAGAGTTCCTTATTCCCCTCTCCCTCCTGTGTACAGTTTCCTCTATTGTTGTTAGGTGCCATTGAGTCAGTTCCGACTTGTAACGACCCTATGTACGACAAAATGAAACACTGCCTGGTCCTGCGCCATCCTCATGATCATTGTTATGCCTGAGCCCATTGTCGCAGCCACTGTGTCAGTCCATCCCATTGAAGGTCTTCCACTTTTTCGCTGACCCTCTGCTTTACCAAGCATAATGTCCTTCTCCAGGGACTGATCCCTCCTAATAACATGTCCAAAGTACATGAGATGAAGTCTCACAATCCTCGTTTCAAGGAGCATTCTGGTTGTACTTCTTCCAAGACAGATTTGTTCGTTCATTTTGCAGTCCATGGTATATTCAATATTCTTCGCCAAAACCACAATTCAAAGGCATCAATTTTTCTTCAGTCTTCCTTTTTCATTGTCCAGCTTTCACATGTATATGACATGGGTCAGATGCACCCTAGTCCTTAAAGTGACATCTTTTCTTTTGAACACTTTAAAGAGATCTTTGGCAGCAGATTTGCCCAATTCAATGTGTTGTTCGACTTCTTGACTGCTGCTTCCATGGGCATTGATTGTGGGTCCAAGTAAAATGAAATCTTTGACAACTTCAATCTTTTCTCCATTTATCATGGTGTTGCTTATTGGTCCAGTTATGAAGATTTTTGTTTTCTTTATGCTGAGGTGTAATCCATACAGAAGGCTATGGTCTTTGATCTTCATCAGTAAGTGCTTCAAGTCTGCTTCACTTTCAGGAAGCAAGTTTGTGTTATCTGCATAATGCAGGTTGTTAATGAGTCTTCCTCCAATCCTGATGCCCCATTCTTCTTCATATAGTCCAGCTTCTCGGATTATTTCCTCAGAATACAGATTGAATCAGTATGGTAAAAGGATACAACCCTGATGCACACCTTTCCTGACTTTAAACCACACAGTATCTCCTTGTTCTGTTCGAACAACTGCCTCTTGACCTATGGGCACGTTCCTCATGAGCACAATTAAGTGTTCTGGAATTCCCATTCTTTGCAATGTTATCCATAATATGTTATGCCCCACACAGTCGAGTGCCTTTGCATAATCAATAAAACAGAGGTAAACATCTTTCTGGTATTTTCTGCCTTCAGCCAGGATCCATCTGACATCAGCAATGGTATGCTTCATTGCACGTCCTCTTCTGAATCCGGCTTGAATTTCTGGCCATTGCCTGAATGATCTTCAGCAAAATTTTACTTGTGTGTGATATTAATGATATTATTTGATAATTTCCACATTTAGCTGGATCACCTTTCTTGGAATAGGCACAAATATGGATCTCTTCCAGTCGTCTGACCGACTGTCTTCCAAATTTCTTGGCATAGACGAGTGAGCACTTAAAGTGCTGCATCTATTTGTTGAAACATCTCAATTGGTATTCTGTCAATTCCTGGAGCCTTGTTTTTCGTCAATGTCTTCAGTGCAGCTTGAACTTCTTCCATCAGTACCGTTGGTTCTTGATCAAATGCTACCTCCTGAAATGGTTGAACGTCAACCAGTTCTTTTTTTGTGCAGTGACTTGTGTATTCCTTCCACCTTCTTTTGGTGCTTCCTGCATCATTCAGTATTTTGCCCATAGAATCTTTACTATTGCAACTCAAGACTTCAGTTTTTTCTTCAGTTCTTTCAGCTTGAGAAATGCCGAGTGTGTTCTTCCCTTTTGGTTTTCTAACTTCAGGTCTTTACACATTTTATTATAATACTTTACTTTGTTCTTGAGCCACCCTTTGAAATCTTTTTGGCTCTTTCACTTCATCATTTCTTCCTTTTGCTTTAGGTACTCAACACTCAGAGCAAGTTTCTGAGTCTCTTCTGACATCCATATTGGTCTTTTCTTTCTTTCCTGTCTTTTTAATGACCTCTTGCCTTCTTCATGTAGGATGTCCTTGATGTCATTTCACAATTCATTTGGTCTTCGGTCATTAGTGTTCAGCGCATCAAATCTATTCTTGAAATGGCCTCTAAATTCAGGTGGGATATACTCAAGGTCATACTTTGACTCTCATGGACTTGTTCTAATCTTCTTAGCTTCAACTTGAACTTGCATATGAGCAATTGATGGTCTGTTCAAAGCCAAGCCCTGGCCTTGTTTTGACTGATCATATTGAGCTTTTCCATCTTCTCTTCCCACAGATTAGTCAGTTTGATTCCTGCGTATTCCATCCAGCAAGGTCCACGTGTATAGTCACTGTTTATGTTGTTGAAAAAAGGTATTTGCAATGAAGTCGTTGGCCTTGCAAAATTCTATCATGTGATCTTCAGCATTGTTTCTGTCACCAAGGCTATATTTCCAACTACCAATCCTGCTTTGTTTCCAGCTTTCACATTCCAATCACCAGTAATTATCAATGCTTCCTGATTGCATCCTCTGTTATTAGCATCTTGCATTAGTGTGTCATATTTGTTCCATTTGGTGAACCAGTATTGATACATTATTATTAACTGAAGTTTATAGTTTACATTAGGCTTCACTCTACAGTCCCATGGGTTTTGACAAATGCATAATATCATGGACCTGTCTTTACAGTATCATACAGAATAGTTTCACTGCCCTAAAAACACCCTGTGCTACACCTATTAATTCCTCCTCCTCCCCCTGAACCCTTGCAATGTCTCTATAGTTTTGCCTTCTCTGGAATGTCATATAGTTGGAGTCATACAGTATGTAGCCTTTTCAGGATGGCTTCTTTCACTTAGTAATATGCATCTACGATTTCGCCATATCTTTTTGTGGCTTGATAACTCATTTTTTATATCACTGAATAATATTCTATTGTATGGATGTACTACAGTTATTTTAACCATTCACCTGTTGAAGGACATCTCTATTTCTTCCAGGTTTTGGCAATTATGAATAAAGCTGCTATAAACATTTGTGTGCATGGTCTTTTTTCTCTCACTCTGTTGAAAATATACACAACAAAATAGTCACCAATTGAACAATTTCTACATGTAAATTTCAGAGACATTGATTACATTCTTCATATTGTGCAACCATTATCACTATTCTTTTTTCCATTATTCCACCACCATTAACATAAAATCAATGCTCCCTAAACAAAAACTCTCCCTTTCCCCCTTTCTCCCACACTGGGAACCACTAGTAATCTTTGTTTTCTGTATATTTGCTTATCTCATATAAGTGAGATCATAAAGTATTTGTCCTTTTATGACTGGCTTATTTCATTCAACATGATGCATCAGTACTTCATTTCTCTTTATGGCTAAGTAATAGTCCATTGTATGTATGTACGACATTTTGTTTACTCCTTCATCTGTTGATGGACATTTAGGTTGTTTTCACCTTTTCAGGTATTGTGAAAAGTGCTGCAATGAATATTGGTGTACAGGTTTCTGTTTTCCTTCCTGCTTTCAATTCTTTGGGGTATACAAGTATCCCCTGCTTTTTGAAAGTTAGCTTTATGCCACTTCATTTTTATGAAAGGACCTACATTAATACCTGTTTTTGCTAACTGAAAGAAATCTGAAGAGGATTTTCACTCTTATTTTAAAAAGGCAAAGTGGAAATAGCGTTCAGCATTTGTTTTGCAGCAAGCCGTTAAAGAGGCAGCGTGCACCTTGAGCAGTGAGAGTGGTGTCACCAAACTCCTTCCCCAGAAACTATACTCAGCATCAGGCCACCATAGCCTTGAACTGTGTTTGTGAGCATCTGTGCTTTATCTCAATTTATTTTGTCCATCCGTTAGTAAAATGTGTCCTAAGGTGTCAGAAAAGCCTAGAAGAACTCGTAAGGGTTTTATGTGTTACTTGCTATGATTCAGTAGATTATTTTTGGGGAACATGCAAAAATTTTTCCCGTTTAAATTAATGGTAATTGCTTCTTTGCTTTATGTCATTCCTACTTTCAAAAGATTTCATAGGAATGCTCTACTTCCAGATAGCGAGGGAAACCTGTATACCCAGGATTGAGATTTCTGGGTCATATGATAGTTCTATGTTCAACTTTTTTAGGAACTGCCAAAATGTTTTCCACAGTGGCTGTACCATTTTACATTCCACCAGCAAAAGATGAGGGTTCCAATTTCTCCACATCCTTACCTACACCTGTCGTTTTCCAGTTTTCTGGATTGAATTGTGTCCCCTCCCAAAATATGTTGTCACTTTGAGGACTAAGGTGCACCTGACCCAAGCCATGGTATTGTCAGTTGCCTCATATGCATGCAAAAGCTGGACAATAAATAAGGAAGACCAAAGAAGAATTGATGCCTTTGAATTATGGTGTTGGCAAAGAATATTAAATATACGATGAACTGCCAGAAGAATGAACAAACCTGTCTTGGAAGAACTACAGCCAGAATGCTCAATAGCAGTGAAGATGGTGAGACTTAGTCTCATGTATTTGGACATGTTATCAGGAGGTACCAGTCCCTGGAGAAGGACATCATTCTTGGTAAAGTAGAGGGTCAGTGAAAAAGAGGAAGATCCTAACCAGGTGGATTGACACAGTGGCTGCAACAGTGGGCTCAAACATAGCAATGATGGTGAGGATGGTGCAGGACTGGGAAGTGCTTCATTTTGTTGTTTCTAGAGTCGCCGTGAGTCAGAACCAACTCAATGGCATATAACAACGATATAATCCCATTTGAGAATGGGTCTTTTTGTGCGTGTGTGTGTTAACGAGACAGTAGTAGTGTAGGGTGTGTTTTAAGTCTCTATCTTTTGAGATATAAAAGAGATTAAACAAGCAAGTGAGCAGGCAGAGGTAGGGGAAGAGAGATGCCAAACCACATGAAGATCACCCAGGAGCAGAAGCTCAAAAGAGACGAGGATCTTCCTCCAGAGCCAACAGAGAGAGAAAGCCTTTTCTTAGAGCCAGCGCCCTGAACTCGGACTTCTAGCCTCCTAAACTGTGAGAAAATAACTTTGTTACAGCCACCCACTTATGGTATTTCTGTCATAGCAGCACTCCATAACTAAAACACTTATCATTGCTATGCTAATGGGGGTGAGGGGATATCTGACTCTGGTTTTGATTTGTATCTCTCTAATGGCTTTTTTTTTTTTTTTGGATGTTAAGCATCTTTTCATGTGCCTGTTGGCCATTTCAGTATCCTCTTTGATGAAATATCTGTTCAAATCCTTTGCTCATTTTTTGATTGGGTTGTTTATCTTTTCATTAAGTTGTGGAAGTGTTTTTTAAAATTTATGATAGACCCTTACCAGATATATGGTTCCCAAATGTTTTCTTCAAATCTGTAGGTTATCTCTTCACTTTGTCGATTCATGCCCAGGTTTTTGTATGGACATAAGTTTTCAACTAATTTGGGTAAACACCTAGGAGCATGATTGCTAGATCCTATGATAAATCTATGTTTTGGCTTTGTAAGAGACTTCCAGACTGTCTTCCAAAGTGACTATACCATTTTGCATTTCCACCAGCAGTGAATGAGAGTTCCTGTTGTTCCACATCCTTACCAGCATTGATGTTGTCAATGTTTTGCATTTTACCTATTCTAAAAAAAATTTTTTTAATAGATATGTAGTGATATCATACTGTTTTTTAAATTTGCAATTCCCTAATGCCATATATGATGTTGAGCATCTTTTCATATGTTTATTTGTCATCTGTATATATTCTTCAGTGAGGTGTCTGTTCATATCCTTTGCTCACTTTTTATTTTGATTGGTTGTTTTCTTATTCCTGAATTTTAAGAGTTCATTATATATTTTAGATACAAGTCCTTTAGTGGATATGTGTTTTGCAAATATTTTCTCTCAGTCTGTGGTTTGTTTTTTCATTCTTTTAATACTGTCTTCTGCAGACCAGAAGTTTTGAATTTTAATGAAGTCCAATTCTTATTAATTTTTATTTCATGGATTGTGCCTTTGGTATTTTATCTATGTGAGATGCAGAAAGCAACTTGGCCTTTTGTTCTGGGCTGTTGAGAGCTGGACGACACCTGATGCTAATGAATGGGGGTCTGATGCTGACTTAGCCTCACAAGGCATGAAGAAATCTATCTTGGCCACGTGGTAAGGCTGATAAGAGCACTGAGCCCACAGGTTCAGATGGAGCTTCCTGGTTGGTGACCATGCATGAAAGAGTGAAGTATATCCCATTTTGGAACATGGAAGCTCAGTGCTGTGACCCTTCTCAGACCTCACCCTAAGCATTTCTTCATTTGTATCCTTATTTTGTTATATTAAAACTATTATCATAGGTTTGGTGTCTCCTGTAAGCTCTGTGGTTTGTGCCAGTGAATTATTGGACCCAAAGGAGCGAGGGGAACATGCTGGCCTGAAGTGAAGGGAGTCATGTGGACTCCTGAGCTTGCAGCTGGTACATGCTGACCTAGCCCCTTGTGGCTGTGGATAAGAGAGAGAAGGACTGCATGGGCAGTAGGGATCTGAACTAAACAGGGAAAAGAAGCTGAGATTTCCACAGGATATAGGTGGCGTGTGGAGTGGGATATATTACCCACTACACAATGGCATATTAGACAGGGTTCACTA
This sequence comes from Loxodonta africana, assembly GCF_030014295.1. Lineage (NCBI taxonomy): Eukaryota > Metazoa > Chordata > Mammalia > Proboscidea > Elephantidae > Loxodonta > Loxodonta africana. Next base: position 79,952,055 of record NC_087369.1, on the reverse strand, counting down.
GAGCGGACCCTGATTGGGCAATCTAAAAAGTCATCTCCAAACTCAAGGTCACTTAGATTTTCTCCTATGTTATCCTCTAGAAGTTTTATAGGTTTTCAGTTTACATTTAGGTCTATGACCCATTTTAAAAATTTTTTATTGTGCTTTAAATGAAAGTTTACAAATCAAGTCAGCCTCGCAAGCAAAAATTTATATACACCTTGCTACATACTCCTAGTTGCTTTCCCCTTAATGAGAAACCACACCCCTTCCCTCCACTCTCTCTTTTTGTGTCCATCGGCCAGCTTCTGACCCCCTCTACCCTCTCATCTCCCATCCAGGCAGGAGTTGCCCACATAGTCTCATGTGTCTACTTGATTCGAGGAGCTTACTCTTCACCAGTATCACTTTCTATCCCACAGTCCAGTTCAATCGCTGTCTGAAGAGCTGGCTTTGGGAATGGTTCCTGTCTTGGGCTAACAGAAGGTCTGGAAACCATGACCTCTGGAGTCCTTCTAGTCTCAGTCAGACCATTAATCTGGTCTTTTTACGAGAACTTGGGGTCTGCATCCTACTGCTCTCTTGCTCCCTCAGGGGTTCTCTGTTGTGTTCCCTGTCAGGGCAATCATCGGTTATAGCCGGGCACCATCTACTTCTTCTGGTCTCAGGATGATGTAGTCTCTGGTTTATGTAGCCCTGTCTCTTGGGGTCACAATTACCCTGTTTCTTTGGTGTTCTTCATTCTCTTTTGCTCCAGGTGGGTTGAGACTAGTTGATGCATCTTAGATGACCGCTTGCTAGCATATAAGGCCCCAGATGCAACTCACTAAAGTGGGATGCAGAATGTCTTCTTAATAGATTTTATGATGCCAATTGACTTGGATATCCCCTGAAACCATAGTCCCCAAACACTATGCCTGCTACGCTGACCTTCGAAGTGTTCAGTTTATTCAGGGAATTTCTTTGCTTTTGATTTAGTCCAGTTGTGCTGAACTCTCCTGTATTGTGTGTTGTCTTTCCCTTCACCTGAAATAGTTCTTACCTACTATCTAATTAGTGAAAAACCTTCTCCCTCCCCCCCCTTCCCACTCTCATAATCATCAAAGAATATTTCCTTCTCTGTTTAACTATTTTTCAACTTCTTATAATACTGGTCTCAAACAATATTTGTCCTTTTGCAACTGACTAATTTCATTCAGCATAATGCCTTCCAGATTCCTCCATGTTATGAAATGTTTCACAGATTAATCATTGTTCCTTATCAATGTGTAATATTCCATTGTATGAATATACCATACTTTATCCAGTCATCCGTTGATGGGCATCTTGGTTGCTTCCATGTTTTTGCTATTGTAAACAGTGCTGCAGTGAACATGAGTGTGCATGTATCTATTTGTATAAAGGCTCTTAATTCTCTAGGATATATTCTAAGGAGTGGGATTACTGGATCATATGGTAGTTTTATTTCTAGTTTTTTTAAAGGAAGCACCAAATCAATTTCCAAAGTGGTTGTACCATTTCACATTCCCACCAGCAATGTATAAGTGTTCCAGTCTCTCCACAGCCTCTCCAACATTTATGATTTTGTGTTTTTGGATTAATGCCAGTCTTGCTGGAGTGAGATGGAATCTCATTGTAGTTTTGATTTGCATTTCTCTAATGGCTAATGATCGTGAGCATTTCCTCCTGAATGTCTTCTTTAGTGAAGTGCCTGTTCATATCTTTTGCCCATTTTTTAATGGGTTATTTGTCTTTTTGTAGTTGAGTTTTTGCAGTGTCATGTAGGTTTTAGAGATCAAACGCTGACCGGAAATATCATGACTATAAAACTTTTTCCCAGTCTGTAGGTAATCTTTTTACTCTTTTGGTGAAGTCCTTTGATGAGCATAGGTGTTTGATTTTTAGGAGCTCCCAGTTGTCTAGTTTCCTTCTGCACTGTTAGTAATGTTTTATATACTGTTTATGCCATGTATTAGGGCTCCCAATGTTGTCCGTATTTCTTCTTCCATGATCTTTATCCTTTTAGATTTCATATTTAGGTCTTTGATCAATTTTGAGTTCATTTTTGTGCATGGTGTGAGGTATGGGTCTTGTTTCATGATTTTGCTGGTGAATATCCAGTTATGCCAGTACCATTTATTAAAGATTATTATTTATCTTGTATCCTGATAGTCTTTTCCCCATTTAACTGACTTTGGGCCTTTGTCAAGTATGAGCTGCTCATATGTGGATGGATTTATGTCTGGATGCTCAATTCTGTTCCATTGGTCTATGTATCTGTTGTTGTACCAGTACCAGGCTGTTTTGACTACTGTGGTAGTATAATAGGTACTAAAATCAGGTAAAGTGAGGCCTCCTGCTTTGTTCTTGGTTCTTGTCTTTTGTTTTATTTATATGATAGATTACATTAATTGTTTTTCTAATGTTGAACCATCCCTCCATATCTGGTATGAATCCCACTTGGTCATGGTGAATTGTTTTTTTCATATGTTGTTGAATTCTGTTGGCTACAATTTTGTTGAGGATTTTTGCATCTACGTTCATGAGGGATATAAGCCTGTAATTTTTCTTTTTTGGTGGTGTCTTTACCTGGTTTTGGTATCAGAGTTACGCCAGCTTCATAGAATGAGTTTGGGAGTATTCCATCCTTTTCTATGCTCTGAAATACCTTTAGTAGTAGTGGTGTTAACTCTTCTCTGAAAGTTTGGTAGAACTCTGCATTGAAGCCTTCCAGGCCAGGGCTTTTTTTTTGTTGGGAGTTTTCTGATTACCTTTTCAATCTCTTCTTTTGTTATGGGTCTATTGAGTTGTTCTTCCTCTGTTTGTGTTAGTTTAGGTAGGTAGTGTGTTCCTAGGAATTCATCCATTCCTTCTAGGTTTTCAAATTTGTTAGAGCATAATTTTTTCTAGTAATCTAAAACAATTCTTTTAATTTCTGTTGGGTCTGTTGTAATATCGCCCATCTCGTTTCTTATTTGGGTTATTTGCTTCCTCTCCTGTTTTTCTTTTGTCAGTTTGGCCAATGGTTTATCAATTTTGTTAATTTTTTCAAGAATCAGGTTTTGGTCTTGTTAACTCTTTCAATTGTTTTTCTGTTCTCTATTTCATTGAATTCTGCTCCAATTTTTATTATTTGCTTCCTTCTGGTGTCTGAGGGTTTCTTTTGTTGCTGTCTTTCTATTTGTTCAAGTTGTAGGGATAATTCTTTGATTTTGGCCCTTTTTCCTTTTTGATGTGTGTATTTATTGATATAAATTGACCTCTGAGCATTGCTTTCGCTGTGTCCCAAAGGTTCTGCTAGGAAGTGTTTTCATTCTCATTGGGTTCTATGAATTTCTGTATGCCATCCTTAATGTCTTTTATAACCCAGTCATTTTTGTGCAGGGTATTGTTCAGTTTCCAAGTGTTAGATTTCTTTTCCCTGCTTTTTCTTTTATTGATTTCTACTTTTTTGGCCTTATGGTCACAGAAGATGCTTTGTAATATTTCGATGTTTTGGATTCTGCTAAGGCTTGCTTGATGACCTAATATGTGGTCTACTCTGGAGAATGTTCCAAGTGTACTAGAAAAGAAAGTATACTTGGCTGCTGTTGGGTGGCATGTCCTGTGTATGTCTGTGAGGTCAATTTGGTTGATTGTGGCATTTAGATCTTCCATGTCTTTATTGAGCTTCTTTCTGGATGTCCTGTCCTTCACTGAAAGTGGTGTGTTGAAGTCTCCTACTACAGTTGTGAAACTGTTTATCTCAATTTTCAATGCTGTTAGAGTTTGTTTTATGTATCTGGCAGCCCTGTCATTGGTTGCATAAATATTTAATATGGTTATATCCTGGTATATTGTCCCTTTAATCATTATATAGTGTCTTTCCTCATCCTTTGTGGTGGATTTAACTATAAAGCCTATTTTGTCAGAAATTAATATTGCCACTCCTGCTCTTTTTTGATTGCTGTTTGCTCGAAATATTTGTTGCCATCGTTTGAGCTCAGTTTGTTTGTGTCTCTAAGTCTAAGGTGTGTCTTTTGTAAGCAGCATGTATACGGATTGTGTTTTTTATCCATTCTGCCACTCTCTGTCTCTTCATTGGTGCATTTAGTCCATTTACATTCATCATAATTATGGATAAGTATGGGTTTAGCATTGCCATTTTGATGTCTTTTTTTTGCACTGTTGACAGTTTCTTTTTCCCACTTAATTTTTTTGTGGTGAGTAGTTTATATATAATGTTTTTTGTTTGTTGCTGTTGATTTTGTTTCTGCTAAGTCTCTATTTTTTTCTTGTCTTTTCTTTTGACGAGTAGGATTGTTAGTCTCCTTTGTGGTTACCTTAGTATTTACCCCTATTTTTCTAAGTTCAAACCTAACTTTTATTTTTTTTATATTGCCTTGTCTTCCTCTCCATATGAAAGATCTATGACTACATTTCTTAGTCCCTCTTTATTGTTTTAATGTTTTCTTCTTTTATGTAATACCATTGCTGTTTCCTGTTTTGAGTGTTTTTTTATCTTTATTTATTTTTGTGATTTCCCTGACTGGGTTGACATCTGATCGCTCTCTGCCCAGTGTTCCAGTTTTGGGTTGACACCTGATATTATTGATATTCTAACAAAAGAACTCCCTTCAGAATTTCTTGTGGTTTTGTTTTGGTTTTTACAAATTCCCTAAACTTCTGTTTATCTGGAAATGTCCTAATTTCACCTTCATATTTGAGAGAAGTTTTGCTGGATGTATGAATCTTGGCTGGCAATTTTTTCCTTCAATTTTTTATATAAGTCATCCATTGTCTGCATGGTTTCTGCCGAATAGTCCGAGCTTATTCTTATTGACTCTCCTTTGTAGGTGACTTTTCATTTATCCCTAGCTGCTCTTAAAATTCTCTTTATCTTTGGTTTTGGCAAGTTTGATTATAATATGCCTTGGTGACTCTCTTTTAAGATCTACCTTATGTAGAGTTCAATGAGCCTCTTGGATAGATACCTTCTCCTCTTTCACCATAGCAAGGAAGTTTTCTGCCAACAAATCTTCAACAATTCTCTCTGTATTTTCTGTTATCCCTTCCCGTTCTGGTACTCCAATCACTGGTAGGTTATTTCTCTTGGTAGAGTCCCACATGATTCTTAGGGTTTCTACATTTTTTTAAATTCTTTTATCTGATTTTTCTTCAAATATATTGGTGCCAAGTGCTTTATCTTCATTCTCATCAATTTTGCCTTCCACTTGCTCAATTCGGGTCCTCTGACTTTCTACTGAGTTTTCTAATTCTGTAATTTTATTGTTAATCTTCTGAATTTCTGATTGCTGTTTCTCTGTGGGTTCTTGCAGCTTAGTAAATTTTTCATTATTTTCTTGAATAACCTTTTTAATTTCTTCACCTGCTTTATCTGTGTGTTCCTTGGCTTGTTCTGCATTTTGCCTGATCTCCTTCCTGATGTCTTGAAGAGTTCTGTATATTAATCTTTTGTGTTTTGCATCTGGTAATTCTAGGAAGGCACCTTCATCCAGAAGATCCCTTGATTCTTTTTTTTTGAGAGCTTTTTGAAGCAATCATGGTCTCCTTCTTTATATGATTTGATATTGATGTTGTCTCTGAGCCATCTATGAGTTATTGTATTAGTTTATTTTATGTTTGCTTACTGTATCCTAGCTTCTTGCTTTGTTTTGTTTTGATATGCCCAAACAGGTTGCTTGAGTGAGCTAGCTTGATTATTTTCGCCTTTGAAGCTTTGACGTCCTGTCACCAGATGGCTAGAGCTGTTATCAAGTGTATCCGCCTAAGAGTCCATTCACTTTTCTTGTATGGATTCAGCTCAGGTGCCCAGGTAGCTGGTCATCAAGTATGTGGTACAGGCTCTGTCCTACAGCCTTAGAGGGGCAGGGGTGATTTGTGTAGGGACCGGTATCTTGTTGCAGCAGGAGGTCACACTCTGAATAAGGCAGGGGGCTGACAACTGTCCTCCGAGTGTCTGCGAGGAAAGCGTGCCCCTGTTCCCTAGAGCACACAGGTGGGTTGGTTCTGCAAATGGACCTTGGGCACCTAGTGCTTTTGGTTGCAAGGACTGGGAGGTACTAGTTATCATTGGGCCTCTGTTGTGGGTGGTTGGGTAACCTGAATGGAGCCACCAGTCCTTAGGCCCCTGATGTGGGTAGGTGTGGACCTGTTTAATAGGCAAAGCAGTGTCAAACATCAAAAACCCACCTCTCCACTGCAGAGCTGAAACAGTTGCAGTCTGCCAACAAGGCCCTGTTCTCCTGAAATAGACCCACACCAGTACATGCAGAGGGAAATGTATTCAAAGTCCACTGACTGTTTATGCCTGGACAGGAGTCGCTTCTGTCCTGAGCTCCCCAGGTTAGTGGAGCTAGCAGATTATCTTTTTCCACCAGTTGTGAATTTATTCCTTCTCTAAGATCAGGAGAATGTCTCAGGGCACTCAGCAGGGCCTATCCCACGCCCAGGGAAATCAACAGCTACTGAAGCCAGCTTTGGGGTGGGCACAGTAAAATATAGCCAAGTACTTAACTTTTGCCGAGAGCACCGTTCTTCTCTGGTTTCGGAGGCATGAGTAGGCTTCGTGTCTGGCTGTTTCTCCCTGAGGAAACTGTGGCTGAACGCTACTACCAGCCTGCCACAGTCACTCCTGGATATGGTGCCTGAGGGATACTGGCGATTCAGGTCTGGCAACTCCTCTCTGCTTCTGAACCATTTCTCCCTTCCCCTGCCGCTCAGTCTGTTTTCTTACTTTGCATTTGATGTTCAGGGCTCCTAACGTGTCATAAATACAGTTGTTTCACTTGTTTTTTTCAGGTCTTTGTTGTAAGAGGGATCACCGGAAGCAACTGGCTACTCTGCAATCTTGGCTCCGCCTCTGACCCATTTTTTTAAATTGTTGTGAAATATGCACAACAAAACGTTTGACATTTCTACCTTTTTTATGTGTACAATTCAGTGACATTAATTGCATTCACCATTTTATGTATCCTTCACTGGTATATGATCCATTTTGAGTTAATTTTTGTGAAAGGTGTAAAGTCTGTGTTTAGATTTTTTTTCCATGTGGATATCCAGTTGTTTCAGCATCATTTGTTGAAAACACTATCCTTTCTTCATTGAATTGCCTTTGCTCCTTCATTGACTATATTTGTGTGGGTCTATTCCTGGCTATTCTGTTCCATTGATTTGTCTATTTTTTTTCAGCAGTACTAAAGTGTCTTGATTACTGTAACTTTACAGTAAATCTTAAAGCTGAGGTGTGTCAGCCCTCCAACTTTTTTTTTCTTCAATATTGTGTTGACTATCCTGGGTTTTTTGCCTTTCCATATAAACTTTAGAATCGATTTGCTAATATCCATAAAATAACTACTGGGATTTTGATTGAGAGTGTGTTGAATCTATAGATTAAGTTAGAAAGGACAGACGTCGTAACAATATTGTGTCTTTCCTATCCCATGAATGTAGAATATCTTTCCATTTGTTTAGATCTTCTTTCATCAGAATCTTACAGTTTTTCTCATATAGATCTTGTACATATTTTGTTAGATTTATAACTAAGTACTTCATTTTTTGGTGCTAGCGTAAATGGGGCTGTGTTTTCAATTTCGAATTCCTACTGTGCATTGTTGGTATAATAGGAAATCAATTGACTTACATACTTACCTCATATCCTGCAACCTTTTTATAATTGTTAATTAGTTTCAGGAGTATTTTGTTGGTTCTTTGGGATTTTCTACATAAATAATGCTGTCATCTAAGAACAAAACATTTTTATTTCTTCCTTCCCAATCTATATAGCTTTTATTTCTTTATCTTGTCTTATTGCATTAGCTAGGACTTCCAGTACAGTGTTGAATAGGAGTGGTGAGAAGAAACATGCTTACCTTGTTCCTGATCTTAGGAGGAAAACATCTGGTTTACCACCTTTAAGCTAACATCTCATGATGTTTTCTATAGCTTTTTGTTGATGATCTTCATCAAGTTGAGGAAATTCTCCTCTATTCCCAGTTTGCTGAGAATTTTTATCATGAATGGGTGTTGGATTTTTTCCAAATGCTTTTTCTACATCTATTGATATCATATGATTTTTCTTCTTTAGCCTGTTGATGTGATGTATTAAATTAATTGATTTTCAGAAGTTGTACCAGCTTTGCATACCTGGAATAAAATTCACTTGGTCGTGGTGTATAAAAAAAAAAAATTTTTTTTAGGTTATTGTATTTTTGATTTCAAGAAGTTTCCTTTTTCAAATCTGCAAGGACAATTTTTATAGTTGCTCTTTCCTATAAACTTGAATGATATTCAAATTATTTAACAATTGGTTTGGCATGGGCAATGATCAATCAGAATAGATACCATCTGTAAATAACTGATATGACTATACCAGTATATTTGTTGTTATGTTGTTAGGTTTTGTCAAGTCATTTCTGACTCATAGCAACCCTATGTACAACAGAACAAAGCACTGCCTGGTTCTGCCAGTATATACCATTGAATATTAACCCACCTACATTTATTTTTTAACATACCTCTTATTTCTTTAAACTTTGAGCATAGTTGTTTTATAACCAACTTTTTAAATTAATTCCAGTATCTGTGTCTTGAGGATCTGCTTCTGTTGTAGTTCTTGCTGATTGTCACTTCATGGTGCCTTGCATGCTTGGTTATTTTTTTAATGTTTACTACTCACGATTCTTGAAAAATTATTTGTGGCTTATTTTAAAGCCTAAGATGAAGGTAAGGAGCCTTGGTGACACAGTGGTTAAGTGCTTGGCTGCTAACCAAAAGGTCAGCAGTTCAACCACACCAGCCACTCTGCTGGACAAAGATGTAGTAGTCTGCTTCCATAAAGATTGCTGCTGTTGTTGTGTGCTGTCAAGTCTATTCCAACTCATAGCAATCCTATAGGACAGAGTAGAACTGTCCAATAGGGAATTCTATTAATTTTTATAGAAGCAGGTCTCCTGTGGAGCCCGCCAATCTTTTGGTTAGCAGCTGAGTGATTAACCATTGCACTGCCAATGCTCCTTTCCGTAAGATTACAGCACTAGAAACACTATAGGGAAATTTTACTTTGTCCTATAGGGTTGGTATGAGTTGGACTTGACTCGACAGCAAAGAGTAATGAGTAAGATGAAGGTACCCCCTAAAAAGGATTTACATTGGCTTCTGTAGATGCCTGGTGGCACTACCAATTTGGGACTAATTTAAACTAAAGTCACAGCTTGAGTCTTTTGTCCTTCCATATAATGTAATTTGGGGCTACAAATACAAAAGAGGGTCCACTTGTGGTGCACCTTAGGTACTGGTTTCCCCCACCCCATCATGCCATATTCTGCTCAGCACCAAGGTAACTTTCTTTGCAGTCCCCAGTAAATGTGAGTAGGAATGGGTTTACTTCTGGTTTATCTTTAGTGTAACCGTGTGATATCTTGGGCCCTGATGTCTGATTCCCTGACCTTCTGAGGTCCATCAAAACTAAGGTGAGGAGGCAGAGCCAACATGGCACTACAGACAGAAGACATGCCATCCTTCTGCAGCAAAGACCCCAAAAAACTAAGTAAAACAGATACAAATGTCAATCCTGGAACCTAAGCACCAAATGAAGGAATAAAGAACTCGAGCACTGAATGGAATAAGAAACTGACAGAGAACAGAGAACAGGGAGAGCTACAGAGCGGAGGTCCCCTACCAGCTAACGTGGCTCCATTCATCCTCTTGGACTACAGCCACCAATGAACACAGACAGGGAGTACAGGACGGCAACTTCATGGAGCTCCCAACAGGAGACAGAGCACCTGATAACCAGGGATACATGCTTTCCCACCCTGTACAAGGCCTCCACCGCTTTCCTACGGGCCACGGTCACTCAGCCAGAAACATACCAGCTCACTGCTGCCTGTATTTGCCATCTTGGACCTGAGCCACCAAGGGCTGTGGACAGGGAGTTTGGGAAGGTAACTCCATGGAACTCCTAGTAGAAGACAGAGCACCCAGTAACAAGGGATACATGCTTTCCCTCTACACGGCCTCTGCCACTTTTCAACAGGCCATGGGTGCTTAGCCAGAGAGAGACCAGCTCACTGCTGCCAGGGTCCACTGTGCCCCCACTGGCCAGCCCCTTCAGCACCATTTTGTTTGTTTGTTTGTTTGTTAGTCTGTATTTGTTGATATTGGGGTGTTTTTTTTGGCTTTTTTTTTTGCTTCACTTTCTCACTCTTCCTTCCTTTCCTTTCTCCAGCCCCAGCTAGCCCCGTGTGCCATCCCCTCCCCTTCTTGATGGGCTGTGATTTTTTTTGGCTTGTTTTATTCTTTTCCCTGTTTCTTTTCTCCTTTCCTTCTTTTCCTTTCTTCCACCCATCCAGCCTGTGCACCACCCCTGTCTCCTTCTTGACAGGCTGAGCCACACCTCTCGGCTAAAGAGCTACCAGCACACAGCCTGACCAGGTCTGCCCTGCCCCCACCTGCCAAATTCTACTGCACTGCCATTTTATTTACTTTTTTCTTGTTATTTTTTTCCTTCACTTTTTGCTTTTGTTTCTCTCTCTTATTTCTCTTCTTTCATCCACCCACTTAGCTCTGCACATCACATTTTCTCCTTTCCATCCTGTCTGTCTACACCATGTGCCAAGCGCCATGCCCCTAAGTGGTACTGACACAGCCCACGGACCCTGCCCTGCACTTCCCCCCCCACCTTGCCCTGTCGTCCCCACGTGGTGCCACAAACTATCCATCCCCACCCCTCCACCCCTCTGGACCCACCCTTTTGCACTATAGCTGAGTGACCGACCATGCCTACCTGGACAAAGTGGTGAGAAATATCGCGCCCACAGGCAATCAAGCAACAAAACACACCTTGCCCACCTGCCCAAACATAACCAAATGAAACAAAAAAGCAGGATGAAACAATCAAATCTACAATCACTAAACAAAAAAAATAATTCCTGAGTGGCCCAGAGACAATAGACAATATCAAAACATATAAACAAAACAGGAGAGGGTGGCTCCAGAAAGCAACAACAACAACAAAAAAAAGGTGACCTTCAAGAAGAAAAGGCAGTGGAACTACCTGATAGGAAATTCAAAACTCTAATATTCAGAGTTCACCAACACATGAAGGAAAATGCAGACAAAAATAAGAAAAAAATAGAACCATGGAAAAGACAGACAAAATGATGGAACAATTCAGGAAAATAATACTGGAAAAAATGTCAAAATAAATAAATAAGCAAGTAGAAATCATACAAAAACAGCAACTAGAAATACAAAAGATAAACAACAAGATTTCAGAAATGGACAATGCAGTAGAAGATTTTAGTAGCAAATTTGAAACAATGGAAGACAGGATCAGTGAAATTGAAGACAAATACTTGGATAGCAATTTATTTGAAAAAAAATTAGAGAAAAGAATGAAGAAACTCTGAGAATGATGTGGGATACAATCAGAAGCAAAAATTTGGGTGTGATAGAGTTCCAGAACAGGGGGAGAAAACGGAAAATACAGAGAATCATTGAAGATTTGCTGACAGAAAATTTCTCTAATATCATGAAACACAAAAAGGTGAACATACAAGAAGCTCAAAGAATGTCAATACAGGATATTCCCCAAAAGAAAAACATCAAGGCATATTATAATCACACTTGCTAAAACCAAAGCACAATAAAAATTATTTTAGAAAATGCATTTCTCTGAGAGAGGGGAAAAAAAGAGGAGGGGTGAAGAAGAAGTTGGCTGACAACAAAAGGACAACCCAATCATAAAATGGGCAAAGGGCTCGAATAGACATTTCAGCAAAGAGGACATCCAAATGGCCACCAAACACATGAAAAGATGCTCAACGTCAGGAGCCAGCAGAGACATGCAAATCAAAACCACAATGAGATACCATTTCACTCATTAGGATGGCTAAAATGAAAAATTAAATTAAAAAAAATGGTGAGGATGTGGGGAAATTGGAACATTTACCCATTGCTTGTGGGAGTGCGAAATGGTACAACCATTGTGGAAGACAGTGTGGTGATTCCTCAAAAAACTAAAAACGCGGCTACCATATGACCCAGCAATTCCACTCCTAGGTATATACTCAAAAGACTCAAAAGCAGAGACTCAAAAAGAGACATGTACACCAATGTTCATTGCAGCCCTATTCACAATAGTCAAAAGGTAGAAACGACCTATAAGCCCATCAACAGATGAATGGATAAACAACATGTGGTACATACCTACAATGGAATATTACACAGCCAGTAAGAGAAATGAAGTCTTGATATATGGTACAATATGGATGGAGCTTGAAGACATTATGCTGAGTGAAATAAGTTAATCACAAAAGGAAAAATATTCTATGACCTCACTTATATAAAAAGACAATAAAAGTTTGTTGTGTTGTGCTTGGGGTCTTAATAGCTTGCAAGTGGCCATCCAAGGCACAACAATTGGTCTCTATTCACCTGGAACAACAGAAGAAGAGTCAGGAATGGGGGGAGGTTATGGAATGTGTGGTTAATAACTTCCATGAACAGCTGCCTCCTTTGCCAGTGACTGGAAGAACTGAATGGTGCCCGGCTACCATTACTGAACATTTTGATTGAAAAGATTCTATACAGGAATCCTGATGAAAAGGAGGAAAATTGCAGAACAGAATCTCAAATTCTCATGGATTCTAGGCATTCTAGAGCCATTGAGGCTAGATGAACCCCTGAAACTATTACCCTGATGTAACCTTTAAACCTTAAGCCAAAAATATCCCTTGAAGTCTTCTTAAAACCCAACAATAGTTTAGCTTAACTAGTAAAGAATGTTTGCCTTGAGCATTGTGCTCTTTTAAGATCTAGAAAAGGAGGTTGAGGATGGCTGTACAACTCAAAGAATGTAATCAATGTAACTGAATTATACATGTACAAATTGTTGAATTGGTGTATGTTCTGCCGTGTATATTCTCAACAACACCACCAAAAATAAATAAATAATTGTTTAATAGAGAAGTTGGCTGAAACAACATTTAGCTCAATTAGTAAAGAATGTCTGCCTTCACGTCTGGGGTCTTAAACGATAGCAAGCGGCCATCTAAGATGCATCAATTGGCCTCAACCTACCTAGATCAAAGGAGAATGAAGAACACCAAGGACACAAGGTAATTACGAGCCCAAGAGACAGAAAGGACCATATAAACCAGAGACTACATCAGCCTGAGGCTAGAAGAGCTAGATGGTGCCCGGCTACAACTGATGACTGCCCTGACAGGGAACACAACGGAGAACCCCTGAGGGAGCAAGAGAGCAAATTCTCTTAAGAAGACCAGACTTAATGGTCTGACTGAGACTAGAAGGACCCCAGTGGTCATGGTCCCCAGACCTTCTGTTATCCCAAGACAGGAACCATTCCCGAAGCCAACTCTTCAGACAGGGATTGGACTGGACAATGGGATAGAAAAAGATGCTGGTGAAGAATGAGCTTCATGTATCAAGTAGACACTTGAGATTATGTTGGCATCTCCTATCTGGAGGGGAGATGAGAGGGCAGAGGGGGTTAGAAGCTGGCGGAATGGACACAAAAAGAGAAAGTGGAGGAAAGGAGCGGGCTGTCTCATTAGGGGGAGAGCAATTAGGAGTATATAGCAAGGTGTGTATAAATTTTTGTATGACAGACTGACTTGATTTGTAAACTTTCACTTAAAGCACAATAAAAATTTAAAAAAATAATAAAGAATGTCTGCCTTCAGCACTGTGCCCTTTTAAAGAACGGGCTATATGGCATCAAATTGACGACAATAATGCAAAAAGTTAGGAAGCTTAGGGAGCAGTGAATTTATGTCAATGGGGGAGAAACAATTCTGAAAAGAAGGGTAAGAATGGTTGCACGACTTGAAGAGTGTAATCAATATCACTGAATTGTACATGTAAAAATTGTCGAATGGATATGTTTTGCTGTGTATATTTTCAACAACAATAAAAAAAAATTAAAAATAGAAAAAAAAGAAATGGATAGTGACCATGGTTGCACAACACGATGAACGTAATTAATGCCTCAGAACGGTACATGTAAAACATATTGAAATGCTAAATGTTTTGTTATATATACTTACCACATTTTAATTTTTTTAAATTTTGATGTTATAACGATTCAGACCAAATGTTCTGTCCACGATATCTAAGGATATGCGTGTCGTTGTTGTTCTTAGGTGCGGTTGAGTCAGTTCCGACTCATAATGACCATATATGTACCACAGAAGGAAACGCTGCCCAGTCCTACGCCATGCTCACTATCTTCGTTATGCGTGAGCCCATTGTTGCAGCCACTGTGTCAATGCATCTTATTGAGGGTCTTCCTCTTTTTCACTGACCCTCTACTTTACCAAGCAAGGATATGCGTGGGGTAATAGAATGTGAGAAAATAAAATAATCCTAAAAAAAAAAAAAACTAAGGTGAACATTTGGTTAGATTTTCAATACCAGTTATCAGGCAAAAGTGGCTTTACTTTTCTGCCTAGCTTTCTGGGGCAGGGCTTCAAACCGGTTCAAACCCATTCAGTCATGGCCGATGAAGTGACACTGAAGATATCTGAATTTTTTTAAATTTGGGTGATCCAGAACCATAACCAGAATGGGAAAAATTGTGGGTCAAAGCCCTCAAATGGGAGACTCAGAAGAGGTATAAACAGCCCTTTCAGGAGCCCGATGCATGAGATTGGGTTATTGCCAGGTGAGGAGTGCGACACGCATATAAAAGTGGCATGGTCAGCTGGCATCTTTGTGCCAAGCACCGCTGTTTGCAACTCTACACAGAATCCAACAGGCAAGAGATTTGTTTGCTATGCAACGCGTAGCTCCCCTTGTTTTCTAAGAGGGAGATTAAGCTTCCAGCAGGGCTTCGACCTGTAATTTTTCCCGGAGTTATGATTCCAAGTCACCCAAATTTTAAAAATTCAGATCTGTTCCATTGTTGCCTTCTTGGCCATGACAGAACCGGGAAGAACCAGTTCAAAGCCCTGCTCTGGGATCTCACTTTTCCTTAGAGTTCGCCTTGGTAATTCCTTTACTATCTTAGCTGCTTTCTTACTCTTTTAGGAAATTAAAAATTACACATATATCTTATCCAACATTTTTGGTTGTTTTTAGCAGGAGGATTGGTCTGACATATCTGGCTCACCTTATTTCCAGAAGTAGAACTTATTGTTTCATTAGCTTTTTAAGAGAGCAGTTCTTTTGTGTGTGTGTGTGTGTGTGTGTGTGTGTGTGTGTGCTTTAAATGAAAGTTTACAAATCAAGTCAGTCTCTTATACAAAAACTTTTACCCACCTTGCTATGGACTCCTAGCTGCTCTCCCCCTAATGAGACAGCACATTCCTCCTCTCCACCCTGTATTCCCCGTTTCCATTCAACCAGCTCCTGTCCCCCTCTGCCTTCTCATCTCCCCTCCGGACAGGAGCTGCCCACATAGTCTCATGTGTCTACTTGAACCAAGAAGCTCAGTCCTCACCAGTATCACCTTCTGTCCAGTCTAATCCCTGTTTGAAGAGTTGGCTTTGGGAATGTTTCCTGTCTTGGGCTACCAGAGGGTCCAGAGACCATGACCTCTGGTGTCCCTCTTGTATCAGTCAGAGCATTAAGTCTGGTCTTTTTATGAGAATTTGAGGTCTGCATCCTGCTGTTAAGAGAGCAGTTCTTTATAAAAAGTTTTCTTAGATTCATGTCTTTTCACTGTGAGTACCCATCAGCCAATGTGACTGTGTTAATGATATTAGTAAAATATGTAAGAACTTCCTATAGCTTTTTTCTTAGTAGTATTTTATTGTGTTTTTTTTTTGAAAGCTTACACAGCAGTTTAGGTTCCCATTCGACAATTTCTACACAAGTAGTTCAGTGACATTGGTTACATTCTTCACAATGCATGAACATTCTCATTTCCATGCTAGTTATTCTGTTTCCATTAATCCAGTTTTCCTGCCCCCTTACATTCTCATATTTGTTTTAAAGTAATTGTTGACCATTTGGTCTCATACAGGGGATTTTTTAAAGAAGCACAGTACTTACAAGTGGTATTCATTATTTTGTGAGCCAGTCTGTTATTTAGCTACAAGGTGACCTCAGAGGTTAGTTTCACTTCAAGGTTTGAAGAGTATCTCAGGGCAGTAGTCCTCCAGTCTCAACTAGTCCAGTAAGTCTGGGTGTTTTTTTGTGTGTTTCTTTCTTTGTTTTTGTTTTAGGAATTTGAGGTTCTGTTCTACAGTTTTCTCCCATTCTATCAGGGTCCATTTATTGTGACTGTGATTAGAACGATCAGTAGTGGTAGTTGGACATCATCTAGTTCTTCTGGTCTCAGGGTAGATGAGGTCATGGTTCATGTAGACTATTTCTCCTGTAGACTAGTTTCTTCTTTGCTCCAGATGAGTAGAGACCAATAGTTGTAATATTAGATGGCCTCTCCAAAGCTTTTAAAACCCCAGAAACTACTCATCAATCTAAGATATAGAACATAACTTTATGAACTATATTATGCCAGTTGACTGAGATGATCCATAAGCCTATGATTCTAATTCTTTGAACCCAGAAAACCAATCCCACAAGTGTTTGGTTATGTCTAAGAAGTATCTGTGCTTTATTTATCTGTGGCTCGTATGTGCTTTATTATGTATATATATGAATATATGTGCATACGGTCACATAGATGCATATACATATAAAAAAGTACATACACCCATATGTACACGCATATATACTCACATATACATACCTGTACACATATATGGAAACTCTGATGGCATAGTGGTTAAGAGCCATGGCTGCTAACCAAAAGGTTGGCAGTTCAAACCCACCAGGTGCTCCTTGGAAACTCTATGGGGCAGTTCTGTTCTGTCCTATAGGGTCGCTGTGAGTCGGAATCGACTCGACGGCAACGGGTTTGGTTTTTTGTCGATGGGTACATACATATATACCCATACATATTTTTTGGTTGTTGGTGCTGTTGTTTCAAAATTTTATATGACATAGTAATTACCAATAGGTTCTTTTTTCTTGTGTACATTTTAGTGACATAATTTACCTTGGTCAAGCTGTGTACACTTTACCTTCATTCAGTGTTACCTTTCCATCACCAAAAATAACAAATGTCTACTATCTAGAGAGTGAGTCTCCCTCTTCCTCCCATCACCGTTAACCACTAATGAACATTAGTTTCTGTATATTTGCCTGTTCATGAAAGTGAGAACATACAATATTTTTTTTGTGATTGACTTATTTCACTCAACATAATGTCCTCCCGGCTCATCCATGTTCCAAGATGTTTCGGGAACTCATTTTTCTTATCACCGAGTAGTATTCCATTGTATGTATGTACCACATTTTACTTATCCATCCATCCATTGATGGGCACTTATGTTGTTCCCATCTTTTTACTATTATAATAGTGCTACGATGAACAGAGGTGTGCATATATCTGTTCAAGTAACTTTTTACTATTATAATAGTGCTACGATGAACAGAGGTGTGCATATATCTGTTCAAGTAACTTCTACTATATCCCTAGGGTGTATATACCTAGGGGTGGAATTGATGGGTCGTATGACAGCTCAACCTCTAGTTTTCTGAGGAACCACCACACTGTTTTCCACTATGGCTGTACCATTTTGCATTCCCACCAGCAATGGATGAGGATTCTAATTTCTCCGCATCCCCTACGACACTTCTTACTTTTCGTTTTCTTTAAATGGTATCTCATTGTAGTTTTGATTTTCATTTCTCTAATGGCTAATGATGTTAAGCATCTTTTCATGTGTCTCCTGGCCATTTGAATATCCTCTTTGGTGAAATATCTGGTCATGTCCTTTGTTCAGGTTTTATTTGGTTATTTGTCTTTTCATTGTTAAGTTGTAGAAGTTTTCTATATATTTTAGATATTGATTCTTGCCAGTTATATTGTTCCCAAAGATTTTCTCCCAGTCTTTAGGTTGCCTCTTTACTCTTTTGATAAAGTCTTTTGATGAATGTAAGTATTTAGCTTTTATGAGGTCCCAGTTATCTATTTTTTTTCCTGTTGTTTGTTCATTCATCATTGTATTTGATAATCTATCATTGAAAAAAAATTAGGTCCCAAAGCTTTGTTCCTGTATTTTCTTCCAAGAACTTTATGCTTTTAGATTTAACATTTAAGACCTCGATCCATTTTGGATTAGCTTTTGTGTGTGGTGTGAGGTATGGATCTTGTTTCTTTTTCTGCATGTAGAGCAGCACCATTGTTGAAGAGACTGTTCCTTCCTCATTGAATGGATTTGGCTCCCTTGTCGAAAATCACCTGAATGTAGATGTTTGGATTTATTTCTGGATTGTCAATTCTATTCTATTGGTCTATGTGTCTATCATTAAACCATTACCAATGTGTTTTGATTATTGTAGCTGTGTAATATATTTTTAAGTCAGGAAGTGTGAGGCCTTCTCCTTTGTTCTTCTTCAAAATCGCTTTGGTTATTTGGGATCTCTTGCCTTTCCATGTAAAATTAAGGATTAGTTTTTCCATTACTGTAAAGAATGCTGTTGGAATTTTGATTGAGATTGTGTTGTATCTATAGAGAATTTGGGTTCCTATAGCTTTTATGAAATAGACCCAATGTTTTTCTTTTCAGGCTAAAGAAGCAATGGCAGAAGTGGAACGATGTGATCCTACAAATATTTTCACTCAATTTTATCTACTCAAGATTGAAATCTTAGAGGGAAACTCTGACAGAGATATAAATGTTATTTGTGAGTTGTCTTTGACTGTTTTTAACACAATGGAATTAAGTATCTATATTCTATCCTTCCTATGTAAAGATAATACGATGCAAAAAGAAACGAAGTTTACATAAAAAGAGCAGCGGTTACCTGTCAAGGGAGTGGGAACTGGGGAGATGTGGGACAGGAGTTGGGGGGAAAGATTTCTCACTGTAAACTTTTTTATACTTTCCATCATTTAAACCAACATACTCAAAAATTAAGTTTAAAAAGCTGTGAAGTGTGTGGGAGATTTATACTACAAAACCACATCAGTTAAGAATTGCCTTCGCAGAATGGAATTCTCCAGGGTACCTTGTGACTGTTTTCACTTACTTGGGAAGTGGTTGGTCAGAGATTTGGCCTTGAAATGGACTTTCTTTCCAAATGGGCAGTGTTGGAATTGCACACATGACCTTCATCTCATTAGTAGCTGTGTCCTATCCATAAGTGAAGCTCCCTAACTTTGTGTCTGCACATACACATGTATCTTGAATTGGTTACAGGTATGTCTCTGCTGAAATATTAATCCCCTCAGGGTAGCTAAGCAAATCCAAGAGCAGGCTGAGCCTCAGATATGTTGTCCTTTGTGCAAGAAGTTGAGAAGCATGAATTAATGGAATTAAACAGAGTTTATACTCATCTAAGCAACTATATGGAAACCCTGGTGGCATAGTTGTTCAGTGCTACAGCTGCTAACCAAAGGGTCGGCACTTCAAATCCACCAGGAGCTCCTTGGAATCTCTATGGGACAGTTCTACTTTGTCCTATAGGGTCGCTATGAGTCGGATTCAACTCGACAGCACTGGATTTGGTTTTTTTGGTTAGGCGACTATATATGAACACGTATGTATGCAAGGGATTGTGCTATGTACTCCATAAGAAAAATGGGATAATGCATTCTGCATTGAAAAAGAAATGTTCCAGAATGGTAAAGTATACCTGTATAATTAATTATAGAGTAGTAAATTGGAGTCAGCTCTATATCAAGATTAATGTTGCTGACATGTCCATCGTCAGTGTTTTCACTAAAGACTTCTGGGCATTTGTTTTACATGATATAACATGTTGAAGGATAAAAGGACTTGATATTTTCAGAAGAAATGGCCTAAAAGTATTGATTCTTCATTGAACTATTTTTTAAAAGAATTAAAATGAAATTATTTTCCTTTTTAACCACAGCATAAGCTCAACCTTTTTATTTCTTCCCCAGGTTCTATGACCATTTTTAAAGGTCATTTGTATTGAAGATGCATTCAACAAAATTCACTCTCATTCATGTACGGTTCCATGAGGTTTTTTTATATTAATAGTTCAATGAGATTTGATGAATGGCAACAGTCATTTAACCACCACCACAATCAAGATATAGAACAAAAAATTCCCTAAGGCCCCTTTGTTGTCATTCCCTCCCACCATTCCAAGCCCTGGAAACCATGATCTATTTTCTGTCCCTACAGTTTTGTCTTTTCCAGAATATCATATAAATGCACTCATACACTATGAAGCTTTTTCAGCCTGGCTTCTTTCACTTAGCATAATGCATTTGAAATTCATCCCTATTGTTGCCTGTATCCATCGTTGCTTCTTTTTTATTGCTGAGTAGTTTTCCATAGTATGTATGTACCACAGTTAGTTTATCCATTTACCAGGTGAAGGATATCTGGGTGGTTTCCAGTTTGGATGATTATGAATAAAGGTGTAATGAACATCTGCATACAGATTTTGTGTGATGATAAGATTTCATTTCTCTGGAGTGGAATTGCTGGGTTGTATGTGAGGTGTTTGTTTACCTTTATAAGAAACTGTCCAACTGAGTAGCAGAGACGGGGGTCTGGGGACCACGGTTTCAGGGGACATCTAGGTCAATTGGCATAACAAAGTTTATTAAGAAAATGTTCTGCATCCCACTTTGGTGAGTGGCATCTGGGCTCTTAAAAGCTAGCAAGTGGCCATCTAAGATGCATCAATTGGTCCCAACCCACCTGGAGCAAAGGAGAATGAAGAACACCAAAGACACAAGGAATATATTAGCCCAAGAGACAGAAAGAGCCATGTAAACCAGAGACTCCATCAGCCTGAGACCGAAAGAACTAGATGGTACCCGACTACTACCAATGACCACCCTGACAAGGAACACAACAGAAAGTCCCTGATGGAGCAGGAAAAAAGTGGGGTGCAGAACTCAAATTCTAGTAAAAACACCAGACTTAATAGTCTGACTGAGACTGGAGGGACCCCAGAAGACACGGCCCCTGGACTCTCTGTTAGCCCCAAACTAAAACCATTGCTGAAGCAAACTCTTCAGACAAAAATTAGACAGACTGGACTGTAAGACACAAATGATACTTGTAAAGAGTGTACTTCTTAGCTCAAGTAGATATATGAGACTAAATGGGCAGCTCCTGTTCTGAGGTGAGATGAGAAGGCAGAGCGGGACAGGAGCTGGTTGAATAGACACAGGAAATACAGGGCGGAAAGGAGGAGTGTGCTGTCACATTACAGGGAGAGCAACTAGGGTCACGTAACAATGTGTGTATAGATTTTTGCATGAGAAACTGACTTGAACTGTAAACTTTCACTTAAACCGTATTAAAAAATAAACAAATAAAGGGTGGGTTTAAAAAACTAAAAAAACTGCCAAGCATTTTTCCCCAAGTGTTTATACAATTCTGCATTCTAGCAGCAGTGGATGAGAGTTCCAGTTGATCTACATACTCACCAGCACTTGGAATTTTGATTTTTCTTTTTTTAATTTTAGCCGTTATAATAGTTGGGAGTGATATATTACTGTGGTTTTAATTAACATTTCGGTAATGTCTTATATTTGACATTCATGTATCTTCTTCTGTAGTATGTCTGTACAATTCTTCTGCCCATTCTTCTGTAGACCACTTTCCTTTCTTATTATTTAGTTTTAAATTTTCTTTATATATTCTGGACAGAAGTTCTTTACCACATATGTGTTTCGCAAAAAATTTTTTTTCATTTCATTAAGTGTCTTTGAAACAGCCAAAGTTTTAAATTTTTACCAAGTCCTACTTTATTTTTTTTTTCTTTTATACACTCTACTTTCAGTGTTGTACCTAAAAAATCTTTGCCGAATCCAAGGTTAAAACAAAAAACCCAGTGCCGTCGAGTCGGAATTGACTCATAGCAACCCTATAGGACAGAGGAGAACTGCCTTATAGAGTTTCCAAGGAGCGCTTGGTGGATTCGAACTACCGACCCTTTGGTTAGCAGCCGTAGCACTTAACCACTATGCCACCAGGTTACAAAACAAATTCTCTTACGTTTTCTTCAATAAGTTTTGCAGTTTTTAAGTTTTACATTTAGATCTTTGACCCATTGTGAATTTTTGCAAGGTATGAATCTAAGTTCATTTTTTTCATAGTAATCCAATTATTCCAGCACCATTTGTTAAAAAACAAAAACAAACAAATAAAAAAACCCAACTGAATTGCTTTTGTACCTTTACCAAAAATCAGTTGTCATATGTGTGTGGGTCTCTTTCTGGACTCTCCTTTTTGTTTTATTCACCTATCTTTACACCATTCCTAAGTGGTTTTGGTTAATGTAGCTACGTAATAAATTTGAAATCATGTAGTGTTAGTCCTCTAACTTTGCTCTTCTTTTTCGAAGTTCTTTTGGCTATACTAATCCTTTTTCTATCCAAATGAATTTTAGAATGAGTTTGTCAATTTCTAAAGGAAAAAAAAAAAACCTGCTGGAATTTTTATTGGGATTACATTGAACCTATAGAGCAATTTGGGAAGAACTGGCATCTTAAAATGATTGTTTTTCAACCCATAAGTAAGTTATATACTTCCATTTATTTAGGTCTTCTTTAATTTTTCTCAGTGACGATTTCTTGTTTTCAGTGTAGTAGTCTTTTGCATCTTTTGTCAGATTTATCCCTAAGTGTATCATATTTTATACTATTTTTAATGGCATTTTAAAATTTTTCAATTTCTGATACGTTTGTTGCTTTTGTTAGTAGGTGCCGTCGAGTTGGTTCCACCTCATAGCGACCCTATGTACAACAGAATGAAACACTGCCCGGTCCTGCGCCATCCTCACAATCACTGCTATGCTTGAGCCCATTGTTGCTACCACTGTGTCAATCCGTCTCATTGAGGATATTCCTCTTTTTTTTTAATTAATTTTTATTAAGCTTCAAGTGAACATTTACCATTCCAATCAGTCTGTCACATGTAAGTTTACATACATCTTACTCCCTTCTCCCACTTGCTCTCCCCCTATTGAGTCAGCCCTTACAGTCTCTCGTTTCGTGCCAATTTTGCCATCTTCCCTCTCTCTCTATCTTCCCATCCCCCCTCCAGTCAAGAGTTGCCAACACACTCTCCAGTGTCCACCTGATTTAATTAGCTCACTCTTCATCAGCATCTCTCTCCCCCCCGCTGACCAGTCCTTTTCATGCCTGATGAGTTGTCTTCAGGGATGGTTCCTGTCCTGTGCCATCAGAAGGTCTGGGGAGCATTGTCTCCAGGATTCCTCTAGTCGCAGTCATACCATTAAGTATGGTCTTTTTATGAGAATTTGGGGTCTGTATCCCATTGGTCTCCTGCTCCCTCAGGAGTTGTCTGTTGTGCTCCCTGACAGGGCAGACATCGATTGTGGCCGGGCACCAACTAGTTCCTCTGGTCTCAGGATAATGTAGGTCTCTGGTTCATGTGGCCCTTTCTGCCTCTTGGGCTCTTAGTTGTCGTGTGACCTTGGTGTTCTTCCTTTGCCTTTGCTCCAGGTGGGTTGAGACCAATTGATGTATCTTAGATGGCCGCTTGTTGGCATTTAGGACCCCAGACGCCACATTTCAAAGTGGGATGCAGAATGTTTTCATAATAGGATTGTTTTGCCCATTGACTTAGAAGTCCCCTCAAACCATGTTCCCCAGACCCCAGCCCCTGCTCCGCTGACCTTTGAAGCTTTCATTTTATCCCGGAAACCTCTTTGCTTTTAGTCCAGTCCAATTAGACTGACCTTCCTTGTATTGAGTGTTGTCTTTCCCTTCACCCAAAGCAGTTCTTATCTACTGATTGATCAATAAAAAACCCTCTCCCTCCCTCCCTCCCTCCCCCCTTTGTAACCACAAAAGTATGTGTTCTCCTCCGTTTTTTCTATTTCTCAAGATCTTGTAATAGAGGTCTTATACAATATTTGTCCTTTTGCCTCTGACTCATTTCGCTCAGCATAATGCCTTCCAGATTCCTCCATGTTATGAAATGTTTCAGAGATTCGTCACTGTTCTTTATCGATGCGTAGTATTCCATTGTGTGAATATACCACAATTTATTTACCCATTCATCCGTTGACGAACACCTTGGTTGCTTCCAACTTTTTGCTATTGTAAACAGAGCTGCAATAAACATGGGTGTGCATATATCTGTTTCTGTGAAGGCTCTTGTATCTCTAGGGTATATTCCGAGGAGTGGGATTTCTGGGTTGTATGGTAGTTCTATTTCTAACTGTTTAAGATAACGCCAGATGGATTTCCAAAGTGATTGTACCATTTTACAATCCCACCAGCAGTGTATGAGAGTTCCAATCTCTCCGCAGCCTCTCCAACATTTATTATTTTGTGTTTTTTGGATTAATGCCAGCCTTGCTGGTGTGAGATGGAATCTCATCGTAGTTTTAATTTGCATTTCTCTAATGGCTAATGATCGAGAGCATTTTCTCATGTGTCTGTTGGCTGCCTGAATATCTTCTTTAGTGAAATGTGTGTTCATATCCTTTGCCCACTTCTTGATTGGGTTGTTTGTCTTTTTGTGGTTGAGTTTTGACAGAATCATATAGATTTTAGAGATCAGGTGGTGGTCGGAGATGTCATAGCTGAATATTCTTTCCCAGTCTGTAGGTGGTCTTTTTACTCTTTTGGTGAAGTCTTTAGATGAGCATAGGTGTTTGATTTTTAGGAGCTCCCAGTTATCTGGTTTCTCTTCATCATTTTTGGTAATGTTTTGTATTCTGTTTATGCCCTGTATTAGGGCTCCTAGGGTTGTCCCTATTTTTTCTTCCATGATCTTTATCGTTTTAGTCTTTATGTTTAGGTCTTTGATCCACTTGGAGTTAGTTTTTGTGCATGGTGTGAGGTATGGGTCCTGTTTCATTCTTTTGCAAATGGATATCCAGTTATGCCAGCACCATATGTTAAAAAGGCTATCATTTCCCCAATTGACTGACACTGGTCCTTTGTCAAATATCAGCTGCTCATACATGGATGGATTTATATCTCGGTTCTCAATTCTGTTCCATTGGTCTATGTGCCTGTTGTTGTACCAGTACCAGGCTGTTTTGACTACTGTAGCTATATAATAGGTTCTGAAATCAGGTAGAGTGAGGCCTCCCACTTTCTTCTTCTTTTTCAGTAATGCTTTACTTATCCGGGTGTTCTTTCCCTTCCATATGAAATTAGTGATTTGTTTCTCTATCCCCTTAAAATATGACATTGGTATTTGGATTGGAAGTGCGTTATATGTATAAATGGCTTTTGGTAGAATAGACATTTTTACTATGTTAAGTCTTCCTATCCATGAGCAGGGTATGTTCTTCCACTTAAGTATGTCCTTTTGAATTTCTTGTAGCAGATTTTTATAGTTTTCCTTGTATAGGTTTTTACAGCCTTGGTAAGATTTATTCCTAAGTATTTTATCTTCTTGGGGGCTACTGTGAATGGTATTGATTTGGTGATTTCCTCTTCGGTGTTCTTTTTGTTGATGTAGAGGAATCCAAGTGATTTTTGTATGTTTATTTTATATCCTGAGACTCTTCCAAACTCTTCTATTAGTTTCAGTAGTTTTCTGGAGGATTCCTTAGGGTTTTCCATGTATACGATCATGTCATCTGCAAATAGTGATAGCTTTACTTCCTCCTTGCCAATCTGGATACCCTTTATTTCTTTGTCTAGCCTAATTGCCCTGGCTAGGACTTCAAGTACGATGTTGAATAAGAGCGGTGATAAAGGGCATCCTTGTCTGGTTCCCGTTCTCAAGGGAAATGCTTTCAGGTTCTCTCCATTTAGAGTGATATTGGCTGTTGGCTTTGCATAGATGCCCTTTATTATGTTGAGGAATTTTCCTTCAATTCCTATTTTGGTAAGAGTTTTTATTATAAATGGGTGTTGAACTTTGTCAAATGCCTTTTCTGCATCTATTGATAAGATCATGTGGTTTTTATCTTTTGTTTTATTTATGTGATGGATTACATTAATGGTTTTTCTGATATTAAACCAGCCTGGTATAAATCCCACTTGATCAGGGTGAATTATTTTTTTGATGTGTTATTGGATTCTATTGGCTAGAATTTTGTGGAGGATTTTTGCATCTATGTTCATGAGGGATATAGGTCTATAATTTTCTTTTTTTGTAATGTCTTTACCTGGTTTTGGTATCAGGGAGATGGTAGCTTCATAGAATGAGTTGGGTAGTATTCCGTGTTTTTCTATGCTTTGAAATACCTTCAGTACTAGTGGTGTTAATTCTTCTCTGAAGGTTTGGTAGAACTCTGCAGTGAAGCCGTCTGGGCCAGGACTTTTTTTTGTTGGAAGTTTTTTGATTACCGTTTCAATCTCTTTTTTTGTTATGGGTCTATTTAGTTGTTCTACTTCTGAATGTGTTAGTTTAGGTACGTAGTATTTTTCCAAGAATTTATCCATTTCTTCTAAGTTTTCAAATTTGTTAGAGTACAATTTTTCGTAGTAATCTGAAATGATTCTTTTAATTTCATTTGGTTCTGTTGTGATGTGGTCCTTCTCGTTTCTTATTCGGGTTATTTGTTTCCTTTCCTGTATTTCTTTAGTCAGTCTAGCCAATGGTTTATGAATTTTGTTAATTTTTTCAAAGAACCAGCTTTTGGCTTTGTTAATTCTTTCAATTGTTTTTCTGTTCTCTAATTCATTTAGTTCAGCTCTAATTTTTATTATTTGTTT